>NW_017731607.1:89345-233049 GCF_001890085.2 Hipposideros armiger
CCTGTTTCTGAGTCAAAATTCAGAGTCTATTTGCATAGAGCCAATAGGCATGAGAAGAGCTCACTGGGCCCTGGCCAGTGACCACTCTCACCTTTCCCCTTGGGCCCACTGTGTATAGTATGGAACCTGGATTACCCACTAACATAAAATAATACTGAAAAGAGCCAAAAGAGCAATGGTGTGGCAAGAGATAATAACTACACAGCTTAAAGTCATGGAGTGTCTCAAACCAGTGAAGAAGCTACTGCTTTAATGTAATGATAGATGTGAAAGAGAAATAGAAACTATAAATATTACTGGGCACATAAAGGGCATTATATTTCCTAATGACAATAAAAATAAAATTTTAGTGAGAAAAACAGAAGGGCCAATGCCAAAAAATTCCAAAACTATGGTACTGAGAAGCATCCTCTTTCGCTCTGGCAAGGATGATGACCATGCGTCACAGGCAGTCCCTTCTCCCAAGGATCCCCACCTACTAGGACACCGTCTCATCTCTGGCAGAAGGGCACAAAGGAACAGGACGCAGGCAGTGGCTCTTTATTGAATTATTCATCCTCACCAACAGGCTCATAGGTTTTAACAAAAACTTTTCCCGATTTTACAGCCCCCAAATTGGCCCCACTCTCTACAACAACACATTTTCTATAAAGTTGTAAAATAAACTGCTCTACATAAATAAAAGTTCTAGGAAACAAAACCTCAACACCTCAGGTAACAAAAGGAATCTTTTTATTTTAACCATTTTCGATGAAAGCTTTCTAAAATGTAGTACGACTTCTCCATATTTGTTTTAAGTATCTAACCTAATGTTCACTTTTGTGATGGCTGGAATGTTATAAGCATTTTTATTTTATTAGTTAATAAAACAATATCTCTGCTTTCTAATTACTTTCTCTTTTCTCTACATTAGACTACAATTTGTGCTCTCATGGAGTCAGCCTCTAGCAGAACAACCCTCCTTATAAACTGCTGGTTCTGATCAGCTTTGGAAAAAGAGATAACTGAATTTTATACTGTGCTATCCTACATAAGAATCAATTAGTTGTATGTAAGGCCTAGGGGTAAAAATGCTGACTTTAGCTGAGAGCTTTTCTCATTAACAGTTTTGTCTAATTATGTTTTGATTAAAACAAAGATTTAAAGTTAACCAAAACAACAACAAAATCCAATTTATGAATAAACTGAATATCTTTCTACTAGGACAAATGGTTATATAATTTTGTAATACTACAAAAGTATTAGATTTACCATTTTTTTCTAAGACAATAAAGAGAGCACTCAAATTCAACTGAATTTCTGTTCTAAAAATGATGCCATGGGAATATATATTTTTTAAATATAATATTATTGCATTAAACTTATTATCATATGATAGCTTCTGAAAGGGCCATTATTTTATAGTCCACCAAAGAGCGAGGCTTAATCATTCTATACAGCCTACTATTGACACCATGTTGGATTCTCTGCAGTGCTGTATCTCCATTTCAACCTGTTTCCCTACTTACCTGCCTTTCCCTTTGACTTGACTACTGGGATTAGGATATCTTACCACTTGCCACTTTTTTTTAACTTTCAGCCAATATGCTTCTCTGCACAGATAAGCAGTGATCTCTTACCTGGCATTTTCCTGTCTGTTCCATCCTCTGACTCAAAGCCTTCAACCAGAGGCCAGCACTGCCAGAACAGTCCCTGACAGCTCTCTCGCTCTCTCTCCCTGCCCCATCCCTCCTTTCTCTCTCTCTCTCTCTCTCTCTCCCTCTCTTTCAGACACACACACACACACGTGCACGTGTGCAACATTCCTGTGGCCCCTCCATAGATAACCAGCAGTTGCAAATGCCAACACTTGTTTAAGTCTTTACTGATGAATATTCTAGGTTATAGCCAAAGATAATATATTGCCATTTATCTTTCCTCTAAACTAGTTAAACTGTATTTTTAAAAAAACTTTGGATTAAGAATTCAATTAACACCAGTTTTTAAAGTCTAAAATCAGTTAATATAGTCAAAACAGTTAACTACAGAAAAGCTGAACTGAAGCCTAAAAATAATGTCACTTGCTCTCCACCATCCTAGGAAGATTCAATGGGAATTCAGAAATGAGAGATGATCTGGATTTATTCCTCATTTAAATCTGATCCAAATGCCAGGATCATTCCAAATTCTATTCCACTATTTTTGCATCTTCAAATTAGGCATGCGATGGAAATGAGCTTGGGCAGGAAGCCTGAGGACTGAAAACCAAAAGCCAGAGGAAGGCTTTCCATACATAGGGCACAAGATCTGCCTTATAGCCTGGGCCTTAACTCACAAGCTATTTTTCTGTTGGAGGTTCATCACAGGATATATGAATAAAATCTAGGATAGTCCTCCATTTAGAAACTAGGGGATAGTCCTCCATTTAGATATGGGGAAAAATATGAGCACTATAAGTGGTTAATTTGGACCCAGAAAGTGAACCTAGATATATATAGTTTCGTTGACGAGGGTTATAGTTAAATTCTACTCCTCTGTTTTGTTCTTTTGGCAAATACTCCTACAGGGCAAGGTAGCAGGGGAAAGATATCTTTTGGCTTCATTCTTTATTTATATTCCTGTGATTTTGTGGTGTATGCCAAAGGGAAAAAAAAATCTCATGTTAACTAATCAGATATAGGAATAAATGTCAACACAGGCTTTGTGGCTGGTTAGCTCAGCTGCCTAGTACACTTGCTAAGGATACCAAAGACATGAACTTTGTCCCAAATAGCTTTTCCTTTCCAGACAGAATACACTCTTCCCTATGCTGGAGCAGTCATCTCCCGGAGGGAAGATAGGCACACGCCCTTATGGATATGGTATGTGGTCTTGTAACTCTATCATCTCCATTGAGAGGAAACAAAAGAAAACAGCCACACTCCTTAACCAACAGTGTGCAATTATAGTAATCATTGTATGCCAACAAGAAGATCAATTCCCCTAAACCGAATCCTGCCAGTTCAACTACCCAGCTCAGCAAGTCAAAAACACAGAAATTAGCCTATGCCTAGGACAGCAGGTACTGACATTGTGTGGTGACAAAGGTAGAGAATAAAATGAGAAAAAACGTTTCCCAAACATGAATGTTTGCATAGAAGTCTCAGAAGCTCAGTGTAATAGCAATAGATAAGGTTTGAAAGTGATGAAAAATATGTCCCTAAATCTGTTTTGTGGCTCTCTCTCTGAGGAGTGATCAAGAGGTAGTGAGCCAAAATGCTTTCCCATGAAGAGGAAACGGAGTTCTCAGTTGCCAGGAAGGTCTACAGGATTCAGAAGCCTCATTAGGAGCAGTCTTTGTTTTTAAGGATTTTTTTTTTCTCTCTCCCAGAAAGAATGAGTAATTAGAAGCCTTTGAATTATCAGGGTTCATTTTTCTAAATCAAAAATTTTTCTTCTTCTTCTAAAAAATTAAGAAACTATATTTTCATCTCTCTTCTCTGAAAAATCACACCTGAAATGCTAATTCACTTTTAATGATGAGAAAAATATTCCTTATTGATAAGAGACATTTGTCATTTTTATCCACTTAGAATCTGACATAACAATGATACTGTCCACAGAAGGCTTTGAGTTGTGGGTGTTTGTGGTATTGTTGTTTTGGCTATACTGGTGTACCTGTGCTCATCTTGTCTCACTGTGCCACTCAGCTACCAACAGATATTTGACACATGGTGTCACCCCTCCAAGGTGATCTAGGTGCATGACCAACACTTAGTTGTTTTTTACTAACAGCTATTATGCAAGCTTCTTTCTACGAAGTGAAAAAATTAGAGCTAATGAAAATTAGAGCTAATTAAACTTGAGCACCTAGAATATCTGGAAAATTAAACTTTACGATGTACCTTTCATAATAGAAGCTCACAGGGTTTAGGTTAATACAATCAAAAGTGCAGCACGCTCATGCAGCAAAATAAAGTTTGTATGCTAACAGAAAGCTGAGGCCACGGAACCATTCTCAACCTTTGACCACATTTCTACTAGATGTTAGCCCCCCGGTATTCATTTCCTCAATTGTGAAATAACGGAATAGAATTAGATGAGCTGTAAGTCCCATTTCAGCTATAAAATTCTAACAGCCAACATAATGAAGAAGACAGCTGCCACCACATTTACATACTAATTAAGAAGCTTTTAACTTACATAAATTAACTCCCTCAAAATGAAATTATACAGGGTCCTAACTAAAAATCAAAAGGCTGAGGATCTGTGTAATTATGGCAAACAACTTATTCAATCCTATAACTAAAGTTTTGTGGATATTGCTCAAAAGTCCTACATGGAGTGATTTTTAAAATAAGTAAAATAACAAAGACTGCTAATGAAAATTAGAGCACCTAGAATATTGAAGAAATTTAACTATGATGTATCTTTCATAACAACATTAAATACCAGAATGGGCTTTTTTGGTTTTTGAAGAAAAATGTGACTATGGTGGATAAAATTTTGCAGTAATTTTGTATTTCTCGTGATTTATTAGGGTGAAACCTTGATGGATACCCTAATTAGAGTTTTCTTTTTCAATTGATAAAAGTTGGTTAAAGTACAAATATGATAAGTTGTATGGCTTATAGAGAAGAAAGGGGTGGGTCATCATAATTTAGCTACTAGGCTGTGTAGCTAACTATATTTTGTAAACAGAAATATAAGCTTGCATAAATTTATAGTTATACCCAATGAATATGAACAGAAACAAAATAGATGGTATTAAGAATATAAACATACCAGTGATTATTAATGGAGTCAAATTTACCTCTTAAGTCTTTGCTTTAAAGAAAAATATGAGCTATTTAGAGTTCTACCCACACCATGCAGCATATATAGAAGAATGATTAGGAGACTAAGAAATGGTTGCATGATTAGAATATAAAGACACAGACGAGGAGATGTTGAGCTGAAATTAAAAGGATACTGCAAAGATACATATTATATGGAGGAAAAAGCCAGAAACAGTGAGTATGTAATTTGTGGAAAATTTGTCTTAACACATTCCTACATTTTAAGAATGGGTTTTGGCAAGATTGCTGAACTCTTATTCACCTAACCTCTCCACATGTAAAATTCCCTGAAATGTACATTAAACATTTAAAATCAGTATGCGTATGACTTTTTTGCTTTGTATTGGTTAATAAAAGAGGGAAAACTAGGGTGGAAATAATAAGTAGGCTTTTGAAAACTGACAGTACCCCCAGCTCCATATGAGGACCACAGTATGGCCGACACCTTGACACAGGCTGGTGGGCTTCTGAACCAAGAACCGTGAGAAAAGGTGGCCTGATCCAGACCCATGGAAACTGAGATAATAAATTTGTGTGTGTTTTTTTAAGTTGCTAAATTGATGATAATTCATTACACAGCAAGAAAAAACTAATGACCAGCACCTGACTAACTGTGCTACATTTCAGGGTCAAAAAAACACCTCATAAGAGCATGATCTGAACTGCAAAGTGAATTAGAGATATTCTGAATCAAATGCCCAAACCACTTTGGAAACCTCTTTTGTGGGTTTTAATTATACTATGTGTGCATTACACACTACTATAGATAAGTAAGTTTCCATTTAAGCAATGATCACGAGTCTCTACCTACCTTAACTCAAGACCAATATTGTTCACAAATGCTGCTTCCCTAGCATGTATGTTCTACAGTATTTTTCTTTTAAGCTCTCCTCTGCTTTTTCACAGCCACCTTAATAACGGTTCTGAATATAAGGAATAAAGAGAAGTAAAATAAATGATTCACTGAACAACATATTCCTAATGAGATTCCAACTTGAGAAACCTGGTTTCTGTCAAAATCTGTACATTTATTGTACATGTTTTTCCATCCTCCTATAATTAACTAAAATATTTGCACAAAAAATATAGAGGTTTTTCTATCCATGTCACTGGTCAACTAAAGCCACAAACCAATTTTAAATCTAAATATTTCAGCACACTGATTAGACAATACAATGAAATCTCCCCCATATCTGATAGACTGGTGAAACGTTATTGACTCATATATTCTCTAGCATTCATAGCTGGTCTGTTATTAATTTAAGTTTTTGTCACACATCATGGGTTCCCTCCATAGCCAAGCTCGCTGAGAAGTGTGATTTGAGGAGTAGCTAAAAGTTTAACCCCAAAGCTCTCATATCACCTTAATAAAGTACCCAGTATTGCTAGCATGAAGATTTACTCTGTGCCCCACACCCTTTATTGAAGTATGTTATGTGAAAATTCGAAATAAGCAAGAATAAATACAAATATGAATAAATGAGTTTTACTTTCTCAGGTAAAGATCGTCTTAAGAAAGCCTATAGAAATCCAAATACATTATAAAGTAGGAGTTAGATATTAGAATACATTAACCAATTGGCTGGTTTCTGTCTTTTGATAGATGAGGATGCTGTCATAAAGGCCCTGGAGAGCTAAGTGACAAGATAAAGGCACAGTACCCTAGGGTGCCCTACAGAGAAACTGATGAACTGACTTCATGGATGTACTTGCACTGACTCTAGATAAAGATGATATTGAAAGTTAATATTCCAGTTTATATTATTCTATCAAAGAAATTCAACTGCCCACTGAGGAATGGAAAACTTTAGCAACTTGCCCATGGTCAGTGGTATGGGGCTAGAGGAGGCAAGGGATTAGCATTTAATCTATTTTTCAGATCAAAAAATTGACCTAAAATTTTTAAATTTCAATTTTGAATTGATCAAGGAATTTTTCCTAGTATTTTTAACACTATTTTTAGTTGTTCAGTTTAGCTGTTACCAAATATATCATTTCAAATACCAGGAAAAAAAGTTTAAGGTTTCCCGTTATATTAATAGATAAGTAGACAAAGCACAAACAAAGCCACAGGTAATCGTGGCCTCCTCTAGCATCTTATTTTTGGAATCCAAAATATGATTATATAGAGCAGGGATCAGTAAATTACAGCTCATGTCTGATTCAGCCAGCTGAGTGTTTTTGTGAATAAAATTTTACTGAATCACTGCCACACCCCTTCCTTAATGTATTATTTATGGCCACAAGGACAATACTGAATAGCCATGAAAGAGACTGCAGGGTCTACAAAGCCTAAGATATTCACTATCTGACACTCCCATCCCTTACAGAAAACATTTGTCAACCCCCGTCCAGCTCATCAAAAATCAGTATTTAATCTTAAGCCCACAACTACAACACCTAGAAGGAATTAGACATGATCTTAATTAAAGTCAGTCCTTGGTTAAGTAAATATATGGAATTGACATTAAGTGTACAAACCAAAATTTTATATATTATGTGTTCATTCCACAAACACAGACACATTCAATATGAATTGTGACAACATCTTGCTTTTTTGTTAGCATTCCTAAATGGTAAACACATTCCATTAATATTTTTGGTCATTACATATCTTTTATTTGTTGCAAATCTCATTTTGAGAGTTTAGTCACAAAACATTTTTTGATTGCTTTTACTTCTCTATAGACCTTTGTGTAATATAACTCCATAGAAATTTCACAACCTTCTGTGTACAAATTAATTCTAAAACCTGGCAGAGATGGGAAACAAAGTAAAAATGGAAATAAAAAAGGCTGTGGTAGCTTTTGAAATTATAGGATGTGTTTCTGTAATAAATATTAAGTCTTGTATGCTCTAAAGATAGTATTGTTAAGAATCCAGAAAAAAAAAATAACACCAAGGACTAGCAAATTTATTACCTACATTTTCCAAAAGGTATATAATTTATTTTCTTTTAGCTTTTTAAAAAATATTTATTAAATTTATTGGGGTGATACTGGTTAGTAAAATTATAGGTTTCGAATGTACAATTTTATAATACATAATCTATATATTGCATTGTGTGTTCACCACCCACTGTCAGTTCTCCTTCCATCACCATTTATTTGACTCCCTTTACCCTCTTCTACCATCCCACCTCCTCCTTACCACCAGGTAACCACTAAAATGTTGTCTGTGTCTATGAGTTTTTGTTTCTTTGCTTGTCTTATTCATTTGTTGTTTTCAGTTTGATATCCCACACGCTAGTGAAGTCATATGGTTCTCAACTTTTTCTGTCTGACTTATTTCACTTAGCTTGATACTCTCAAGCTCCATCCATGTTGTCTCAAATGACAGTATTTCATCTTTTCTTATGGCCAAGTAATATTCCATTGTGTATATGTACCACATCTTCTTTATCCAATCATCTATCGAAGGACACTTTGGTTTTTTCCATGTTTTGGCCACCATAAATAATGCTGCATTGAACATAGGGGTACATATATCTTTATGGATAAATGTATTCAGGCCTGTTTTGAGATTTTTGGGTTAAACACCATGTACCAAAATTAACTCAAAATGGATCAAAGATCTACACATAAGCACTGAAACAAACAAACAAAAAAACTGCATAGAAGAAAGCATAGGTACTAAACCTATGGACCTTGGAATCAGAGGGAATTTTGTGAATTTGACGTCAAACACAAGGGAAGTAAAAGCAAAAAGTAAATGAATGGGACTATATCAAACTAAAAAGCTTCTGCACAGAAAAATAAACCATCAACAAACAGACAACCAATCGAATTGGAGAAGAGATTTTCAAACAAAGCATCCAATAAGGGGCTAATCTTCAAAGAACTAGTACAGCTCAACAACAGAAAAACTAAATTATCCAATTAAAAAATGGGCCGAGGACCTGAACAGACACTTCCCCCAAGGAGACATACAAACGGCCAACAGAGATATGAAAAAATGCTCAACTGCACTAGCTATTAGGGAAATGCAAAGCAAAACCAAAATGAGATACCTCCTCACACCTATTAGAATGGCTATTATCAACAAGACAAATAATAACAAGTGTTGGAGAGGTTGTGGAGAAAAAGGAACCCTCATACATTGCTGGTGAGAATGTAAATTGGTACAGCCACTATGGAGAACAGTAGGAAGATCCCTTAAAAAATTAATATTAGAATTACCATAAGACCCAACAATCCCTCTTCAAGGCATATAATTTAAATAGCCAATAATTTTAGATAAGTGGTTTAGCTCAAAAGCAAATGTTAAAGTTAAATATATCTTTTTTTTTATGGTACAGAATTTTTGAGTGTCTGATGGATATTTATCCATATCCTTAAAAAGATTATTTTTTGAAAAAATATTTGCTTTTTCCTGTAAACAATGATTTCAGTCTACAATCATGTAGAAGTAGATAGATACCACGTCTAGAGAAGAATTCAAGACAGAATAACTGATTTTTATTACAGGTTGTCAACTTTATAAAAGAATGTGTCTGTCCATCTAATAAAAAAATCCAAATTACAATATTATGTCTCAAATTTACTTCAAACCTCAGTTACCCAAAGCTCAGGTAACATATCTGACATTTGTAATATTTGAGAGATTCAAGGTGCTATGTTAACAGTTTCTGTAGCTTCCTCCTGAGCTCTTTTCATTCATTCATCCAAACATCACATACTTTCTGATGACCTACCAAGTGCCTGGTATATTAGCTGTTCTATCAGTATGTGTGCTAGCTCACCAGAAACAAAATGTCTTTTTTTTTTCCACAAGCATTTGTTAAATGCCCATATGTACTTTATGTACTGTGCAAGGTTCTAAGGATAAAGTAATCTAAGAGATTACTAAGGGTCCTAAAACATGGCTTTATACCAGATATATCTGGGGATTTCATAAATACACAAAGGCTCGGGTTTCATCCCAATCCAGTGGATCCAAATTTCTGATGGCAAGACCCATAACTTTGAATTTTGCAAGTTCCACTTGTGATTCTTAGGCACACTGAATTTTGAGAGTCATTTGTCTGAAAGATGCACCATAGCGTATAGAAATAAAGGAAGTTCCATGAATAAAATGGAAATATGAGGAGGGAAGCATCAATTTCTGCCCACAGAAATCAGAGAGAGCTTCTCTGAAGAGGTCGCCTTGAAGCTGACTCTTAAACAAATGAGAAATTCACCAAGCAGATAAGCAGGCAGAGTGCAAAATCCACATGCAAAAAGAGATAATCCTTGTGAAAATAAATGAAGCATGAGAACAACATGGTATATTTGGGGAATTGTGAAGAGCTAGGTATGGATGGGAGGCATGCATGGGAAAAGCCTAGAAGAACAAGCTAGAAAGGTAAACAGAAGAAGCCAGACCCTGAAGGACTTTGAACACACTGCTAGAAATTTTGATTCTATCTGTGGGCCATAGGGAGCTACTGAAGTTTTGTAATCAATAAAGTGGCATGATTAGACAAATTGTAAATATTAAGGGAGAACCATATGGAAGCAGGGAGATACATTACCCTGGGTAAGAAATAATGAGATTATTATAATAGTGGTATTAAGGGGAAAAGGGAAGGGCATAAAAAATAGATTTTGGGGGAGTAGTTATGGCATGTTCAGGTGATAAAATAGTTTGTAAATATATATATATATATATATATATATATATATATATATATATATATTTATATCTACCTAAGGGCCGGCTGAGTGGCTCAGTTGGTTAAGAGCTCACTCAAGAGTGCAATCTCTGAGCAACAGCGGTTCGAGTCCCAGCCTGAGCTGAGCTTCCGCTGAGCTGCCAACAGGTGGCAGGATGGCTCAGCAAAAAAAAAAATTCAGATTTATATCTACTTATCTATGTCCCATTATAAACAGAATGTCATTTCTTTGAAAGGCTGCCTCTTCATTTATCAGATGATAATTAAAATCATATTTTTGAAAAAGAAATGTTACAATTACTTGACTGAATTTTCAACACTTCTTTGTTGACCTAAAATAATAGGAAAAGAATGCCTCAGAGGGGAAATGACTATTAAACGAAAACAAAGCAATATGACTTCCTCTTTCAGATTATTTATGGGCTAAGAGGGAAACATGTGGCAAAACCTACAAACTATATCATGTCAGCAAGATTTTACTAATCTATTTTTAAAGAATTATTCCAAAAATACTCACTACATTGCTGAGACATTTCAGCCCAAATATTAATGGAATGCCATGCTCGAATGTAAAACTGTGAAAACTGCACAAACATCATTTTGGTGGCATGTAAAATTTTGGATTACTTTCATTTCTCCCCGCTTCAGTGATAGCCTACTTCATTCTGTAATAATGAGATTTCATGTCACTATCACCATTAACCTGTCAAGTATGAACATTACTTAACTTTGTGTTTTTCCCTAAAGATTTACATATAAACCTGACAGTATCACTTGGCACCATTTTCTGGCTCTATAGAGCAAAAGTATAATATCAGAAGGAACTTGAACTAAAGACTAAGTCACATCTAAAAAATGACCTAAATTGGAAAGCGATGTTAGAAATATCATTCTTAATCTTTGAACAATTCCTTGGGATCCAGACATTCAGAATCTTAATTTTACTGTTAAAAATGTTTTAAAGTTTAAAAAACTTACACTTCAAAATTTGCTTTTTATGTCTATCGAAAGTATATTCTTCTAATTGCTATTTTACCCCACATATCTTAATTTTGTATTTATTTTTAAGGATTTAAACATTTAGTATAATAATAAAGCCGAAAGTCAGAAAAGCCCATTTGTCACCCAGTGTAGGATCAATAACAATTGAATGAACATGGCTGCATTTGCCTAGGTGATAGACATACTTTGAACTTTCAAGTTAGATAATGTTTAAGTGTGCTGTAGTCCCAATATATATGCCCTGTATTGGTGTTTCTCGGTTGACATTAGCTTAGCATTAAAAATCCATCCTTTATAAAATGAAAGTATTCTAAATGTTCATTTGGTTCATTCTGGCTGAGAAAATTCCTTCACTGTTTCAAACAAAAGGGAAAAAAACTATATTGACCTGTAGGACACTGTTGTTATATAGAGAATAGTACTGCTTAACAAGTGCTGAGCAATAGTGTATATTCAGTTGTGTATAAACCATGCAAATGTATTGAAACTTTTATGATTTGCCACTCTTATTAGAGAGAGATTTTTATATCACTGAGAAGTTCTACTTTTGTTCTTCAGTGCCATTAAATGTAAGCATTGTTCTCTTAATAAGGAAACAGAATTTGGTCTGTATTTTTTCAGTTTGCATCGATTATAGGAAATTCTCTGTAGGAAAAAGAGATGAACATAAGAAAAAGCATATGACTGGGAATGGCAGCACTAATTATCTTTGTGGTCTTAGGGCATAGTCATAACTTTCCTGGGCCTTGGTTCTATCTGTAAAAACAAGGAGCATTTAATTAAATGATAGTAAAAAATCACTGATTTTCTTTTAATTTGAATCTGTCACATTAATTATCTCATGCTTTTATTTTAGAAAAGCATTTCTCTTATAGCTCTAGCTTATGTTAAGGGGTTTTAGTACTGTCAATCAACTTCTATTTTCTCTAACTGGTAATTCTTTGTATCTATGATTTATTACTTCTGCATTTGAGTCCATATATTCTATTTTCCATGAGTTCAGAGCCAGGCAGAAAAGGAACCTGCCCTGGTACACAGTGAAGGTGTTCCTCAGCTCTGCATAATTTTCTTTGAAAATACATTGAGCCTTTCTTTCTTTATTACCATTAAAATAATGTGAAATAGAAGTGGGAGACTTATGTCTCCATTAAAAAATAACATTTAACTTATTTTTAGTTTCTTCGTGGTTTTTGTATTGTTGTTTTTTTTTTATCACTTCCTTCCTTTATCCATTTTCAGGACAGGTTTACATGCAGCCCCTTAGCAAATTCTCACCTTAGCTTGTCTGCAACAGTAAAGGTCTTGGGGTTTTAAACTCTGCAGTTCACCATCCAGGGCAGGATTCAGCAAAACATTTGCTCAGAAACAAACCTTTTCTAAAATAAAACGCTTCATATGACAAATTAATTATTTAAATGCAATTATGTCCCCAGCTCTTTAATATGCCTACTCATAATTTTAGGGTTATTGAATAAAATACAAGATGCCCAGTTAAATTTAGATTTCAGATAAATGATGAATAAGATTTTTAGTATAATTATGCATGCAATATGGAACATATTCATCCTAAAATGTTTCTTATACTAAATGATTAATACATTAAAAATTTATTTGCTATTTATCTAAAACTCAAATTTAACTATATTTTTATTTACTAAGCCTAGCAACTCTTCTTAATTCCTATCTGTAAAAGGAATTAATCAGGGTAATGATAGCTGCTGAACAGAAACCTCTAGTGGCCTAACTCCAAAAAAGTCTGTTTCTCACTTTCTGATGTGAATGACCTCTGTTAGCAGATGGCTTTTCTCTATGAGCTCATTTACAGACCCAAGCTCCTCCCATTTTGTGGCTTTGCCATCCCAGGGAACTTAGAGGGTGTCCCCTGCACCTGGCTGACAGAAGGAGAAAGAAGGATGGATAGGGACACCCAGTTCTCAACTGCCTTGGCCTAGAAGGGACATAGTTTTCACTCATAAGTCATTGGTGAGAAGTAGTCATATGGCCAGACATAGATTAAACAGAGGCTGAAAAATTTAATCCCATACAGACTAGAGATTTCCAGGGACAACTTTATATAATGAAAAAGAGAGATGACATTTGGTAAAAAGTTAGTCATCTGTGCTTCAGCTTGGAACCAAAGGAAATACACAATAATTGCCCTTTACTATTTCGCTTGGTGCTTTGGAGAGATAAAACACTGAACAATTTAGGACCCTCCCCCTCTTTGCATTAGTGGTACACAATCTGTGTTATTTAGTAAACAGGAGAAACAAAGTTGACCTAGTTGATGGTTTTGTGTGGATTGTTTTTCCTGATAACTGAAAAATTAAGATTATGTATCTATAACAATCTACGTCAAAGATCTATCATGAGAATCAACATAACAATGTGAATTGCTTTGATGAATTCAAACGCCATTCACACATAAAATCAAATCACAGGCTACAAACTGGGGACTCCTCAGAGGATCTAGCTGTCTGCTGTAAAGACCACTTCAAGCAGCCAAGCCAAATTCTGTTATTCTGGCAGGTAACCCTTAATAGTCAACCCTAAGGCTGCTTGACTCAACCACAAGCATCAGCCATGACCTGTGTGTCCTGACCTGTGAGTCTCCATGTTCCCAACTCTGAGAGGGACTCAGTTCCTTACTTGTTTGCTCTTGCTTGGTCTGAACTCAAACCAAGACATAGTTTTGTACTTTCTAATTCTGTCCGGCTGTTTCCTGTGTCTTTGTCTGTGTTGGATCTGTACCCACTGCCTCTGGCCTTCCCAATTAGTCCAGAATTTTGCATTTGATGGGCTGTTAGATCTGCCTCACTTTCAGGACTTGTAATGACCCTAGTAACATCCCATTCCTTGTAACTGGGCCCCTGATCAAAGTTTCTATAGCCCCACTGTTCCATTTAACTTGCTATCTTCTGTCCCTATGGGCACTGATATTAAATCTGTGGCCACTGTTGGTAAGCTGCTTTCCCCAATTAAGTCCTTCTGAAAGCATTCTGACATATTTGAGATGACAGAAAGTTACCTCTTGCTCTCCATACCACTAACAACAAGCTCCAGCCCTATCTGGAAGTGAAAATTGCTCAGAATGCTTAAAACTTGGCTTTCCACACTTTTTCCTCCAAGGAGAAAATGGAATCTGTGTGTTAACTTTTCTCTGTGCCACTCAAAGGAATTACTCTCTCATTTTTCTTCTTTCCTAAAAGCTTTAAAGGTTTCAAACAGGTGAGTCTGCTCTATAAGCATTTAGCTCTTCACATCACAACATTCCTCCCCTTCCAAACACAGAACTCATTCAACTTGAACTTGAAATAGCCATTTCAAAAAAAGGAAAAAAAAACCACATCCTTCCCCACTAGCAATGCAATCAAAATGTAGGTGTATTTTTCATGAAAACATTTAAGAACTAGATTCTTGCAATATTGCACTGTCCCTTAGCTACATTCTTAACCTCTCTTGTAAAATGCAGCTGGTAATTCATGTTACTTTTACGAGTCCTTCCTGTATCGGCAGCTTCATCTAGGATTCCTCTCTACTTAACCATTAGAGTGCTAGAAAGCATTACCACATTCTTCATCATCAAACATTTCTTTGGTTGCCTGTATGATGTCTGGTACTACACAAGGCACTAGAGAGGTTTACCAAGGTGTAATTTTTTCCTTTTGTTAGTGATTCCTGGTGCATAATATACACACAACACATATTTGCTGAATGAATAAGAAAGTGAATGAGAAGTATGGGATCTCTATGATACTGTGTACCATTACCTTGCTTTAAGGCCAATGACCCCATTGCTTATGGGTGGGGGCAGTATTACATAGGGCAAATCATAGGTTCAAAGGGCTCTGAGAGACCACTAACTACCTTCAGAGCCTAATTTTAGGGCCCAGAGCAGACCACCCCATGATACCCCACAATGACATACTGATCATTTTGAATTAAACTTACTTAAGAAACTGCCCATGCAAGAATAAACCTGACCTATAAATCTCCCACGTGATAGGTGTCCTCGCTGCTCCTAAGGACTGAGACAACCTTATCACAAGAGTTAAAAAAATAAATAAAAATCCAGATTTGAAAAAAACTCTCTATAAATAAACCTTGTAACTCTTGTACTAATTTGCTACTCCAGCCCAAACCTTGCTTAGATGCCTATCTATTGAGCACTAACTTTCTTTGTCCTGTCAATTTCTCATAAGTTTATTGCTTCTTTGTCTAAAATGTATAAAAAGTTGCCTGATTTGGTCTTTTTTTTTGAGCCTGTTTTATGATCTGAGCATCATATTGCGATTCTCCCATACATACATATTAAATTATGTTTTTCTCCTGTTAACCCAGCCTTGTGTTAATTTTATTATTTTAGTATTAGTCCAGCCATAAGAACTAAAGAAAGGTAGAAGGAGGAAATTCTCGCCCTCCCCAACATTAACAATAAAAAAAGAATAGAGTCGTCCTTCGGTATCCTTCCGGGATTGGTTTCAGGGCCCCCCAAGGATACCAAAATCTGTGATGCTCACAGATTTAATATAAGTCCCTTATATTAAATGGTGTAGTATTTGCATGTAATCTGTATTTGCATATAGGCTACAGCAGGGTGCTAGGCACACAACAAATTCAAGTTTGCTTTTTGGAATTCTCGGGAAATTTTTTTTTTTTGGGAGGGTGTATATTTTGGATCTGTGACTGGTTAAATTATCAGATGCAGAACCCACAGCTATGGAGGGCTGACTGTATATATTCATTGAACAGGAATGTGTTCCCACTGCATTCACACACAGTAATTTGCATAAATTGTAATACCATATAATTAAAAAAATTCTTCAGCCTCTTTTTAGGAAAAGAAATTGTGTTTGAGGTGTTTTGTTTATATAATTTGCTGAACTGAACATTGTCACTTACTTACTTGAAATTACTTAGAAAAAATAACATTATTATGTACCATGGAAAACAAAAAACTGACAGTTACTTTTTTTAAAGTAGCTACTGAAAACTGTACACAGAAAATATGCATTGTTGACTGAATGGTGTTGGGGCCAATGAGGCCATAAGTGATTTCAATCAATTAGAACTTGGCAATTTGCTGAACCACAAGAGAATAACTAGGTAGAATTGTTACTTGATGCCTGTATTCAAAAATTAAATTATATTACAATGGGTATCCAGGCAATTGAAAGCAATAGATTAATATTTAGTCATTAAGATTAAAATACTATCAGATGTCCTTATTACCAAAAGCAACATAGAGAGAATGCAATCCATATTAAAATACCAATGGCATTCTTCTCAAAATTAGAACAACTAATCCCAAAATTTATATGGAACCACAAAAGACCCCAAATAGCCAAAGAAATCTTGAGAAAGAACAAAGTGGGAGGTGTCAAGCTCCCTGATATCAAACTATACTACAAAGATAAAATAATCAAAGCAGTATGGTACTAGCACTTATCAATCATAGGTGCTATCTAGCTATGATGTGCACACAGCAGTCAAGTCTCAACTACAACAGGAAGACACACACAACCAACACAAGGGACACATTCATAGCACCTGGCTCAGGTGACCTGGGAGACTCCACTGGGCCTGACAGGACACCTACTACATAAGGCCACTTGACTAAGACCAGGAGACATAGCAGCTCTACTTAATACAAAGTGGCAGCGAAACAAATCAAAGTGACAGCCAAAATGGGGAGACAAAGAAACATGTCCCAAATCAAAGAACAGAGCAAAGCTCCAGAAAAAGAACTAAACCAATGGAGACAAGCAATCTACCAGATGCAGAGTTCCAAACCCTGGTTATCAGGATGCTCAGTGATATCAGGGAGAACTTCAACAAAGGGATAGGAAACATAAAAATGGAGATAGAAAACATAAAAAAGAACCAGTTAGAAATGAAGACTACATTAGAGGAAATCAACAGTAGAATAAATGAAGCACAGGATCAAATCAGTGATTTAGAAGATAAGGTAGCAGAAAACACCCTATCAGAACAGCAAAAAGAAAAAAGAATCCAAAAAAATGAGGAGAGTTTAAGGGGCACCTGGGACAACATCAAAAGTACCATCATTGTGATCATAGGGGTGCCAGAAGGAGAAGAAAGATTGCAAGAAATGGAAAGCCTATTTAAAGAAATAATGATGGAAAACTCTCCTTGCCTGGTAAAGGAAATAGATATACAAGCCCAGGTAACATAGAGTCCCAAACAAGATGAACCCAAAGAGGCCCACACCAAGACACATCCTAATGAAAATGCCAAAGCTTAAAGACAAAGAGTCTCTTAAAATCAGCAAGACAAAAACAGTTAGTTACTTACAATGGAGTGCCCATAGGATTGTCAGCTGATTTCTCAACAGAAACTGCAGGGAGTGGCACAAAATATTCAAACTGATGAAAACCAATGACCTACAACCAAGATTACTCTACCCAGCAAAGCTATTATTTAAAATCAGAGGAGAGATAAAGAGCTTCCCAGACAAGAAAAAGCTAAAGGAGTTCATCAGCACCAAACCAGTATTACAAGAATCTTAGAGGGATTTCTTTAAGAAGAAGAAGAAAAAAAGATCAAAACTAAAATAGCAATAACTACATATCTACTAATAATTACTTCTAAGGGATTAAATGCTTCAAACAATGTGGTGGCTGAATGGCTAAAAACAACAAGGCCCTTACATATACTGCCTACAAGAGACTCACTTCAGATCAAAAGACACACACGGACTGAAAGTAAAGAAATGGAAAAAGATATTTCATGAAAATTGAAATATAAAGAAACAAGAGCTGGGGCAGCAATACTTATACCAGACAAAACGAATTTTAAATCAAAGGCTATAACAAGACACAAAAAATGAACCTGTAACCCTGCTTCTGGATATTTATCTGAAGAAACCCAAAACACCAATTCAAAAAGACATACTCATATGCATCCATATGTTCATTGCTGTAATAGCCAAGATATGGAAGCAACCTAAGTGTTCATCATAGATAAATGGATAAAGAGAGGTGATACATAGATACAATGAAAAACTATTCAACCATGAAAACAATGAAATCTTGTCATCTGCAACAACATGGATGGACCTAGAGGGTACTGTGCTGAGTAAAGTAAGTCAGGCAGAGAAAGACAAATGCCATATGAATTCAGTTATATGTGGAATGTAAAGAAGAAAGTAAACAAGCAAACAAAACAGAAACATACTCATAGCTGCATAGAACATTTTGATGGTTGCCAGATGTAAGGGGTGTTGGAGGGGTGATTGAAAAGGGGGAAGATGGGCCAGTCGAGTGGCGCAATGGTTAAGAACTGGCTTGGGATGCCAGAGGGCCCTGGTTCAGATCCCACATATGAGGGCCAGTGACACTGCCCTCCACAGCTAAGATGGTGAACAACAGCTCAACCTGGAGCTGGGCTGCCGTGAGTCGCTGGCGACGGCGTAGGCTGCAGCCCCTGCTGCAGTGGGTTGCCATGGGCTACCGTGTGTAGCCAGCAGCCAGCGTGAGCGGCCAGCAGCCGCCGTGAGCGGCCATCCAGAAGCCGGCGACTGATCTGCCTCGCCCGGGAAGAGCTCAATGATGGTGCCAACTTGGGCCAGTGAAGCAACGTCCTCCACAACTAGACTGAAGAACAAAACGACAGCAACTTGTCTGTTCCCTTTCCCCCAATTCCCCAGCGCTGTTCCCATCCCCCCAATTCCCCAATAAAAATCTTTAAAAAAAAAAAAAAGAAAAGGGGGGAAGAAATGAAGAAGTACAAATTAGTAGTTTCAAAATCGTCATAGAGATGTAAAATATAGCATAAGGAATATAGCCAATAATATTATAATAACTATGTATGGTATCAGATGGGTACTTGATTTATCTGGGTGATCATCTTGTAAGTTATATAATCATTATGTTTTACACCTGAAACTAATATAATATTATGTATCAACTTATTTGAAAAATAAAAAAATATTTAAAAATAAAGAGGCATAACCCTTTTCTAAGCTCAAAAAATAAAAGAAATCAAAACTTTTCAAAAAATTACAAATATGCATCATATGAAATGGACCAACAAGTGTCCAGGATAACTATAAAAAACAAAAAACAAAACAAACAAAAAATAAACACACAAAAAAAACCTCACAGTAATGCTTATTATCATGAAATTTTAAAATCAGGGACAAAGTAATGATCCTAAACCTGAGAGCAAAATCAGGTCAATTACTAAGAACTAGAAATTAAAATGACTTAAACTTCTCAGAGAAATATTACAAGCTAGAAGTCAAAAGAGTGATGCCTTCAAATTTTAAGAGAAAATTATTTTTTAGCCCAGAACAATTAATTAAATGGAAGGGTAAACACATTTTTGTGTGTGAAAAGTAACAGAAAATTCTATCTCAAATATTTTTTCTCAGAAAACTACAAGAGGATATGTTCTACCGAAATAAAGAGGTAAAGCATGAAAGAGATTCATATGGACTCTGTGAAATGGAATCCAATCGAAGAGAGATGCAACAGGAATTTCAGGATGACAGCAAAAGGAGTCCTTGGATAACAACGGTTCAATAAGCTTAAAGAGCAACTAGTGCAGATCAAAGCCAGAGTATAGAGCATTCAGCAGGAATGTCTCAAAAACAAACAAACCAACAAACAAATGGGGAGCACCAGATTTGACAAGTTTGACCATGTGGAAAATTACAGTTATTAGAGGGTGTGGAAAGAACTAGCATTGATTCAAGAAAACTAACCAAATGAAAAAAAACAAAAAAACAAAAAACAAAAATCAGGAAAACAAGTTACACATGAAAGGAAATTAATGGTTTAGCCACAAAATGTATTCAAGTAGTCATAACATTAAAGTTATTATGATGTATTTGATGAAAATTCAACCAAAGTATATTGAAAGAATGTGTAGAGGGATAAAAGAGAGCTAAAATCCTCAGTTTAGGACTAGAGGAAGGAGGCAAGTTGTGGGGTATGCTAAAACAGGGAAAGCTTTGAATTCTAATCCACAGATTATTTTCAATCTATGTAAATGGTTATTCTGATTATAATGCTTAAAGTTAATAAACAATTTTTTTAAAGAAATGCTACAGTGTAATTAACAAACTGGCAACTAATTTTTAAAAACCACATTTAATCATTGAATTTGGTATCCATTAAATTTAGAAATTAGAAGTTTCATTAAGTCAGAAATGTCTTAGCACAGCAATTTCAGAATAGTTGTTTTCATATATAGCCATCTGAAAAAGTACCAATGTGATAGGTGAGCTACGACACAAGCCACATAGAAGTCTGGCCCATACAGTGGTTAACAATGTTTGAGCCGGAGCCACGGGGCCTGCGTTTGAACCTTGGTTCCACCACTTACTGACAATGTACCCTGAGGCAAGTGACTTCAGGGCACTTACTAAGTTCATGTACATATTTTATTTGGTTATTATAAAGCCATTTATATTTTTCTCCCTCCATAGTATTAGCCATACCTTGCATTCTCCTTTATCTTTTCCCATTTTGTCTCCCTGTCTTCCCTATGTTAACATTTATTATACCACTGGCACAAATGTTAAAGTTTTGGTAAGTGAGAAGAAAACGGCTATGCTGAAGTCAAGATCCACGTTTAAGTAAATAAGCGTAAGTAATAAGAAAATTTATTCAATAAGAAATAAGTACGTAAATAACTTTAATACTGTTGATGAAAAGAATACAAGAAAATATTTGTTCTTCTGGCAGAATGGGGGAAAAAAACAGAATTAAATCATGTTGCCCTTTTAAATCAATTGTTTAAAGTTAAACATTTTCAGGGAAAATTATCCTGTGAGACTGCAATTCAGCCATCAGGGTTGAACACAGCGCTTGGTACCTCTTCAGCTCTTAGTGCTGTTCTGGGCTGACAGGCTTCATTATTGTCAGGCGAGTTGTAAACTAAAAGGGCTAGCTTTCAACACCCACTGCCCTTTAGCAGAGCAAACACTCAGGACGAAATAGCCCACAAGCTTTAAGCCAACCTCCTGTTCTTATACTCTTTGTTTTACATTCATTGTGGCTGATTGTACCTGTTCAACAAATAATGGTGCCCTTCAACTCTATTTCTTCATGATGCCTTATTGTCAGTTGTGGAGAAAATAGAAGAATATTTTGAATTGGGAGCACATGGAAGAAACTAGAACAATCTCCAAAGCAAAATCCTTCTCCTACCATACAAACAAAACAAAACAAAACAAATAAAGACTCCTGTATCATAGAAAAATCCACTTTCAAATCCAATATTAAAGAATTCGATGACCTTTTGGAGAGTCCACTTCATAGTTGATGTAGAGGCCTGACGACCGCATTGTATTCCTGAAACTGATGTTGAATAATACTGTATGTCAACGATAATTATATATACATATATAACCTCGGGACATGGAGTAGAGTGCGGGAACGGATTCAATGGAATTGTAATAGATAAGCATGATATTGGGGGTGGGAGGGCAGTGGATGGGGGGAGGGGGGTTGTTACTTTGTGAGGGTGAAAAGGGTAACTATTGCATTGTTCTGTACACCTGAAACTAACAATAAAAAAATAAAAATTAAAAAAAAAAAAAAGAATTCGAAAGGATGAATTTTGGTAAAGACTGCTTGAAATAGCTTCTGGCGAGGTCCAGGTTTTCAGGACAATTGCATTTTAAGTGTAATGGGAAATGCTTTCCTGCAGCCACACTTCCTCTACATAAACAAGGGTCCTTCAGAAACCCACCCACTCCTACCTGCCGGGATGTTGCCGGCTTCCACCAGCAACAACCCTATTCACTACACAATACGCCCAGCAAATTTGGTTCTGCTAAGAGAACAAAAATTAAAAGAAGTTCTTCTCAAAAACATGTAAACGTGACAATGATATCATCCTTTTGTCTTCTAAGAGGGTTGCCAAGACATCAGGACACAATGGATAAACACAGGCTGAGTCAAGAATCATAGTTCTAACACTAAAACCTAATTTAATTTTTCTGGCCTACATTTCCTCTCTGTAAAGTAGTGATGATTCCTATTTATATAGATTATTGCATCCTTGAGAAAATTAAATGAGCTAATTGATGTGAAAGGATTCAGAAACTATCTTTTTATTCCAATTGTTCTGTACCTCTATATATCAATGAGTCCCAAATTCATACCTCCAGCCCCCATCTCTTCCCAGTATGCATTTCAACTTACCACGTCTAAAAGAGAACTTTATATCCTCCGTTCCCATCTGTTGCCCCATCCTCCCCATCTTTGTATATAATACTCATACCCTCAGTTGCCCCAGCCAAAAACTAAGGAATGATCTTTAATTCCTGTCTTTTCCTCATAGCCCACATCCAATCCAATAACAAGTCTGCTCTGTTTTGTCTTCAGGATACATCCTGGAGCTGGCTTCTTCTCCCCATCTCTATTGCTAAAACCCTGATCCAAACCATAATTATTTTCTCATCTGAACTGCTGCAAAAGCCTGTCAACTGGTTTCCTCACTTCCACTAGAGCTGCCCCATAGTCAACTTTTAGTTCAGCAGCCAGAATGACCTAAAAGTGTAAGGAAAATTATATCACTCCTCTGCTTAAAAGCTCTGGTGCCTTCACATCATACGAAGGGTAAAATGCAAACTCCTCATCATGGCTTATAAAGGCCTTATATGATCTGTGCTCTGCACTCCTCTTCAACTTATCTTCTCATTGCTCTCCCTCCCGCTCACTCCACTCTAGCTGCACTAGCCAGCAATGTGTTCCCTGAACACTCCAAGCCCATTCCCGCCTTTGGAGTTTTGCATTTGCTATTGTTTCCATATAGCATGTTTGCCCCCAATCTTACCAATGCTTTATTTCTTTACTTCAGTCAGGTCTCTTTGTTCAAAAGTTAGCTCTTCAAAAAGACTTCCATAATTACATAAAATAGAACTTCCCTCTCACACTCAATATCCATTTCCTCTTTATGTTATTTCATAGAAGTTATCACACCTTGACCTTATATTACAGACACACACACACACACACACACACACACACACACACACAGAGGCAGTCCTTATTTTGCACACTTTCAATATGCATGGGGTTCAGTGACCATTGTTTATTTAAAAACACCAGTCCTTCAACAACACAGTTCAAATTTCAATTACCATGATAGATCAATAGTGTAAAGTATAAACTTTGCTCTCAGATCTTCAGTCTATAAATGACTAAGTAAAAAACAGATGTGCATTACGATTAGTAGCCAATCCTATCATTTCTTTTTAAGTCTGTTAGAGATTGGTCGGTGTATATCTGTTATTGAGTTCATTTACAGACAGCAAAGCATGAACTTTTGATGCCTCCTTATCTCCCACTGATAAACACAGGTGACATTTTACAAAAATAATTGAAAGAGAGAATTGGCCAACAAAATTGAAAACATATTAAACAAACAAAAATGATAACACTGGAAGTAAAATTTGAATTAAATGTAAATGAAATTATGGAAGAAATATCTGACTGGCATGTTGACACTACCACCATTGGAGAAAGTCCAGATAAGCAGCTACAGGAACTAAGAGACATGCACCTGTCAACATAAATGAGAAAAGCATTTGTAACGGAAAGGATGAAGATGTCCCAGAAGTCACTCTTTCCAAAAACTTCCCTTTAAAGGCACTTTCAGAAATAGATTATGACACTGAGACACAAGGGATAAAACACTGAAAGCTGATCCAAACTTAGAAAGGTGTATGACAATTTGTCAAAATATAAGGAGATGCTCACTCTGTATCACAGGTTATATGATGAGAAAAAGACGACAATCACTGTTGAAAATACTCTTATACATTTTTTTCAGAAAGAAAACACTTTCATTCTGAATGTTTCTAATTCTTGCAAGGTCGTAGGGTACAAGATCAACTCACAATAATCCATCATGTTTCTAACAACGAATCTGCAGGGACTAAAATTAAAACCAAAATACTATTTACAATCACTTCAAAGAAAATTAAATTCTAAAGTATAAAATTAATAAAACATGTATAGGATCTTATGCTAAAAGTTGCAAAATGCTGATAAAACAATGAAGACTTAAATAAATGGAGAGGCACATCATGTTTATGGATTGGAAAACTCAATATACTAAAGATGTTAGTTAATTCTCCACAAATTGATATGTAGGTTTAATGTAATTATCATCAAAATTCCATCATTGTAGACATAGACAAGCTTACTCTAAAATTTATATGGAAAGACACAGGCCTCCAAATAGCTAAAACAATCATTATAAAGAAGAATAAAGTGGGGAGAAAAAACACTCTACCTGATAATAAGGCTTACCATATAGCTTGAGTAATCAATCAGTGTGGTATTGGTGAAGAAATTGAACAACAGATTGATAGCAGAGAACGGAAAACCCAGAAGTAGACCCACAAAATAGGCTAACTGATTTTGACAAAGATGCAAATGAAATTCAATTAAAGAAGGATTACTGTCTTAAAAAAGCAAGCTACAACAAAAACAAACAAACAAATAAAAAAACAGCATTGGCTGGAGTGATTGGACATCTTTAGGACAAAAAACAAACAAACAACAACCTTGATCTAAGGCTCACATGCGTTATATAAAAAGTTACTCAAAATGGATCACAGGCTTAAATGAAAAATGTAAAAATATAAATCCTTAAGAAAAACACACGATTTAGAAACAAACACTAGAGAAAATCTTCGAGATCTAGGGTTAAGCAAATAGTTCTTAAGACTTGACAACAAAAACACAATCCATGAAAGAGAAAATTGATAAAATGGGCTTATTCATAATTAGAAACTTTTGCTCTAAAAATACCCTTACAAGAGGATGAAAAGATGGGGAGAAAAATATTTGCAAACCTTATACCCAATAAAGGACTAGTATCTAAAATATAAGAATTCACAAAACTGAGCAGGAAAACACAGATAATCCAAACAAAAAATGGACAAAAGACACGATGAAGTATTTCACCAAAACAGATATACAGGTGGCAAATAAGCACATGAAAAGATGTTCAACATCATTAGCCATTTAAGAAATAAATTAAAATCACACCAAAATATCACTACAAACCTGTAAGACTGGCTAAAATAAAAAAGAATGGCAACATCAAATGCTGGTTAGGATGCAGAGAAGTTGGATCACTCATACATTGATGCTGGAAATGTAAAATCATAAAGTCAATCTGGAAAATAGTTTGGCACGTCCTTTAAACTAAACATATTATAACCATATGACCCAGCAGCTGTGTTGCACTCTTGGGCATTTATACTAGAAAAGTGAAAATTCATGTTCACACAAAAATCTGTACACTAATGAATGTTCAAGGCAGTTTTATTTCTAATAGCCCTAAACTGGAAACAACCGATGGGGAGAAATAAACATTGGTAGATGTAAAACTCAGATAAACCTCAAGGGAATTATGTTGAGTAAAAAATTCTGATCTCAAAAGTTATAAACTGTGTAACTCCCTTTATATAAAATTCTGGAAATGACAAAATTATACAGCTAGAGAACATATTAGTGGTTTCCAGAGTGGAGATGCCTGTGGTTATAAAAGGGCAAATGAGAGAACTCCGTAGTGATAGAACTGCTGTACCGGACTATGGTGGTGGATATACAAAGCTACCATATGGGATAAAACTGCCTAGAACTACACAGACACACACACACACACACACACACACACACACACACACACACACACACACACACACGCGCGAGTAAAACTGGGCAATCTGAATAAGATCAGTGGATTACATCAATGTCAGTCAGCTTCCTGGTAGTGATAATGTACTCTAATTTTGCAAGATGTTACTATTGGCGAAAACTGAATAAAGGATACTTGGAATCTCTCCATATTACTTCTTAAATCTGCATGTGAATCTATAATTATTGCACAAAAAAAGTTTATTAAAACAAAAACACTTGTGCACATAGTCTCATATACATGACACCCAGACTGGGAATAACCCAAATGTCCATCAACAGGTAAATGGAGAAATAACTTGTGGTATAATGATACCATAAAACCCTACTCAGAAATAAAAATAAACAAATTGCTTATACATGCAACACCATAAATAATCTTACAGATATTATTTTAAATGAAAGAAGTCAGCATTTCATGTATGTAAAGTTTTGGACCAAACAAAATGAATCTATGGTGATAAAAATTAGATCAGTGGGTATCTGGGTGAAAGAGAGGAATGGGAGTGATTGTAAAGGTGCATGGATGATGGAAATACTTTATGTCTTGATTAGGGTGATGATTACATGATATACATATTTGTCAAAACTCATCAAACTGTATTCTTAACAGCTGTGCTTTTTATTGTATACCTCAATAAGTAATTTAAGTAATACCTCAAGAAGCTATTTAAAAAAACAAGTGTCCACATGGTTATAGGGCAGGCTAGGTTATTGATGGAGGCAATAAAGTGTTTCAGGAGAGCCTAAACAGGCATCTTATATGCTGGTCCGATGGCCTTAAAGGGCTGGGTATGGAGAATGTGCAAGGAAAATGTCAAGGAAAAAGAGACTGTGCATCATTTACAATAGCCAAAACACGTAACAATCTAAGTGTTCATTGATGGGTGAATGGATGCAGAAAATCTCACACACACATACACACACACACACACACACACACACACACACACGAATATTATTCAGCCATAAAAAATAAAAAGAAATCCTGCTTCTTGTGACAACATGGTTGGATCTTGAGAGCATTATGCTAAGTGAAATAAGTCAGAGAAAAATAAACAATGTATGATCTCACTTATATGTGGCATCTAAAAAAAAAATCAAACTCATAGAAACAAAGTGAAATGGTGGTTGCCAGGGGCTGAGGGGTGGGGATATGGGGAGATGTTGATCCCAGGGCACAAACTTTCAGTTATAAGATGAATAAGTCTGGGGATACAACATACAGTATGGTGACTGTAGTTAACAATGCTGTACTATGTATTTGAAAGTTGCTATGAGAGTAGAGCTTTAATGTTCTCACTATAACAATAAAATGGCAATTATGTGAAGTACAGGATATGTTAAATTACCTTATTGCGGTAACATTTTGCAATACATTTGTGAATCAAATCATTGCACTGGTCACCTTAAACTTACATGTTATATAAGTCAATTACATTTCCATAAGGCTGAAAAAAAAAGCCAAGAAATCAGTGAGAGATAAAACCTCTTTTCTGTTACAATGCTTCTCTGCACCGTGGAGTGTATGGGGAAGGGAAACACTGAAGCCTACACTTTGGTGAGATACTATTGATGACTTATAATGTGCACAGGCTATAATTTCCATTTTTTCACATATGCTTAATTAATGTTATGTTTAATGCGTAAATAGTCAAACTTGTGGGTTCAGGAACACACCTAACTTAGCATGTCCTCCCGTGACTGTGCACTTTTGATTACTGAGCACTTCCAGAGAACCAACAAATAGACCAGGAGATTAAATGACATGGAAAATATTGATTGGTGGCTTTAATATCCATAGTTGGCAGGAGAGACATACAGGCAAAGAGACTGAAATATATGCCAGAGAAAAGTGAGCTCTGAAGATGAAGCTATCAGCCTTTTATTAATGGCCTTCAACTGCCTCAGTTTTGCTGTGTTCTTAAAGCAACAGCATGCGTTTCTGACACAACACTTCAGCAACATACTAGATAGAGCCTGGAAGGGAAATCTGGGAAAGATACAAACAGCTCTCTACCACTTATGTCTTCTGGAATTGCCATTGAATTATTATGCCCAAATATTTAGAATCTCCAACTAGCCTGTAAATAGGTCAATTCTAGAAAATTTCATCATCTTCATTTTTTAAAAGAAATACATTAAGACATAAGGAAAAGATACCTGAGATGCTGACTATAAAGACGGTATTAAATTATTCTGGAATCGGTTATCTAATTTAGAGGATCAGTCCTTCACTATCAAAAGCAATATATCAATCTCTTCATGTATTTTTTCTGCTAAACTTCTTCTTTTTAGACACTTATACTCTACAAATATTGACTTTAATCACCTCCCATACAAAATTGGGAGCAAGCACACAAAGTGTTAACTTCCAATATGGCACCCAAGGAAAGAGTTGAGCTATTGAAACCTGAAATACAATACATGTCACTTATTAGCCACCTGCTTCCTTATTGGAAAAACAAGGATAATAATAATGCCTTCCCTATCTTCTTGACAAGACCGTATGGAGGATCAAATGAATAAATGCACCTTAAACACAAAGCACGTTTCTTATATTAAGTATTATACAAATGCTATCAGATGTATATTTGAGAAGAAACTGGACAGAAGAGAAAGATTTACTTATGGATACTTGATAAAGTTCAAGAATTAACTTTTTTTTGACAACAGGAGAAACCAAAAATAAATAAAACTACTCAATGGCACAAAAATTCTGAAATCTGCAAAATTTCAAGAGTTCAAAATTACCTTATATATTTGGTTTTACAGAGTATGATAATGGTGTGAAATCAATGTCAGTCAACACAAAAAAAGAGTCTATACAGCTAAATAATTCATAGCTCATTCATGAACCTCACAATTTTATTACAAAATATTTGATTCTGAAGATCAAAGTACATAACCGAGAGAAATAAATATAAATTGTTAAATAAATGTTCTCTTTTCTTTCCATTTTACTTTTCATAATGGAAACATAAAATATACTCATCATGATATATTAAAATATGCCAGGGGACACTATTCAAATATCTGCACAAAGGGTTCACACACACACACACGAAACCCCTGTGGTTTGACTAAAATTTAACTTAAGCAAAATAAATTCTTTTTAATTTCTAAATGCTCCTAGGTCTCAAACAGAAGATTTAATAATGCTAATGAAAATACAACATTATATGCCAATCTATATTTACACTACCTTCTATCCCATGTGAATCTGAAAAAGGAGCCTATTAATCTAAAAAGCCATTTGCCAAGTCTTCACCATTTCACCCAAAGAAGAATTTGTTTTTATTCTCTGCCGCTACACCCTGTTATTCATCTCATGGCTCTCTGTTATGAGTCCCTAAGAGTTGCTTTCCTCTGTTTCATTTTTTTCAAACATTTCTAGGAAGGTAAAAGTAAGTACATTAATTAGCTTGAAAATAATTTCTCTGCTGTTCTTTCTCAAGTAGTCAAAGCATGTCAGTAACAAATCCATTTCAACCAGGAAATATGTTTCCTGAACTGACTCTCACCTCTGTTACAAGAGCATTATTATAGTTGAGCAATCCATTTGTCTTCTTCTCCTATTGCATGAAAAAAATTTTTCCTGGGCTAAGATTTTTAAGGGACTTGTGCTTTGGGGATCAAACTCCAAGTAGCTATACTGAGGATATATATCTTCATTCTCTAGGCAAATTCCAGACTTTGAAATCAATTTATTTTTGTTCAACCTTACTTCCCAATTGTTGAAACAGCTAGTTTTTATGCAACAAGTCAGCATCCTAACTATGCAGCCAAAATTCTAAAAATTATATACACTCAAAATTTTCACTTTTTTTCCTATGGCAAATTTTTTCCTATCACTCATAGCCTGCTGCTACTGAAACTGTGTGCCGAGAAAGAGTATGCCTAGGGAAAGAAAATCACTTTTTACGTTAACCAAGGCAAAATAACTTAAAATATAAATTTAGTAGAACAGACATATGTTTTCAGTTGGTAAGTCTTTTCCAATGTGCAATGAATCATATATGTATAACCACATTCATAATAAAGTATATTAAGAATTTGACATGTTTGGTTTTTTTTATGATGCTGAAAATATATAATTCAGTCTAATTCCATTTTTTTCCTTGGCTTCCAGGAAGCTGAGAGTCATATCAGCTTCCCAATATACAACTACATTAGGCCTCTTTTTAAATAAATTTGCTTTGTTTTTCTTTCCCAAGTTCCCAAGTACTGTCTAATACAAACTCATTAGTTTTATTGTGAATGTTAGGTATCGCCACATTTTTAAATCTCTTTAAGGTACAATGAAAGTATATAGATAGATAGATAGATAGATAGATAGATAGATAGATAGATAGATAGATAGATAGATATAGATATATATACACTGATGATATGATGGTACGATCAGGGGATAAGTTTTGAATTTAGTAAAAATTAACTTTTATATGTCTTGAAAAAACATTTAAAACCACATTTGGTAAAATAAGGTAGATTTTTCTTTTAGCTTACATATTTAGCATTTTCAGGCATTCTGGGGAGCCTTTAATTAAAGAATAGCAGAAGATTTAAGAGTACAATGACTATTTGTGTCAATACTGAAGCCAAGATTTATAAAGGCCAATTATGTTTCCAGTGACATTTCCTTCCTATTTTTTCATGTCAGCAGGAACATCTTGAGGGAATGAGACTGCTATTTGCTGGTGAGATTTTTTCTGACAGTGAATGTACGCTAGGTGACAAACTATAACTACAAACTAGAAAATGAAGTATGAAATATAAAGCATGTAAAATTTCACCTATTATGTAAGTGGATTTACATTGAGTCTGCAAAGAAATGTCATTGCTTTTCCTCAAAACTGTACAAAGTAGTACCCTAATAAATGATAGTAGGCAACAAAATTATGCTCTACTAAACTTGATTTTAAAAATCATGTTATGGGAGGAGATCCAAGATGGTGGAGTAGATAAACGCTGTGCTTGACTCATGCTGTGAAAACATCAAAATTACAACTAAATTATAAAACAATCAACTGGAGAACCATCTGAAGTCTAGCTTAACAGAAGTTTTATAACTAAGGATATAAAGAAAAAGCTACATTGAGACTGGTAAGAGGGGTGGAAAGGTGAAACGGGCTGGCCCCACAGCCACGTGCAGCGGTTGAAAATTGAGAGAGAGAGAGATCTCAGCTACAGAGGTTCCCCAACAAGGAGTGAAGGACCCAAGCCCTACACCAGGATCCATATCCTAGAGTACTGATGCTGGGAAGAAGAGCCCCCACAACAGTGGGGATCACGACTGTCCCAGTGAGACAGAAGCTGCGGGAAACTCAGATGTCCTCTTAAAGGGCCTGTGCAGTCACTAACCCTGGGCTCCCATGGAAGGATGGTGACTCAGGGGGTGTCAGAGACATATGGGGAGAGACTGAGTTGTGTAACTTTGAGGCAAGAACTGGAGGGACAGTTGCCATTTTCCCTGTGTTGGGTTCTCTTCCCATGCAGCTGGCAGGCAGACACCATCTTTCCTGTGTTGAGCCCCTCCCCCATGGCCATGGCCAAATCTGAATCTCAATTGGTCTGGTGAGCTCCACTCACTCTACCCAGGTGATTCACTGAGACCCCACCATACCCAACTCAGTACCACAAGAGACTTTATCAGTAGCTGAACCTTATAGGAACTGGCAGATGACAGCAGGCCTTGAAGTGTCCTGGCTTTTTGCAGAACTACTCCAGACCCAGTAATGGTGGCAGCCATCCTCGGCTTGCAGTGCGGCCTCTCCCACACTCCTACAGGTACAGCACAGGCAGCAACTAATTGTGGATCACTTTGTAGCTCCTACCAGGTAGTCCCTGGCTGGTCACAGGCAGTGGCTTACCTGGGCCTGAACTGGAACTCCCAAGAGGCCTCAGAACCAACATACTTGGAGGTTGGCTTCAGACCACAGCAAAGCACCACCCAATTAGCCCCACAAGAGGCACACACAAAGGGTGGTATCAATAGGCACCAGAGCCTGCTTTGGTGAAACCTGTTCTGAAGGATAAGCCCCCCGCACAGCAGCCCATTGAGTTGTGGATGTGGCCAAACCCCACAACCTGTCAGTCTGAGGGTCAATCCCACCGATTGATGTGACAAGAGCAATCAATTATAACAGGAGGGCACATGCAACCTACACAAGGGACATTCCTGAGCACCTAAAGCAGGTGACCAGAAAGACTGGGCCCCATAGGACACCCACTACATAAAGCCACCTGTCAAAACTGGGAGACATAGCAGATCTACCTAATACACAGATACAAACCCAGAAAGGCAGCCATAATGAGGAAACAAAGAAATAAATGCCAAATGAAAGAACAGGAGAAAATCCCAGAAAAAGAACTAAACAAAATGGAGGCAAGCAACCTACCAGATATACAGTTCAAAACAATGGTTATAAGGATGCACAAAGAACTTAGTGAGAACTTCAACAAAGAGATAGCAAGCATAAAAATGGGCATAGAACCCATAAAATAAGAACCAATCAGAAGTGAAGAATACCATAACTGAAATAAAGAATGTACTCAAAGAAATCACCAGCAGACTAGATAAAACAGAGGATCAGGGCTGGCCGAGTGGCTCAGTTGGTTAGGAGCTTACTCAAGAGTTTGAGCTCTGAGCAACAGCGGTTCGATGCCTGGCCTGAGCTGAGTTGCCGCTGAGCTGCCAAAAGGTGGCAGGATGGCTCAGCTAAAACAAAACAAACAAAACAACAACAACAGAGAATCGAATCAGCGATTTACAAGGCAGCAGAAAACACCTAATCAGAACAGCAAAAAGAAAAAAGAATCCAAAAAAATGAAGATAATTTAAGAGACCTCTGAGACAACATTAAGCATAACAACATTCACATCATGGGGATACCAAAAGGAAGAGAGAGAAAGCAAGGGTTTGAGAATCTGTGTGAAGAAATAATGACTGAAAACTTTCCTAACCTGGTGAAGAAAATAGACATACAAGTCCAGGAAGTGCGGAGAGTCCCAAAGATGAACCCAAAGAGCTCCACACCAAGACACATTCTAATTAAAATGGCAAAGGTCAAAGACAAAGAAAAAATCCTAAAAGCAGCAAGAGAAAATCAGTTAGTTACCTACAAGGGAACTCACAAAAGATTGTCAGTTGATTTCTTAACAGAAGCTTTGCAGGGCAAAAGGGAGTGGAATGAAATAGTCATAGTGATGAAAAGCAAGGACTATAACTAAAATTACTCTACCCAGCAAGACTACTATTTAAAATCAAAGGACAGATAAAGAGCTTCCCAAACAATAAAAAGCTAAAGAAGTTCCTCACCACCAAACCAGTATTACAAAGAATGTTAGAGGGAATTCTTTAAGATGGAAAAAAAATTAAAAATGTGAATAAAATGGCAATAACTATATATCTATCAACAATTACTTTAAACGAAAATGGATTGAATGCTCCAATCAAAAAACCATACGGTGGGTGAATAGATAAGAAAACAAAACCCTTCCTTACGCTGCCTACAAGAGACTCACTTCAGATTGAAAGACACACACAGACCGAAAGTAAAGGGATGGAAAATTTTATTTCATAAAAATGGGAAATAAAAAAGCTAGCATAGCAATACTTACTCATATACCAGAAAAAACAGACTTTAAAACAAAGGCTATAACAAGAGACAAAGAAGGACCCAGTAATCCCACTTCCTGATATTTATCCAAAGAAATCTAAAACACTACTTTGAGGAGACATGTGCATCCATATGTTCATTACAGCATTATTTATATTAGCCAAGATATGGAGGCAACCTGGGTGTTTACTGATGGATGAATGGATAAAGAGGAGGTGGATATATGTATATACAATGGAATATTGTTCAACCATTGAAGGAAATGGGTTCTTGCCATCTGCAGTGGCATGGATAGACCTGGAGGGTATTGTGCTGAATAAAGTATGTCAGATAATGAAAGGCAGATGCAATGTGATTTTGTTATATGTGAAATCTAAAGAACAAAATAAACAAACAAAACAGAAGCAAACTCATAGGTACAGAGAACATTTTGATGGTTACCAGATGGGAGGGGAGCTTAGAGGACAGGTGAAAATGAAGAAGGAATTAAAAAGTACAAAGTGGTTGTTTCAAAGTAGTCATGGGGATGTAGGGTATAGCATAAAGATTACAGTCAATAATTTTGTAATAACTATGTATGGTGTCAGATGGGGACTAAATATTTCAGGGTGATAGATGGGAGGGGAGTTGGGGGACAGGGTAAAAAAGGTGAAGGGATTAAGTACAAATTGGTAGTTATAAAATAGCCATGGATATATAAAGCATATGGAATATAGTAAAAAATATGCTAATAACTATATAGTGACAGGTGAGTACTAGTCAGGGAGGTCACTTCTTAAATTATACAAATGTCTAACCACTATGCTGTGTACCTGAAATTAATATAAAATAATATTGAATGTTAACTGCAATAAAAAAATTAAAAATGGGGAAAAAGGTGAAGGGCAATAAATGGTCCAAATTTCCAGGTATAAAACAAAAAAGTCATGGGGATGTAACATACAGTATAGGGAATATAATCAATAATATTGCGACAGCGTGGTACAGTATCAGATGGTTGCTGGACTTATCATGGTGATCTCTTCTTTAGATATACAAATGTTGAACAACTGAGGTGTACACTTAAAATTGATATAATGTATGTTAGCTATACTTTTTAATAAAAATCTTTTATAAAGAAAAACAATCATGTTAAGCATAATTAAAATTTAATAAATATCTAAAGACACTTATAAGCAAATTGATAATTGATCAACAAATTAGAGGTAAACATGCACTTTTCATCATATTCAAGGCTTTTTTGACTACATGAATCTAACTATAGCTGCCTTATTTTCACCTGAAAATACCCCATACGGCCATTTATTATAAATATATTTTATATTTGCATAGAATTTTCTGTTTACAAAGGGTTTTCATTCATGGATGACCTTACTCAAGCCTCACCGTTCTGCGAGAACAGATTCTATTTACGTAAATAGCCTTGGATGAAGTTAACAAATAGACCAAATATGCAAACAGATTAAAATCAGGCTGATTAAGACCACAGGACTTAGATATTTTGAAGACTTTGCAAACCCAAGACAATGCGCTTTATCATCAAGTGCATTGAAAAGCTTTTATTAAATAATATTTGTATGAAGCACTGTTCTCCAGGATAAACTATAAACCATTAACATAGCATACCAGGAGCAGACAAGTAGAGAATAAAGACATGGCAAATGTACATAACTGCAGGAAAAATAAAATTTAGTCTTTTATCAGTTGAAGCCCAAATGCATAGAAGTGATGAAAGGTAGACAGAATTTTTCACTTATTCATTTTCTTCAAGGTAATAATAAGATAGGCTTGAATTTATGTAATCCTTACAAGAACCCTATGAAGTAGGTGCTATTACTGTGCCCATTTTATGCCTAGGGAAACTACGGAACAGGGATTAAGGAATGCCACTTGAGGTCACACACCTTATATGGCCAAGGTGAGATTCCAACCCAGGCAGTTTGGCTCCCTACAACTTGCCCCTAACCCCACACTACTGCCCGGAGAAGTAATGTGCTACTGTGACCAGGAATTTGAAGCTGTGAAGGAAAGGGGTGGGCAGAGCTTACTATGCCATCGGGTGGTACCCACAGGCATGATTTGAGAGAAAAACAAGAAAGACGCCTCTTTAAAATATTCACCTCACTGACTTTCCATTCAGAGTTTCCTTCTTAGGGTCTGTTTTCAAAAATCCCCTATTTTATGCAGGTATTCAGGGACATATATAGTAACTATCTGACACCTTAGACTCTTAGGACACCCACATGAAGAAAAAATAAAATCCCACATTCAGGGGTATGCCTAGACCTGAATCCTCCCAGAGAAAAAAGCAACCAAAAGAGCCCGCTCCACATTTGGGCTGGGGACCAGGGCAGAACATGGATGGCATGGAGGAGAACCTTCCAAACACATAGACTAGCACCCACAGAAACAGAAACCGGGCCACGGGGGTGGTCACTGATCAAATGAGGGACAGAAGGGAAAAGGCAAGCCTTTAAGGCTTTAAAACTGAAGGCAGAGACCACGGTAATAAGAAACGACTGGAAAGCTTTCAGAGAAGGTTCCAAACAGGAGGGCAGGTTTGCTCATTTGGCACCAGCAGGAAAAGTACGAGGTGGAGTCTAGCCAGGGCTACAACGAGACCTGGACTCCAGAGACTGAGAGATGGCAGGCCACCAAAGTGCGGGAGGGGCCACCAAGACAGTCCTCGTTCACGGCACATCCTAGAATACACTTCAGGGATCCCGAGTGATCGATGGCGGAGGAGAGGTTCTTGCTTTTGCCTTTTCCAGGAAAGATTTGAGACACAGCAGCTTCACAGAATCCCAGTTTTACTCCAGAGGCAACTTCGCTAGAGACAGCAATTTCGAGACACAATATCTACTTTCCTTTTTACCACCACACACAGCAGCTCAGAGGGGATGTGAAAATAAAAACTCACTCTTCAGAAAGAGTGAGGTACTAGCTCATATCTATTTCTAAAAGAATGAAGAGAGAGAGAGAGAGAGAGAGAGAGAGAGAGAGAGAGAGAGAGAGAGAGAGAGAAGAAACTCTTGTGACCGAGGAGAAAATAAAAAGCAGAAGATGTTCAGTGATGGGGGAAGTAGAGGAAAAGGAGCTCCCTCGGCAGTCTGATCACAGAAAGGGGCTCTGTAGGTGACCTGTATTTTCTCAGAAGGAAGGACAGAATTATAAAATTTATAGACACTACAAAAGTTATATGTTTGGATCCAAATGCCCAGTCAACAGAGAACTAGGATTCTCTGAAATAAATAACCCGAAAGAAGAGTGGGCATAAAATGACGAAGCTGAGAGGTAAATAATTCCTAGGCCCAGATTTCAACAGTAGCAGCATAGCTCCTGGTGAGAAGAATAAGTACTTAATATGTGTAGAAATTGGAGTGATGTATGAGTTAATTCCCAAAGGGGGGATTAAAGATCTGGGAAGAGGACAGTGCTAGCCATGAGATCGCATTCTGAACATGTTCCATTGTTTCCTTTACATGTGACTCCTCACTTTTTTGAAATCGCTACACTGGGCTGAATAGAAGACCACTGAATTCAGAGTGCTGGGTCATTCCTGGATATTTTCATTACTATTAAGTGCCATACCACTTGCCAGAATTTTAAGTGCTTGATTAAATGTAAATCGTGGAAACCTGACCATAGTTTGCATTGAGGTCCCTTAGTACATGCAACATAAAGGCAGCGAGATAGAGCTTATCAGATAAAAACAAAAGTAACTCACATGTATTCCTTATATTGGAAAATAAAAGAGACTGGGAAATTTGGGTTATATTTTTATAATAAATTACCCCTCTTTTACTTAGTAAAGGCTTAGTAAAGGAGTTTTTGTTACATACTTATTTCTTCTTAAACTATATATTACAACAGCAGCAGCTATCATTTAACTGTTGATACTGTGCCAAGCATGTAGATATTAATATTAATCATCCACAAACAATCTTTGAAGGTAGTTAGCACCAATTTACAGATGAGAAAACTGAGGCATAGGTGTCTTAAGAAGTTTCCTGAAGAATATACAAAGGCAAAACAGAAGTTATAACACAGATCTGTCTGACGCTCTCATCCTTAACCATTAGGCCCCTCAGCTCAGTGATGCCAGCCGGGAATACAGTAATGAGCAAGTCATGGTTTCATCTTCAAGAGTCCACATGGGTAGTGAGGAGAGAGAGGAAAAAGAGCAGCTACAATCAGAAGAGTATGAAGAAGTCCTATAAGTATACACAGGCTTAGCAGTAATACTGTGAGTAGGAACAGGGAGGGCAGGTATATCTGCACGGAAATGTAGGATGAGGAACCAGGTGAAGGGCTGTGAAGGGTACAAAGGATCCAGCCAGGAGGAGAGCCAATTACCAGCTGATTCAATTCATTCTAAATATCACTGGAATGAATCATTGGATGGAATCACCAATGAGGAAGATTCTAGTTTTAACGGTCACTTTTCCAAAACAGCCCAAGGCCCCCATTATTGTTGTTCAGTTTTATTAAGCCTGCTTTTTATTCTTTTAAATGTTTTTTGTTGTTTTTTAAATTAAGAGTATCAAACCAGAGGAACTTAAATACAGACCCTCAGGTTGATGCTAACTTATTGATTACTGGCTTTTGGTTTCGGCACTAAAGCTAACTGGGTACCTGATCATTGCATATCTCAAAGCAGTTTTCCCAAGTTCGCTAAGTAATAAAATTATGTAATTCAAATCTAAAGCTTCACTTCAAATATATTGCTTTTCTTTCTTCTCTCTTTATCTACAGGGCTATAGTTTATTACTGAGGAAATTAAACTGAGCAGGGACAAGTTGTTCTTCTCAAAGCCCACTTTGAATATTTAATACTTTGTAATATTGATAAGATTGAAGAGGTGTACAAACTATAATAGAGCAATCTGACTACTCAGTGGTTACCCTACAGAAACCCCCACATGGGGGGCACAGTGAAGCATATACCAGGAGGCTCAATGCAGTGTTGGTGTAAGAGCAAAAGCTAGAAGCAATAAATGGTCATCCATCAGGCAAAAGTAAAATCAAATTGGGGTCCTGTGTGACAATGAAAAACAATGAGGTCAATCTACATGGACTAACATAGTGAGATCTCCAAGACAAGTTAATGAAAAAATCAAGTGGCAGAACATGTATAATCAGATGCCTATTATGTAGAAACATCACACACTAATACCCAGTCACATATGTATTTATGTAAGGATCTCTCTATCTACAACACACACATACATACATACATATACACATATTTAATTCATAGAGATTGGGGTTAAAGTAAGTACTCAAGGAAACTTTATCTGTCCCCATGTATTTACTTTATTGCTACAAAATAATGAATTTCTATACTACTCGTATAATTAAAAATAAAAGATTTTAAAATTTTATATAAAGTAAAAAGAAAAATACACTTTCAGTTGATCATAATCTACAGTATTCCTTAAGAGTTTTCCCCCCTTTTAAAAGAAAGATCAAACTTTTGCATTTTTCAAATTTGTATGTCCCCGGCTCATTTCCTGATAGAAATTCAATTTTATGGGTCTCCAAGCATGGCTGGGAACTCAGTGGGAACAGGACAAACTCTCCTGCTTTACTGAGAGCACCACCAAATGGGTGTCTAACAAATATAAAAGAACAACAGAATGAACCAACCAACGAATAAATGACATCAATAAATATATTCATATTTCCCCACATTGGTCAGGATTAAAATCCAGCAATTGGCAGAGAGACATTAGAGAATATTCAAGAAAAAGCTAAACTCTCTTTCTGGGCCACATTGCTATATTGATTCTGTTAATGGTGCTAGCAATTAAACACCAGAAGCAAATTAAGGTTTATACCTGAGGCAGAAATTTCTCATTTAACCTGCACATCAAGTTGTTAATTTTTGTTTTTGTTGTTAGGGGTTTTTATTTTTAACACAAGCAGTATTATTAACATAAGTGACTTTTTTAGGGATAGCTTTCTAACCCTTCATTAGCCAGTAAGTATAAATATATATATATATATTTTTTTTAATTCAACCACTGTTTCAACTTAATAATTTTAGTTAAATAAAGCTTTTATTTTATTATTTGGCTAAAAGAGTCACAAATTCCATTTCAATTTTAGGTGTACCACGCTAATTTTAATACAATCCAAAAACTTTACCTAACATTTCTCAACAAAAGTAAATCAGTTAACAGGGAAGGATAGATTAAACAACATCCCAAAGAATTTTAACTATGAAAAGTTTGTTAGCGTAACACATGATTGCTCCATGTTTAAAATCTTATCACACAGACTTCCTAAAATGTAGGCATGTGTCAGAATGAAGAGTACAACTTATTGAAAATTCTAATACCAAAGTCCCATTCCAAAACTCCTAAATTGGAGTCTCCTATGCTGGAACCAAGGAAGCTGCATTTTAACTTACTGTGCTGATAAATCTGCCACACACCAAACTTTAGGTCTTCTGTAACAAAATATTACACCCTTCACAGAACTTTCTATAGACCTCAGCAACTAAAAGTGTGGTTCGAGGACCAGCAACATCACCATGTCATGGAAGCTAGTTAGAAAGACAAAGTCTCAGATATCACCAAAGAACTACTGAATCAGAATCTGTATTTGTACAGGATAATTTCCGTTTTGAACAGCCTATGCCTATGCCATGCCAGTGGTTAACCATTTTGAATGTTACCTCCAACTGAATTTCTTCTTTGGGTCCTTAAATGCTTTTGCTCTCATGTTTTCCATTTCTGTGATATATTTCTGTAGTACTGTGAAATGTGACCCTCAAAATATCTATATCTATATCTATATCTATATCTATATCTATATCTATATCTATATCTATATCTATATCTATATCTATATCTATATATATCTCCATCTGGAACCATAGAATGTGACCTAACTTGGAGAAAGGGTCTTTGAAGATATACATGCGGTAAGGATCTCTAGATGAGACCATCCTGATTAGGGCGGGCCCTAAATTCAATGACAAATCCTTACAAGAAAGGAGAAACAGACAAACAGACACATTGGGGAGGCTATATGAAGACAGAGGCAGAGATTGAAATGATAGATCTACAAGCCAAAATCCTTGGATCTACGCCAAGGATTGCCAGATAACACCAAAAGCTAGGAAACAGAAATTAAACAGATTCTCCCTCAAACCCTTCAGAAGGAACCAACCCTGCTGACGCCTGACTTCATACTTCCGGTCTCCAGAACTGTGAGAGAATAAAATTTTGTTGTTTTACCACCAAGTTTATGGCAATTTGTTATGGCAGTCCTAAGAAGTTAATAGTTTCCATGGTTTCATCTTTCTGATTCTTACTTTATTTTCAACTATAAGCATCTTGTGACTTAGCCAATTAAAATTTTATTGCAATTTATTACTATGTATTTAACTTCCTAGATTTTTTCTTAATTTTGATTGTTCATTGTATCATATCATGTTTATCTTATTTCATGGATGCAAAAAACATTAGAATCTCTCTGAAGATATTAATTAAAATTTTTAATTTCTATTTTGTTCCCTATCTTTTTTGGTCTGAAGTCACTTCTATTGGTTCATCTTTCATTTTGCTGTTTTTCCTCAAATACATAGTAATATTTTGCGCCCATTTATTATAAATCACAGACTATAATGGTTAGTATAAATAACAGGCTTAAATTTCTTCTGTGGTTGTATAAGTCTGCTTTCCCGGCTTGCCTCCCCTTTGTGCATGTGTGTGCATGTCTGCACATCTGTGTATATGTTGAGGCAAAAGGAGGCTGACACATGGGCTGCTATCATGAACTAGTAAGTCCATATCAACTACCCCATGTTATATTATTTTAATTTCTCTAACAAACTATAAATTTCTGCAGAATAGGAATTTCTGTTTTTATTTACATCTCCTATAGACGTTGTCATAAATGCATATTTTAAAAACTAATTGAATAAGTGAACTGATGAGTTACTAAGTGAACAAGTGGGTGAATGAAAGCTAGTAAAACAAAGTTAAAAGCTACTTTGCCCAAGTGAAGGAAAAAAAATCAATACTTTCACTATTTGAGAAGAAAACTGTAGGAAGTGAACTTCGACTTAATATACACATAAGTAAATGTCACTAATCTTCAGCTCTCAATTAATAAACCATCCTGATGAAAAATTCATTTCACAGGATCAGATAGCTCACAATATCTTTTCTATTGCAGGGCATTCAATATTAGTTTAGATCTGGATTGTTCAGGACACATTTTTATTATACTTTGGCAAATGCATAGATTACTAACTATGCAAACAGATGTGCATCAATTTGTACTTTACAAATGTATTCCTGATTATGCAAATCCACTGTCTAAGTGCTTGTGCTGGAAAATCAATACCACAACAGGTTAAATGAAATGATCTGTGGAGTCCCTGTGATCTTAGTGCCTTGAATTCATAATTGGACATTTTCAAAATTGAAAAGTCTTTAAAAAAGTAGTTCAAAGTCAATTTCTTCCATTCTGTTTTGATTTATATCCCTACAATTCAGCAGTGGGAAAGGGGAAAGGATCAGCTTTGTTGTGCAGATATATTTAAGCTGATCTTTGAAAATAAGAGGAAATATACCAGGTAGAAGAGAGAAGGGAGGGCATTCCAGGCAAAGAAAGCATAGAAACCTTCAATAAACTAGGATTAAAAGGGAATGTACTCACCATTACACAGTCCATCCATGAAAAACCCATAGCTAGCATCATACTTAATGGTGAAAGACTGAATACCTTCCCCCTAAGACCAAGAACAAGCAAGCATGTCTTCTTTTTCACTTCTATTCAACATTGCACTGGAGACTCCTACCAGAACAATTAGCAAGAAAATAAAATAAAAAGCATCCAGATTAGAAAGGAAGAAGTAAAAGACCTCAATTGGCAGATGACAAAATCTTAAATAGAGAAAATCCTAAGGAACCCACTACAAAACTGTTAGATCTAATAAGCAATTTCATCAAAGTTTCAGGATAAAAGACTAATATAGAAAAATCAATTCTATTTCTATAAATAGCAATGAGCAACTGAAAACAAAATTAAGAAAACAATCCCATTTGTAATAGCATGAAAAAATAAAATTCTTTAGGAATAAATTTAACAAAATACGTGCAAAATTTATACACCAAAATTATACAACATTGTTGAAAGAAATTAAGACAAGTAAATGGAAAGACATCCTATTTTCATGGGTAAGAAGACAACACTGTTAAGATGGCAATACTCCCCAAACTGATCTATACATTCAACACTATTTCTATCAGAATCCCAGGTATCTTCCTTGTAAAAATTGATAAGCTAATCCTAAAATGTGTATAGAAATTCAAAGAAATCAGAATATCCAAACCAATTTTGAAAAAGAAGAAACTTGAAGAACTCACACTTCCTAATTTCAAAACTTCCTACAAAGATATATTGGGTCATCGGGAAAGTCATGACTCATTTTTGCATTGAAAAACAGAAAAATAAGTCATGGATTTCCCGATGACCCAATAGTAATCAAGATAGTGTGATACTATCGTGAGAACAGAAAGATATATATAAAGGGAATAGAATTTAGAGTCTAGAGATAAATATACTCTAAACAAATCACACTTATGATCAATTAATTTTTGACAAAGGTGCCAAGAAAATTAAATGGGGAAAAATAATCCTCAACAAATGGTGCTACGAAAACTGGATACGCACATAAAAAAGAATGAAGTTATACTCCTATCTCACACCATATATAAAAATTAACCCAATATGGATCAAAACTCTAGATGTAAGAGCTGACACCAATGAAAACAACGAGATGCCATTTCACACATACATCATTTATATATCACATTGTGGTTTACCACCCAGAGTCATTTCTCCTTCCATCACCATATATTTGATCCCTTTTACCCTCATCTATCACCCCTCCTCCATCTGTGTCCATTAGTTTTTGTTTCTTCATTTGTTTGTCTTGTTCCTTTGTTGCTTTTAGTTTTATATACCACATATCAGTGAAATCACATGGTTCTCGACTTTTTCTGTGTGACTTATTTCATTTAGCATAATAATCTCAAGATCCATCCATGTTGTCGCAAATGGCACTATTTCATCTTTTCTTATGGCAGAATAGTATTCCATTCTTTATGTGATTATCCTTTGAAAGGCACTTTGGTTGTTGTCATGTCTTGGCCACCGTAAATAAGACTGCAATGAACATCGGAGCATGTATATCTTTACGGATAAATGTTTTCAGATTTTTGGGGTAGATACCCAGGAGAGGGATTGCTGGGTTATATGCTAATTCTATTCTTAATTTTTTGAGGAACCTCCACACTGTTTTCCATAGCGGCTGCACCAATCTGCATTCCCACCAACAGTGAATGAGGGTTCCTCTTATCTTCACAGCCTCGCCAAAGCTTGTTATGATTTGTCTTGTTGATACTATTTTTCTTAATAGTTCTATTTTGTTTTACCTTTCTTATCCATTTTACTCATACGTTCTCATACTATAGTCAGCATATATATAGATATCGCTCCTACCAGATTATTTTCCATTGTTGATTCTACAGAGCTAATAGCATATAAATGCTGCACAAATGTTCATTGAATTGTAGCATCACCAAGTGAAAAGCATTTAAATTAAAAATAAAAAGGATTATACTGACAGGTAGCATATGATATTATATAACATTTAATTGACTTCTGGCTCCCCAAAAAGTGTACATTTTACCTGTATTGCTAGATGAAATGTACAAAGTAGAAGTTACAAGGAAATAAACATATTTTAATAGGAATTATTAAAGTTAAATTGTAGTTAAAAAAACAAAATTGTTTCATCTCTTTTTTTTTGTATTACAGTGTCAAAAAAAAAACACAGCTATCGTTGTTCTATTTGCAGACCTCCATATAAGCAGAATGAGCTTTGAAAGGAATACACAAGTTTGAGGAGTAAAAGGCCAGTCATGATGCTGTTTCTATTCACAGTTCCTAGCCATGATCCTCAGATAAAATCAGTAGTATGACCTATTGTAGAAGCTTGACTCCCTCTGCTCAATTCTCCTCAGTGACTTGCAGCTTCTATTATAGCTTATATGCTGAGGACTGTTTTCTAGACCTGCCATAGACCTTATAAATGTGAATTCAAATCCTTCTATTTTTGTCACTTTGATGCTGCAAAAAACTAAGGATTTCTTAAAAGAATAAAATGAGGTCAGAAAAAAATAGTTGTGCTTAGCTAACATCTCCCTTTGCCAAAGGAGCACAAGAAAATATATTATCAGTGGATGAAAATGAGAGGGCACAAAATATTAAACAGGAACATACTGTCCTATAAATGCTTGATTCTCAAATGTAAATAAAATTAGTTTATCCCAGTTTGAAAAGGGGGAAGACTAATTGCAAGCACTTACTGCCATTAGTTTGAGGCCATTTGGAGTATCAAAACCCTCTATTGTAACAAATGATGTTATAAAGTATTACTATATAAAAAGTAAAAAAAAAAACTCTCCAGTGCGTTAATTCTCTCATCAAGAAATATAAATTTCTAAGCCATCACTGGCATAAATTCCATAAATTTCCTTTGAATCAATGACCACTTGAATTTTCTTCAATAACTCATCACCAGTGAAAAACTAACCCTTCAACGAAGTAATTCATGTTAGATTAGTATAAATTTCACAGCAGATTATTCTTTCAATTACACGGTGTTTATTGGTTTGGAATTTCCTTTATTTTTAGTGCTTTTGTCAGAGCAATAATATTTTATTCACTTATTTGTCTACTTTTCAAATAACTTGATCTATAAAATTATGAACAATATTGTCAGATAACCATTTTCTCTCTGCATAATTTTTAAGTTTTCAGGTGGAAAACCAGCCTCATTTTCCTATTAAAAATAAATCCAAATACACCCAATCTTATCATTCATAAATTTCTCTCAATGCAAAGCAGATAACTAGAATATCTATTTTCTAATATAAAAATACATTTTCTTGGGTGTTTAATTCTCTCAACAAAGCATGTTCATTTTTTTAGGATTATTTTAGAACACTTAATGAAACTAAAGAAAATAAAATCCATAAAATGGAGTATAAATAATGAGCTAACATTGGGAATATTTTATTTCATGTATTAATTCTAACGAAGACAATTATCACACAATAATTGATGCCTAGAAAATTACAAAAAAATTAATTTTAATCAAAACCCTGAAACTCTCCAATAAAGTTCTTTCAAGCTCTAAAAGCACAATGTAACAAAATGGGTACTGTGGTATATCAGATATCTCTGAGAGAAGTGATTTTTAATAATACAGAGGGAAAAGTTGATCTGTCCCAAGAGAAGGTAGTTGTCCCCTCCTCTTGAAGCAAACAGACTTAACTGCTAACTTCTATAATCAAAGAGCCCATTTGTTCTACACGCAAAGAAACACTACACATACCTTTCAATGCAAAGTTATAATCCCTGTAGCATAAAACTAATTATCACCAGTTCAGTCCTCTGGGATTCAGAAAAGATTGGATTAGTGTAGAAAATGCTGGAACTAATACTAGAACTGAAACCCGAGTTGAGTTGTAATATATAATTGTAATATATAATTGATTGATTCTCATAAAGCATCCAAATTTGATGCTTGCTAGTGTTGACTAGTGAAGTAATTTTCAAGTATTCAGGGTTTCAGAAATTCTCTGCCTCTCTTTTGATAAAAGAAATCCTTGGAAAAGAAAAAATAAATTCAGTATAAGCTATCAAAAATATATGTGCCCAGCCACAAGAAATGACAACTTCTCTAAATGTTATTTCTAAGTCCTTCTAATGAATATTCCTTGTCTGCAATCCCCATAATTCACAGAATGAAGTCCAGATTCCTCAGGATGGCCTTCAACCCCTTCCATGGTCTGGTTTCAATTTACCCTTTTAGTCTCCCCCTAAATCACTTGGGCTAATTTTCACTGATGAGTTGGGAGTTCACACTAATTAAACCACCACAGGCCACTTTGCTATGACAAGTATCTAAGTTTTCCCAAGACTGCTGGTGGATCAGTCAGAAGTTGGACATGAAAGTGCCTAAAGCAAAAGGTGGGTTGTAGCAGGTGCTCAATACACAGTAATTCTTCATCTCTCTTTAGTAAATCAAGCAGAGGACAGCGAGAGGAGGGGAGAATGAAAGAGATTGGTGAGAAAGAAGGGTTTTTTCTTGCCCCTTGAGTTCCCATGTCCTCAATACACCCCACGCCCTCACGCATTCCCCATCTCCCTGAGTTGTGGCCTCCAGATGCTCTTGGCCCAACTCAAGGGTAGTCAGAGGTCCTTTCATCATCCTGCTGCATTTCTTGTTTCTCTTCAGAAACAAATTTCCACTAATGTGTTAAGTAAGGGATAAAACACTAGAGAGTTGCATCCACTCACCTACTCATTACCTCACCTTTTCAAGGGCCTCTGACCCAGAAATAGGTATGCGTTAGCACAGACAATATTCAAACCCATGAATGGAGGATCTCCTAAATTAGGCAGATTTCAAAACAAGTCCTTTGCTTCTAAACATCTTTATTCTTATTACACAGAGGACTTTCATAAGACAAATTCAAGCCAAACAAAATTATATGACCCAGGTGATGGTGTTTCTTTTGATACTGGCTGACGTCCCCCACCTTCATTCTTCACCTCAGGCAGCTGCTGCTGAGCAGAGGTGGCAACACCTTCTCTTGTAATCGGCGCTTGCTTTGAGCATTACTGGATTCACTCTGATGAACTACTGAAGGTCAAGTTTGGCTGATTAGATAGTTCACATCCAACAGATCAGAGTGATAGATATATCCGTGGTAAGACAAGTCTCACAACAATAGGGAAGCTGGCTCATAACCATGGTTTTGTAGTCTTTTTACTAAACACACTTCTGATTGGCCTCTATAGCACCTTCTGATTTCCCCAATGAAAACATGGAAAATCCACTTATACGACTCTCTCTCCTATTCTATGTTGTTAGAGCTTCCATAATTGGGTGAGTCATTGTAATTAATTGGACTAAAAAGTAAATAATAGTAAATTAACACAATCTGCATTAATTTCAGTGATGACGCAGACTCATTTTAAAAAGACGCCACTATCAGGCTGGCCGAATGGCTCAGTTGGTTAAGAGCTCACTCAAGAGTTTGAGCTCTGAGCAACAGTGGTTTGATGCCTGGCCCGAACTGAGCTGCCGCTGAGCTGCCAACAGGTGGTAGGATGGCTCAGCTAAAAAATAAATAAATAAATAAATAAATAGATAGATAGATAGATAGATAGATAGATAGATAGATAGATAGATAGATGCCCCTATCAATCCTACAGTTTTCAAACATGAGTAAGGATGCTTACTATGCTAGAATAAGATGGTAGGAATGTGGTTGCACTGATTTTATATTGTGATTTTAAAAGATATCAATAGTGCCTCCCTTTTTAAATGTAATCTCATCCCTCCAATAGGGATATATGGCAATTATTATTCAAATATATTTCTGTCTTTGTAAACATAACTCATAGCCAGAAAGAGAAACCCAAATTAAAGAAAATTCACTGAAAGGACACTGCAGATTTTCATGGAAGGAAAGGTGAAGTTGAGCTAAATCTCTGAGAACTGGAAACTTAAGAGGTCTTTGGAATGATCCCTTCCCACTTACAGATTTGCCCTGCACTTTTTCTCCATGCAAAACAGCTTCTTCTGCTTATTCCTGGATTATAGCCTCCCCTCTCCCTCATCACCTGGATATGTTTGTCAGTGACCCCATTTCCACATGGCCTGGTTCTGTTCCTGAGCGTTAAATTAGTAAGACTCTCAGAAACCTTTAGCTTAAATTCTCAAGAGTAAATATATTTGGCTCACATCATCTGCTATGAATGAACTCCCTCGGACTCAGGTAGTCTTGGGAAAAAGACATGTCTGGAGGAATCAATATGGCAGTTTAGACTGACCCTTTAGCAGAAGCTATGGACCATTCCCAAGAGTGTTGGTTAGTAGTGGGGCAATTCACTTTAATTAGTAGTGGAGCAATTCAACGTAATTTGATCCTGCAAATGTATGAGTGCTTTCTACGTTCTAGGAAGGCGATGAAATGTTAATTACCCTAAAAACTTAGAAAATTCATAGTAGTTTCAAAGGAAATGGGTTGTAGAAATGGAAATGCATATTAAATAGCTATTGATGGAAGCTACATTTAGAGGTGAGTTTCTTTCTTTCTGTGACTTTAAGGATTAGAACTTTCCTTGGACTATATTTTGGCTTTATTCATGCTCTCCATCATGCTATATAACAATCAAATCTGTGTATCTGACATAGTTCTCTCCATCCATTTTACTTTATAAAGAAATAGCTATAAGGTTTTACAAACGTCTCAGCTTAAGCATGTCTGATCTCCTAATTGTCTCTTTGCCCATAACCATAATCACACATATATGTACCATGATCATTTCCATCTTAAAGCTTTTATCCCTTATTTCCTTCTGCTTGTAATTCCTACCCCCATTTTCTTCTATATTATAGCTAAACTTCAAAACTCATCTTCAAGTCTCAAAACTCCTTTACAAGATCCTCCCTGGTCAATCCAATTAACTCATTTCTTCTTATTTCTTATATGTTAAATATGGTATAAATACAAATACAGAAATATGAATAATCATTTGAGGTAACACTAGTTAGTGATGGACGTTTATGACACATTAATTTCCCACACTTTCCTTCTTCTTTCCTAAGAGAATGTCCACTTGGGGAGTAGAGGATAGATACATTCTTATCTAGAAAACAATAACCATCTTCTCAGGCAGAGAAGATGCCATTGGATACAATTTGGGCCAACGAGATTGAGCAGTCTCGAAAAGGGAGTAAACTCATGCTAACTTCACATGAGCCTTTTTATTTTCCCCCTTTTTTTTGCCTAGAATATGGATGTGATATTGGAGCTAGAGCAGCTATCTGCTAACCATAAGAAAAACGCAAAGAAAAAGGCAAGAGATTTGCAGGACCTAGACTCAAATACTTGAGCCAGCAACCACCTACCTCCCAACTTCTAGTTAGGTGAGAAAAACAGAACATAAAATATTTAGGCCACTGGTCTTTAGTTTTTGGTGTCTTTTTTGTTTTTTGTTTTCTTGGTGGGGGAGTGGGGTGCTGGGGAGGCAGATACGTTACACAGAGAACACAATTCCAAACTGGTTGTAGGCTCCTCTTATTTATATCCCCATTGGAACAGAGCAGGCCAACGTTAGCACGAACTACTTAGATTTTCTCCTAAGTTACTGGAACTATTTGGAATGTTTTATTTATCTATTTTCAGTTATTTCATTAGAGTTGAGAAAAGACAATTCAAATGCTAGTTAGCTTCTCTGCCATCTTAACCTCAGGCGTGCTCTTCAATAGGGGTTTTTCCTTGAAATTCAAAGTCATAGCTCAAGAGTTAGCTTATGTGCCATTCCATGAATATCACATGAAGGTGTGATCAAAACATACAGTAAATGTTTAAACTAAAAAAAAAAATTATTACAGTAAAAGACACATTGCTATTAATCCCATTCAAAATACTCCCCCTCACTTCCAACACACTTATCCCATCTTTCTTGCCACTTTCTGAAGCAGTTCTGGAAGTCCTCTTTCATGAATGTCTTTAGTTGCGCTGTCATGGCTGCCTCGATGCCCTGAATCAATTCAAAACGTTTACCTTTCATGGCCATTTTGACTTTGGGGAAGAGCCAGAAGTCGCACGGTGCCAGATCCTGTGAATGAGGTGGATGAGGACACATTGTAATGTTTTTATTTGACAGAAATTGCCGTACCAGAAGCAATGTGCAACACGTAGAGTTGTCATGATGCAGGATGAAACCATTTGCCCATTTCACATTAATGCGTTGTTTGTAATCCATGATCTATGGCACACTTTAAAACAGATCTTCTCTCAACCACAGCTCATGCCCAAGTGACCACACGGAACAAGCTGAAACTTGTCACATACTGTTACTAAGTTTCAATGTGCTTCGTCCCATATTGAAGTTCCCTGCCTTTCCATTAGATGGCACTCGGCAGCAGCACTCACCATATTTTGTGATCACACCTCGTGTATTATAAGGAAAAATGGAAAGCAAGGCTTCAAGTCCAATGCAATGGAACAGTCTTTGGCTGGTAATAAGAATTAAAATTGCTTCAGATTTCACTTATTTCTCTCATTCTTCAACTAGTCCCCTCACAAGTGATGATTTTTCAGGAACAAGGATTCTTTGAAAAATATTCAAGGCAAATGACAGACATTATCCTCTGTTAATTTGTGACCAAGGCCTCCCCTGAAGTCTGACCCAGCAAAACATTCTGGACATATTAGCCCCAACTGCATCCCATTAACCACTACCATCTTCAACACCCCAAATTTAAATTCATACACACGATTTATTTTTAAATAAAGAAGTGTTTATACACTGAGAATTCTTCAACACCTTAACTAGTATTGACCTGTACAGTTTGTTACCTAAATAATAAAAAAACACAAACAAAAACCTTTATACTTCCTGAAGGGGTAACAGTTTTGGAACAATTCAATATTTTCTTAATGTTTATAAGCACAAATTAACATATTTCTCAATTTCATAAACCAAGAGTTTATCTTCTTTGATTTAAATGGAAAGAGATCATCAAAAAATTAACTCTTGGGCCGGCCGAGTGGCGCGATGGTTAAGAACTCGCTTGGGATGCCAGAGGGCCCCGGTTCGGATCCCACATATGAGGGCCAGTGACACTGCCCTCCACAGCTAAGATGCTGAACAACAGCTCAACCTGGAGCTGGGCTGCCATGAGTCGCCGGCGACGGCGTGGGCTGCAGTCCCTGTGGCAGTGGATTGCCATGGGCTACCGTGTGTGGCCAGCAGCCAGCGTGAGTGGCCAGCAGCCGCAGTGAGCGGCCGTCCAGAAGCCGGCGACTGATCTGCCTTGCCAGAGAAGAGCGCAATGATGGTGCCAACTTGGGCCAGTGAAGCAACGTCCTCCACAACTAGATTGAAGAACAAAACGACAGCAACTTGTCTGTTCCCCTTTCCCCAATTCCCCAGCACTGTTCCCATCCCCCCAATTCCCCAATAAAAATCTTTAAAAAAAAAATTAACTCTTTGCCCTTTGGTACTTGCTGTAAACACTTTTTTCATAGTATTTTAAAAGAGCCTATGATACAGATTCCTTGTCCAATGAAGAAATGTTATCTAAATGTTATCTAAAACATAGTTATGGTTTTCTAAATGCCATTGTGCAAATGTCCTTCCTACTCATAGATGTCTAAGTGTGTGGGGCACAATTGGAGACACTGCTCGGTTGCCAGGAATTCTTGTTATGAAATGCCCATAGGAAGCCTGGGCTTTGGTCCAAGGAACCAGGGCTGGGAAAGTCATTCCCTGCCTTTCTAGAGAATTACTAAGAAACTACTCCGTCCTGTAAGTTGTCCTTTTTCCATGACTACCCATAAGCAAGAACATTTTATTGGCATTATTCCTCTGATGCTGTGTTCTACTGGCATTTCTCCAGCTCAGGAAAAAGTAAAGCTCCCAAGCCTCAGAGGTACCTGCTAGGATAGCTCCACAGAAATGTCTTCATGAGTTTCTCCTAAGGCGTTCAGAGGAAGTTCCACCAGATGTCAACGCCCCCTCCACCATCACAACACTCTCAGAAGCAGCCATTTACAAGAGATATAGGTCACACACACTGAGAAGTGAGATGGCAGAGTTATAAATTCTTGTTATAAACACACTGTCACACCAAAGTGAGAAATTGCAGAGCTGCGTTAAACTGATGGATAATCTGGCAGAACACAAACATATACTATTGTCTTTTCAATCTAAGCTCTGTGCAACTGTTTCCCCCTGTTTTTCATGCCAAGTTTTTCCAAGACTTCAGCTCCAAATTACTATCATTAATAAAATACAAGAGTGCAACCAGTATCATCTCTCCTGAAGCGATCTCTGGAAGAAAAAGATGAAATAAAAGGAGAGGAGATCAACTCTTTTTCAGCTCATATTTTTATTGACGACCCCAGGGGTACATGACTCTCGCAGATGTATAAGGTTTTATACAACCCTAGTGGAATCCACAATTGAAGGCATGCCCAGTAAAGCTTTCAAAAAGCAACAAGACAGATTCGCTTTCAAGCAAGACCACAGATGTATGATCACCGATCCATTGCAAACTTCAAAAAATACTTACTCATGCAATCTAGCTAATTCCTATTTCCTAGTATTGTTTTCAAGTATTCCTAGCATACGCTGTAAATAGCTTTTCTTTCCTGGAATTTGCCATTGACATCACATTTTAAATTTGGTTGTGGGGTGTGCTTTCATCAGTTTTCAAGCTTTTTCTTCTCCTAGACGATGTCAAAATTTATCATATCTAAATTTAGAGGGATAATGAGACAGGTATACCTCCTTCTCAAAGCACTTTATATAATTACACTCGGATTCAGTTAGAACAACAATGGGAGCAGGAGGCTTTACATTCTAACTGCAGACAACTCTTTATATTTGTTTCAATAAAGATGCGGGCATGGGGGAGACTATTAGCACAGCTGGTCTTGGCCATAACTGCTTTCCCTCTAGCAAAGGGAACATGAGGCCAGATCTTTGTCATTAACTCTCATGTCATCAGATCATCTACGCTGTGAAAAAATAATTTCTATGGGGACAATGGAGACTTAACTGGGGAGTTCACTGGTATTGGTTATGAAGAAATTCTACAGCTTGGTAATAACGCTGGAGGCAAGATTTTACATGAAAACCTAGAAAAACACTTACTACCTTACTAAATAACATTAGCAACATAAATATCTTTTGTACTGACCACCTTCAGTGAAGTGGTTTTACCAGGTACTGTGTGGATTAATTGATGTAGCCTGATTGTACAGCTGAAGCCCCAGAGCACATGTTGAGTTTAAACCCAACTTGCTACCAAGTAGTAGCACAAATGGAAAGAATAACCAGGACCCTGGACCTCCTAACATTCGATCTGTCTCCTGGCTTTCTCACTCCTCTGATCTTACAGGAATGGCAGAAACTGCATAAGAAACTTGAAATTTTTAAGCCTGCTAGAAGTCTAGAGAAGTTCTACCTGTGGGCAAGACCAAGGTGCATTCCAAGGCTGAGTCTTAGACAAGGGACTGGAAGGGACTAGCTTGGTGTCAGAAGAAAACTAGGACCCTAAGGAGTTTCTAGGCCCCACAATAAGTTACACTGGACTTGGGTAGCAATGAGAGAAAAGCTGGGAAGAAAAGAACTAAGGAAGTAGAATTACACGCATGACAGAACAGGTCGAAAGGAAAGGTCTGTGGTTGATGGTTAGTCTATGGGGGATGATTTGTGTGTTTTGTTCAACACTGCATACCCAAGTTTGGGGGCACATAATAAATTGAATGAATGAATGAACAAATGAATTGACAAGGCTATTGGATCCATGTTCTTTATTTGCTTCTTTAATCCAGTATTTCAAAAGTGTGGTCCAGAATATCATTTTAGGTGGTAATGGTACATTAACAACTCTAAATCAGGGATTGACAGAGTTTTCCCTTTTCAATTTTCTAATATCAAGGAGAAAATCTCAGTTCGGTGCTAGAGGTCTTTAACATCTCTCCATTCTTGTTTTAACAGGCGAAAGGTGTTATCAGGCACTGAGCCTGCCAGTAACACCATCTAGCTAGCGTTGTATACTTTGTTTGGTTTCATCGTATTTATTTTTAGTTACCATCTATTTTAGGAAAGGATACTAATTTTTCTGATTTATGGTAGTAATATAAAATTTTCTTTTAAAATAATTTTGAAGTCACAAAATTGACTTGATTTGAAAAAAAATAAATAGTTGAATAATAAAGGCCACATGTACATATGGCAAAAATCAGACAATGATACTCAAGTGAATTAAATTTGGGAGGCTCTGTTCTAATTGTCTTGGACCTCACATGGGGCCTTAGATGTCATTGCTGTTCTAACAACAGAGACTTACTGTCAGCTTCAGGTGGCTCTCACAGAGCCCTCTCTCAGTGTACTGGATAAGCTGTAGCTTCAGAAGTCACTGCCTACCCAGCAGACCCAGCAACCTGAGTCAAATGTTCATCAAACAAGCGTATTCTCAGCCTCCTGGTGAGCAACTTAAATGCAAATACAAAAACTCCACTTTCCAAAATCTGCCATAAATTTTATATTCTTATTAACAGAGTTGCCTGTAACTGTCCCCTCATATTTATTCATTTCACTCTCCACTGTTAAACTAATTTATAAATAAATACTAAGCCAATTAATTGATGAGCTGAAGAAGTAAGAGTGAATACAAATTTAGAAGTCAAATAGCAACTAGAAATCCTATTAAACACCGTGTGATTTTTTGGATGATCATAACTTTAATTTCATAATAAGCAACTGATCTCAAACTAAATTCAGCAACAGCCTGCATTATCTAAATTGGGAGACCAAGGTTGTTAAACTATCCTGCAAAGGTTGTATGAGTTTTCTGACATTCAAAACCAGTGGTAAAAAAGGACTACACCAGAGCTGAGGTTCCTTATAAACTTGTTAATGGCCTATACCATTGGTTAGTCAATCAAAACACTGATCAGCTACAGAAGAGATTAATCATTTTCTGTGTTTAACCAAATACAACCTGATTGCCACAGCGCAACACTATTAAAAAATAAAATAAAATATACACATTCAGTAATCAAAATGGATTCTCATTTTTACAATGAATTGCTTGGTATTCAGGCCTCTCTAGAAGCATGTATAAATGTTGAAACAACTATAATTTAAAAGGAAGAGAGACAATACAATGAATTTTTTTGTCATTCATAATAATTCATTTTACATGATTCTTTTGTTTCTCATTTTTTCTCTAACTCTACTGACTTTTTACCACTTCAAAATAATTAAGACTTTAATGTTGGGCCCAAAAGGGAACTGAAAAAAATGTAAACCTCATTCATCAATCTAATCCAATCACTCCCCCACTCATGTCATTATAAAACTACCAGAAGCTACTGTAACAATTTCCTTAATGGCTCAGAGCAACAAGACTACCTAATAAAAGACATGCTTAAACTCCAGAATCACTGAAATATTTCTTCCTATTTAAAATAAGTCATAATAATGTTGAAATGCTCTCTAACTATAATTTTTTTTTTACCTCACATGGGTGCCATTGTGTAATACAATAACTTTATAAATATACTTTGAGTTTCCTGGGAAAGTGACATGTAAATAAAGCATTATTGCCATAACATCTCCCTTAATGATCTAGAAGAGGCAGTAAATAGCAAGCTGATGGGTTCACAGATGGTACTAAATTAAGAAGTGTTGCAAACATCAGTAAAGGCAGGAAAAATTATGCAAAAATCCCTAAAATGCTTTAAACAAAAGTAAAACATTTTTAACTCTATGAAGAAAATGACATTTCTTTTTTAGAGGACCGAAAAGATATTGTCCAGCATGCATGCTACAACCAGTATGTAAAAACACACCAGCCAGAATCATTGTCAACTCTTTAAAATCAACTAACATGTCAACATGCTTTGAAGGGGGGCTGGCAGTCACATATATATATATATATATATAACTTGTAATAAATGGGGTGAGGGGGGTGAACCTATGACTACTACATTAGAAAGTGCCAGTGGAAGTTCAGATCCGTATGTTTATAACTTTGGGAGAATACAAAGTTCCACTTAGGAAGCTTATTCCAAGTAAACTTGCTTCTTCCTAAGCATTTTTATAAGCCTAAGTATGTGTTCCATTTAGGCAGAGCCATCTGTCGGGGCAGATTTCTCACATAGACCAAAACAGAAATAATGTGTCTTAGGAGGGCTGTGCTTGGGGCTGCAGGTGGCTTCGAGTTTGTTATCTACTTCCCACAGTGACAAATGGGGTACATCTGAGACATTTTTGTGGTTAGAAATACCATCTGTAATAGTGGTGACATAATACAGTAGACAGTGAGTGATATGACCACTACTGCCACCACCACCATCACACTTCTATCTGTTACACTCTAACCTGTGCCTTTTGGAAAGTTTAGATACATTTTACTAAAACATGTTAATATCAAAATATATTTATTCCCCCTTGGCTCCCAATACACCTGTTGGTTGTTTCATGTGTTCAGGTGATAGACAATGGTTGCTGAATATAAGGCCTTGATGAACTTTGCATAGGTTCTCCTTTTTTTTCAGAAGCCAGGCTCATTCACCTGTTCTACCCAACTGAGTTCTTTGATCAATAAGGTCTGACACATGGGGTCATAACGTTCAACAGGCTTTCAGTGTTGCAGTTGATCCAAGCACATGCCATTGAACTTTATTACCCCTAAGGAATTTATTTACACAGAAAATGATTTTACAAGTGATTAAAAAGAACAATAATTTGATGTACCTGTTAGGGTTAACTTCAATAACCCTGGATCCTAAACAGGGACCTAAATCCAGTACCTAAAAATAACTTAATTAAATAGTTTACTTCTCTTGGTCAAAAAAGAAAAAGACTGGAGGTCATCAAGCCAGGTCTGGTATGGCATGGCAGGATGGCAGGCACCCAGGTTTTGTCTTCTTCATTGCTTTGCCATCTTCAGCAGGCAGCTCCCCATTCACATTCCAAGAAGGCTATCGGCATTTAAACTGCCATATCCAACCTGCAGCCCCCTGGCCAGGACTTGGTCATATGGCCATGTCCAGCTGCAAGCCCACTGGAAAATAACGTCTTTATTCCTAACATCCATATGCCAGGTACAAATTAGGGTTTCTAATATGTCTATTACTGATAAGAAAGACAGAATAGATTCTGAGGACACCTAGTTGCAATTTAGAATCATATTTTAATATTCAAAGCCTGCTAATTGTAAAGTTTTTTTTTTTTTTTTTAGCTGAGCCATCCCGCCACCTGTCGGCAGCTCACGGCTGCTCAGCTCGGGCTGACTCGAACCACTGTTGCTCAGAGCTCAAACTCTTGAGCGAGCTCTTAACCAACTGAGCCACTCAGCCGGCCCTTGTAAAGATTTTTTTAACATTAGTCCTTGTTTAATAAAATAAGCATTGATTCTCAATTTATTCAGCACAGTTTCTTTGAGCTTGGTATCTGAATAATATTTCCTATTTTTTTTTCTCAACTTTAGGGATTTTGCTTCATGGCTTTACAGTTTGTTGTACCACAGGGATTTCTCTGTTTATATTATCACAAAATGCAAAGGAAAATGGAAACATTTATGAAATAATGAAAAGGTAAAACTTTAAGCTTTCCCTTTTTTCTACTAAGGACTTTACTTTTTTTAAAGGTAGAATTTTAGGACCAGTTAAAATAATTTTTTGGTAAGAACCATTTTAAATATTTTAGTCACAAGTTTTACATATATCTCTTCACATTTTAAAAGTATGAAATTGATATACCTTCATTGTGCTTTTTACACAGCAATCACATTATATGAACAACTATTCATTTAACCCCTCTTTAGTGGGTGGTGAACCAGGTACTTTATGTGTAACAAGTGGCTCATTGTTCATTATAATTGTTAACCAGGGACATTAGTAATTGTAGCAGTTATTATTTGTTAATGATGATTCCACAAGCCTCTCTTACATATTGCTAGAAACTGAAAAAAATTACTTCTATTATAGAAAGTTTAAATTCAGAAAAATTATCTAACAGGGATATAAGTGAAAGGAATATCAAACACTGCAACACAGAAAAGATTTTCTTCAGGTTTAACAGCAGACGATTACAGTTCCTCTTCAAAGTCAACTTGAGCCTAAGTCTAAAATTCACTTCTCAAGTCTCTAAGCCATGGCCTGTACTATGCCTAAAAACCGTGTATCTGTGTGTTTTTAAAGATCATAGCAAACATTTATAACCAATTAGAATTGAAACATTTTGGTTTTTCTAGGTTCTTTTCATAATAAACAATGAGGCTATTTGAAAACATTTCTAAGAAATATGTTTAAATAGCAGTAAATCATGCATAAACTCTTGTAAATCCAGTACAAATAGAGGAAACTCTGATCTTTAGCAACATGGGAAATGCAATGGTTCTGGTGAAGTGACAGCAACTGTAAAGAGCATGTTATGAAATTTCACTCTCAAATCACAATGGGCCCCAGAATAAACAGGTGCAGGGCTGAAGGGAGGTAAGCCATTCCTGCCTGGAATAAGGATTCTATGTTGTACAGCAGCTCCTCACACCCCTCAGAGATGGGAATTGTTTTTCTTGATATCTTCCTGATAAAACCAAAGGAACTTTCAAGATTCATTCTTGCCTTATCAACATCTACAGGGATATTTAGACTCAACTATTAGCAAAAATGCAGAGTACTCTGAAGCATCTAAAAAACCTGTCCACATTCCAATTTCTCTGCATTTAAACAATGGTCTCTAACTCTAACTGAGGGAGTCAATGATCCTGAATTAACACAATTTTAGGTGCACACAGATTGGCCTAAATGAAGGCATGAGTCGTACTTTCCCTCTGAGAAGGGAGAAGAATAGGATAAATGCATTGTTTCCTTAATCTTTTATCCAGAATTGCTGTTTCTCATGTTTAAAGAATATGACCCTTTACACCAAAAAGCAGTATCTGTTTGTTTACACCACAATTAACAAAAATGTGGGCAAATTCCAAACAATGTTCTATTACTTATCTTGTGGTTTTCACTGCTGTGCAGAATAAAATTTGTTAACATAAATTATGCTAATTCTCCTCTCTCTCTCTCTCTCTCTCTCTCTGTCACACACACACACACACACACACACACACACACGGACATGCGCAAGTATATATATGAGTACTCTGGACACCCTCACAGCTCAATAATACTAAAAAGTAGCCATATAGCTCAAAGACAGAAAATTCTGTGTCTTCAGATACCACACTAAATTCCAAAAATAAAGCTTTTTGCTATGTGGTACGAACTAGCAAACAGTGCAGGCTTTGACTTCAATTTTAAGAGGAAAGAGTTCAACACTTTAGCATAAGTTCTCAGATTCAAAATTTTGCAGTTCTTTAACCACAGTTCAGACTCCAGTGCCTGTTGTGAGACTTTTGGCTCTCATCCAAAAAGGGGAGGTACTAAGGAAGGGGAACCAATGTAGTTATTGCTGTAAGTAATAATAGTCTGTCCTTGTCTCAGAAAGTTTGTGTCTACTTTTAGGATAATATGAATAAATATAGATATTTAAAACTCATGCAGGACATAATTAAATGTCCTACAAATATTAAAAGTATAATTATTAAAAAGTATATTTTTATACTTCTAAGTATAAAAGTATAAAGTATATATGAGTGAATATTATGAATGACAATCCCAATCAAAATTGACAATTTAGAAGAAATGGGCAAATTCTTGAAAGACATAAACTACTAAAACTGACTCAAAGAAATATGTAACTGAATAACCCTATAGCTAGTAAATAAATTGATTTTGCCAAAAACCTTCCCACAAATAAAACTCAAGGCCCAGATGGTTTCACTGGTAAATTCTAGCAAACATTATAGAATAATTCTATACAAACTCAAAAAATTGAGGACGAGAAAATAACTCCCAACTAATTCTAGATATTTCCAGTTTTCGTCTGATATCAAACCAAAGACATTACAAATAATTAAAACTACAGACTAATATGTCTCATGATCACAGACACAATAGTTTAAAACAAAATTTTAGCATATCAAATCCAACTACATAAAAGTCAATATATAAAGTGGTGTTTTCCCAGGAATGTAAGGTTGATTTAACATTGTAAAAAATAATCAATGTAATTAACTATATTAACAAACTCAAAAAGAAAATCCATATGATAATTTCAATAGAGGCAGAAAAGGCATTTGATGGAAATTCAACATGTATTCTTAATAAAAACTCTCACCAAAGTAAGAATAAAAAGATACTCCTCAACTTAATAATTTATAAAAAACAAATTTACAGCTAACAACACAATAATAAAAGACTAAATGTTTTCCCTCTAAGATCAGGAATAAGACAAGGATATTTACTCTCATCACTTTTACTTACTATTTTGCTTTAAGTTCAAGTCAGTGCAATAAGGAAAAAAAAGGCTGTGGAAAGGAAGAAATAAAATTGTCTTTACTCACACATAATATAATCATCTATGTAGAAAATCCAATGAATCTACAAAAAGTTACTAGACTTAGTATATGAGTTAGTAAGGTTTTAGGATACAATATCAATATACAAAATCTATTGTAATCTTCACATACTAACAACAAACAATAAGAAATTGAAATTTAAAAAGACTAATACTATACACAATAGCATCAAAAATATGAAATATTTAGTTATAAATCTGATAAAAGATGGGCAAGACCTGAATACTGAAAGCTTTAAAACATTGCTGAGAAAAATTAACTGAATTAACTGAGAGACATACTATGCTTATATGTTGGAAGACTCAATGTTGTTAAAAAGTCAATTCTCCCCAAATTGGTCTAGAGATTACAAACAATCTAATTAAAATTCCAGGAGGAATTTTTTTGTAAAAATTGACAAACTGAACCTAAAATTCATTTCAAAATGCAAAGGAACTAGAATAGCCAAAACGACTTGGTAAAAGAAGAAAAATGTTAGAGAACTAACATTATCTGATTTCAAGACTTATCATAAATCTATAGTACCTAAGACAGTATAGCATTGGTATAAAAATACAGAAATAGATCAATGGAATAAAATAGAAAGTCCAGAAATAGACCCACATTTACAAGGAAAACAAATATTCCAGATGGAAAGGTAATTCAGTGAAGAAAGCATAATCTTTCAATAAATGGCACTGCAACAACTGGATAGCCATATGCAAAATAATAAATTTCAATCTGTGCCTTTCACAATATATTAGATTAACTATAAATGGGTCATAGGTCTAAATGTAGAACCTAAAACCATAAAACTTCTAGAAGAAAAAAATAGCATAAAATCTTTGTGAACATGGGTCAAGCACAGGCTTCTTAGGTGCAACCACAAAGACAGAAAACATAATTTTTTTTTAACCAATAAACTGAACTTTATCAAAACTTCCAATCTTCAAAAGACAATGTTCAAAAAATGAAAAGACATGAAAATCCATTAAAATAAATTTATAGCCCCCCCAAAAAATGAAAAGACAAACTACATATTGGAGAAAAATATTTGCAAATCATGTATCTGATCAAAGACTTGATTCCAGAACATACAAAGAACCCTGAAAACTTGTTAACTTTTTAAATCCTGATTTTAAAAAAAAAAGTGGACAAAATATTTGGACAGACACCTAACCAAATAATATATGTAGATGGCACATAAGCACATGTAAAAATGCTCGACATCATTAGTCTTTAGAGAAATGAAAATTAAAACCACAAGATACCACTACACAAATATTAGAGTGGCTAAAATTTAACAGACTGACCACACCAACTATTGATGAAGATGTAAAGGAATTGGAACACTCAGGCACTGATGATGGGCATGTAAAATGTTAAAGCCACTTTGGAAAACAGTTTGACAGCTTCTTAAAAAGTTTAAATATACACTTATCATACGTTCCAGCCATTTCTAGGTATTGAACCAAGAGAAGTGAAAGCACATGTCTATACAAAGATATGTACCTGAAGGCTCACAGCTTTATTTATAATAGCCATATCTGGACACAACCCACATGGCCATCAACAGTGAATGGATAAGTAAGTTGGTGTATAGTCATACAATAGAATATTACTTGCAATTAAAATAAATAAATGATTGATACATGCAACATAGATGAATCTCCAATAATCACGTGGAGTAAAAGAACAACAAAAGCAAAAAAAAAAGAAAAGAAACACTGTCTTCTTAGCAGTCAAGAAGGGGGAAAACAGCTATTAGGCAAAATCCCAGAGTATTTACTACAAAGTCAAATACTTCAACCACACACCATGTTTATTTTATATAAACATGCCAAATAAGCTGGTTAGTTTTCTAATAACACTCTCCATCCCTGAAGAAAAAGAAAAAAGGAAAAACAGAACCTGATTCCTCATAGCTGTGAAACAGTCCAGGGTGTAACCCAGAGTTAAAGATAAAGTTTTTACTATTTAATTGACCCACTTCCACATTCTCCAGACCCTGGAAATGCAACTCACCACTTGTCACTTATACTGCAGTAGCAATTTGACTCAAAATTGGATCAATACTTTAACTTTTTGTTTATACATATTTTTCCCTCCCTTTCTAAGATTTCTAATTTCAAGAGGTTTGCCTTAATCCACAAATATAGCTGTGGCCTTGCTTCAGTGAGAACTCTACTCTGTGAGTTGTTAAAAATGCAGATATACGGGTCCCACTACACACACACTGTGGTAGGCAGGATTCTAAGATGTTCCCCATGATATCCATTGCCTAATGTTACTCCCATAATTATGTCATGTTACAAGGCAAAAGGGATTTTGCACATGTAATTAAGGTTGCAGCTCAATTAACTTTAAGATAGAGATTACCCAGAGGGGCTTAACCTAATCATATGAGCCCTTTAAAGGCGGTGAGTTTCTCTGGCTAGTTACAGAAGGGTAAATCAGGGAGATGCCAATGTGAAAAGGAGTTGACATGAGGGAGGGTCTCTGCTGCTGAAATGGAGGGAGTCATGTAACAAGGAGGTGAGGAATCCTTAGTCAAGCTAGCTCGCAAGACAAAGGCGGCCTCAATCCTACAACCACAAGGAAGTAAATTCTGTCAACTGGAGGGAGCACGGATGCAGATTGTTACCTAGATCCTTTAGCTAAGAGCCCAGCCCAGCTGACATCTTGATTTCAACTTTCAAGACCCTAAGTAGAGAACCCAATGAAACCCACCCTACTTCTGACTACAGAACTGTGAAATAATAAATAGGTATTGTTTTACACAGCTAAGTTTATTAATTTGTTATGCAGCAATAGAAAACTGGTAACACCTTCTGAATTAATATCTCTGGAAAGTGGTGCCTAAGAATGCATATGTGTAACAAGCTCCTAGTTAATTTTTTATACACAGTTAAGTATAAGGCAAACTGGAGAAGAACATGATCACAGGAATGAAACACATTATACTTTTGAACTTGTCTCTCAAAGCTTAACAGGCCATACCCATTAGAACAATTTGAATACAGATCCTAGTCAATTCCTTGTTGATGACCTTTCTCCTTATCAGCATGATAAAGGAAACTCTTATCAAAGTCATTTGGACAGCCTCCTAGCACGGCTGAATTATGTTGTAGTCAAAATCCATTCATTCTATTTTCCAAAAATCTTTACTGAATAAATATTCTCAATGCTCAACAATATGATCCAGTGTACAATACCACTTTCTTGTCTGCACATTCTTCGTTTAGAGGCTTTCAAATTTTTAAAGTCATTTAAATGAACTTTTTCTTTTTATATCTTGTAGGAGATAGTTAACAACTGGCCATTTTCTTTTTATGTTACATCATTTATTTCCTTTGAGGACCTTTGAGTAATGATGTGCCATTTGTAGGAGATCATTTATAATTGGTCTAGATTAAGACTATTCTGTGGTTTCTGCTGATAAGTGGATAAAAGTGGGCATGCAGACCAGTTCTGACTAGAAAGACCTAAAATGAAGCCTGCTGGATGATCATGGGGAGGATTTTCCTCTTTAATAAAAAGGGAGATGCACAAACATACTCATCACTTGTTCCCTGCTAAAAATCAAACACACCAAAAATGTACACAGATGCCAAATCAATGTGGTGCTCATGTCAGAATTCCTTTGTCCAATCTGTGCTGAGTCAGCCTCATAGAGGTTGAAACACATGTGCATATAAGTATAACACATCAGGAACCACAAAATAGTCAGAACTTCTGGAGTCATCCTGTGACCATGAAAGGAGACTTCACTGACATCCTAATGGATCTAAAAGGAAAATATGAAGAGCACCTCAGTGTTTGAAGACTCGCGTGAGCTGCCAAACTTACACTGGAACCTCCCATTAAGTAAGACTTAGGGGCTGGCCGAGTGGCGCTATGGTTAAGAGCTGGCTTGGTATGCCAGAGGGCCCCGGTTCGGATCCCACATATGAGGGCCAGTGACACTGCCCTCTACAGCTAAGATGCTGAACAACAGCTCAACCTGGAGCTGGGCTGCTGTGAGTCACCAGCGGCGGTATAGGCTGCAGCCCCTGCTGCAGTGGGTTGCCATGAGCTACCGTGTGTAGCCAGCAGCCAGCGTGAGCGGCCAGCAGCCGCAGTGAGCGGCCGTCCAGAAGCCAGCGACTGATCTGCCTGGCCCGGGAAGAGCGCAATGATGGTGCCAACTTGGGCCAGTGAAGCAACGTCCTCCACAACTAGACTGAAGAACAAAAGGACAGCAACTTGTCTTTTCCCCTTCCCCCAATTCCCCAGCACTGTTCCCATCCCCCCAATTCCCCAATAAAAATCTTTAAAAAAAAAAAAAAAAAGTAAGACTTACGCTGGGCTTCTTACCAAAGCCATTTTTTGTTGGGTATTCTGATACTTCCTTATAACCCATGTCGTCTAAGTCACTTTCCTATCAGCCAACATCCCCAGAAAGTTCCTACGAATGCTGAGTGTTTTGAAATTATCACTAGTCCCTCTTTTTGGCCTGTTCCTTGAACCAGTAATCCCAAAGATCCTCTAAGGATCGGCAAGGTGGCACTCTGCCAGGTGAGGTACTCGTGCATAGGCTGTCCAGAAGAGTTGGTGGGTGGCTGCCCCAGAACCAGCAAGCAACATTGCTGAGCCCAGACTAAAGTTCCCCAAAACACTTGCTGCTGGTGGCTTCGAAATCGGCTGTTAGGGACACAGTTGGAGAAAGCTTGGACTCTACCCAGAAGAAAACAAGTCTGGTAGAATGGAGCGCAAACCTGTGTGTAAACGAACTGCTTCCATTCCTCCAGGCACGACAGAGGTAGGGAGCCCAGCAGCGAAATCCACGAAGTCCACGTCGGCTGTTCTCTGCCTACCCAAGGAGCCTCTACTATGTAGAAGGTGTGGCTTCTGCTTCACAGAAAGGAAACCAAGCTTCCAAGGAAGAGAGCTATTCCACTTTGTTTTCTTGGCAAATTGCAGTGGAACAAACACCACAGCGGAAAATACAAAATGTTAAGTGCATAATAAATGCTCATAATCTCCTTCTTTGATTCATGAGTCAAATGTGATGAGAAAAAAATTTAAGTTATACTTGGTATTTCCTTTCAAAAATTACAGTTTTCCTGGTCTCGGCCTCTTTTTCTGATTTGTTCTCTGACATTTAGTGGGATTTGTAGAGCATGGAAGGAAGGTAAACAGTGAAAGGTGTCACTATGACAGGCCTGCTGGCAAGCCGCAAACCGTCTAAGAAAGTAGCATTTACACCTTGGTGACCTTGTCATGGTCCAGAGCCTTGTTCTCAACTCTGCCAGCTCAGAACCTGGTTCATCTGGCACACCACACTTGTGTGTAGATGCCGAGCTGGTGTGAAAAACCTAACTGACACATGAACCTGAATACTTATATTGGTATAACCAGTATATTCTCTGCAATAGGCAAAACACACGGAAGACCAAGGCATAAACCAAATATAGCTGAATAAGCATGAAATCAAAATAAGGAGAATTCATTAATGATTCTTGATTTTAGAGACACAAGCATTCCTCGCCATAGTGGGGAAGACACAAGCAATGAAGTTTCCAGCCAGCCAGCCTTCCTGAGTAGTTTCTAGCCAGGCCTCTCCAAAGCTTCTTTCTCAGACTCTCCCCTATCCCTGTGTAGGTTTCAGTCTGAGTAGTCATCTCCCTTCTAATGGGAATTTGTGTTAATTCTTCAGTTAGTTTATAATCAAGCCTTACCAAATCTGTGAGGGTAATTCTAGTATTTCCATCTCCAGGCTGTACACTGATTTTCTACTTTCACTTGGGGGCCAACACTGCCTCCACATTTTTGCATAATACCTCATTGTTACCCTCTGGGTGCCTCCTAAATATCACAAAAAATCATGCACACGCCAAATGGATGTAGCACTCACATCAGAATTTCTTTGCTTAATCCATGCTGCAACATCAGCCTCAGAAAAGCTGGACCACCATGCATATGACACATGAAGGAAAAGAACAGCAAGCACAATTTTTATAAGAACACTCAACAAGGAACCCTGGAAGCATCCATGACCACTACCACCCTGACACTCACCCCTGTATCCTTTCTGTTAGTCCTTAAAAATGGTCCTTCGCCAACCCAACTACATTAGCTATGTAATTCCTGGACTGCTACAAACCTCTTGGCCCACCCTACTCCACCTCTCCACCATACTGCCACTAGCATACACACACAAGCACACCGCAAACACACATGCACACACCGAAAGTCCTGCTCAATATAATCCCGATTTCCTTCTATTCTCTGGGAGAGACATCAGTGCAGCCTCTTCAGCTTCAGTCTACATGCAGCAACAACAAGGCTTTTCATCTTTGAGGGCATTTACAAAAGCGTTTTGGCTGGAACGACACATGCACTTTGGCATCTAAAGGTATACCCCCTGAAAAAAAGCAGGTTTCCTCAAAAGAGGGAGAAAAAATTTTGTCTCAAAGTCTTACTGTTATACAAACATAAGATTTGGTTTCCTAAAAAGAACTTTCAAAAGGCCATTGAGCCCTCCAGTGGCAAAATTATGAAAATGTTATGATGCACATCCAAGCACCCTGGAGAAGGCTCTTGAAGACAGGTAGAAACAGAAGAGACAAAATTAAGTCAGTTCAGGGGTTTGGGGTTTTCAAGTTCCTGGACATTGGTCAGCCCAATGTATGATAGTGACCATTGTCCAAGCATTCCATTTTCAGGAAAAATCTCTTCCAGGTAATGCCTATAAGAGAAAGGTCCTCACATTTATTTACTGTGTTTTCAGGTTTATTTATTTTCACAGATATAGGTTTTAACAGAGTTTAATTAAAGGTGTTGTCACAAGACAAACCTGGTGAGTCTCGTTCCGGGACTGAATTATAAGACTTGTGAAAATCAAACGTAAGATAAAAACAGCAGTCACTCATAGACATCTATAATCAAAGACTAAATGTCTTAATTCAGAGACTGACTGGCTAGGGTTAAAAATGTTCTAAGAATTTGCTAATTATTTTCTCTTGCTACAGGCATTTTCTTGCACTTAGTTATTATACATAGACTCTTGGGTACTTGTTTACAACTCTCTTCTTGGCTTTTCTAATTTCTAAAGGACTAAGGTAATAAAGAGAGGCAAAGGACACTTGCTTTCAATGATGGGTCAAGACCGATGACCTCTCCTCCTATGAGGCTCTTCACACTGGAATATGCCACCCTATCTCCCTCCTCATTGCAGTCACAAAGTCAGGAGGCCAATTTACTGAATATTTTAGTCACAGGCTTAGAGTCTTTTTTCCACTTCATTATTTCATCCATTCATTCACACATGTACTCATCCACAAGTCACCCAGCAAATATTTATCAGATGCCATAAGTTTCTGTCCTCATGAAGTATAGACTCTTCATGCAGTAAAGATTCCAAGGAATGTAAATTCATATATTCACAAACAAGCTACAAGAAGGAAAATCACTAGGAACCTTGAAAATATATAACAGTGGAGACCTAATGTAGTCGTAGAGATGGTCATGGAAGATTTCTTTTTGAGAAAGTGGTGTATAAAAGAGATCTGAAAGACAGGAGGGGTTAACTAGGCAAAGAATAATGGCAAGGAGAAGGGCGTTTCATAAGAAGATCTGCATGTGCAAAGGTCCTGAGGTGAGAGAGAAGCACATATGCCATGAGCCCAGGATCCAACAGAAGATATGGCTGGAAGCTCTCCCTGGATTACTGCATCAGCCTCCTTATGGTCTTCGTTTACACTTTGGTCTCTATCCCCAGTCTATTCCCAGCCCAAAAGCCACAGTGATTCCTTTAAAATCTAAGTCAGGTCAAGTCATTTCTTGGCTTAAAACCCTCATACACTTCACAGTTCATACAGAGGAAAAGTCAAAAGTGCTCACAAAAACTATAAAGACCTGAGTGATCTGCCCTGTTGTCTCTATGATCTCCTCTCCTTCCTTCCTCCATCCCAGCCACTCTGGCCTCCTCCATGCTCCTAGTTCACCCCAGACGCACTCCCAAGTCAGGACCTTTGACCTTTGCTCTGGCAGTTCCCTCCAGGCTGCACATGTAGCCAAAGATGAGGTGGAAGTCAAGTTCCCCATAACACAATGAATTTATGGACTGTAAGAATAACTATGAAACTTTACCAGATATGTGAGTATTAGAATAATTATAATTTCATGTAAAAATGATTTCACTTTTTTTTCTCATCTCTGATAGTCACTCGATTGCTCCTACAGTTATCATGCTGCATCTGCTTCACTGAACAGATGCTCACTTTCAACAGAGATTGGTTGAGATTTTGAGGCACGTCACTTTTTCTACCACTTTCTTCTTCACACATTGTATGTTATTTATTATGTCTAATTACAGAAGATTTCTCATGGATGCTATTACACATTATTGTGCAATTTTTCCTCCTCATAAAATTTTGAGTCCTAAAGTTTTCTACAAAGATTAGAATTCTATAAAGATTAGAAATATAATGATCTCATCTATGCTCTTCTTCCATGTATTGTTAAATTTTTATAATGCATATATAAATTTTATCATTTTTATAAACATTTATTTGTTGAAAATATGTAATATTCTTCGTAAAGTTATCTAGTTAACGCAATCTCTCAGTATTTGTGTTATCTGTCCAACTGGTCTTCTATTTATTTGGAATTCAAAAACATTTAACATAAAAAGCACATAAAGTTATTATTACTTAAAGTTAAATGTACAATGCTTACCTATATTTAAAAGTTAACATTCAGACACTGACCTTAAATTTGCATTCCATGCCTTGCATGCATACAGAGTAGACAAGATGCTAACATGTTCAGGGATGACAGAAACAGTGTTATCGTGGACATTTGCTCTTGAGCTGTCCACAAGGCTGAGACCTGATAGCAGGTTCAGGCCAGAGATCTTTGTTAGCTGCATATACCTCATCATATTCAAATTTGGTCATGCACACTGAAGTCTTAGCAGTATACCATTTGGGGCTTAATCAAACACATCTTCTACCTTTAGAATCTCTCATCCTTCTTTTATTATCCACAGTTCTTTTCATACTTATAGCTTATACTCTGACCAATTAGGTCCTAATAGTTCCTTCTTTGCTGCCTACTAGAATACACACAGGCACTCTTTTCTTCATGTTGATTAAGGGAACATTAGAAAATATCCTAGAATATTTTATACTAATATATCTTATTCTAACAGCCAGATATGCCAATATTTTTCTTTTTGGCATTCTATTCTTAAGTACAAATTCTTCATCAGTTTTCACAAATCCAAGAAGATGCTATAGTATAATACTGTACAGTTTTAAATGATCAAAACAAAATAATAAAAGTGTAACAGTTGTAAAAAAATCAAAATGGTTACATGTTATTTCAATGAATTGCAAAATTTAAAACATACTCATATTTTCACAATCACACCTCAAGGAAGGATTTAAAAGTTTTCAGCACCATCTTTCAGTTTTTACCTTATCCATTTTTATGAAATTTTATTAAGTCTATACTATGCATAAGGTGCTGCTCTAGGCACTGCCATAAATTAAGAAAAACATTTAATTGGCCAAATATCCACTACATATTACTGTTCATATTTAATGAACCCTATCCAAGTGACAATTAAGCCTAAAAATTCTAACATCAGCTTGTCCACACAAGTAAAATTCATTCTCGCATCTCAGGATGGCAGCTGATTGGCAGGAGACAATGTGATACTTGCAACTCATCTTCTCATAGTCTCCAAAATGAGGACAATGCCATTATTTTTAGAATATTAAGAAGTCTGCAAAGGAAGATAACTACACAGCCCACTTCCTCATTCCTTTATACAACAGCAGTCTGAAGAATATGTAGACTGGGAGATTTCTGCAAATTCACAACAGTCAGAAGTCTTAAAAATAGATCTGGGTGATCTAACATAACAGGCCTACACTACACGGGGGCATCACCTTGCTCTACTTTGCACAATCCCAAGCCAATATTTCAGAGACAACAAAGTATCTCAGGGAATACACCACTCTTGCATTATGTCATCGGCAATTTCATAACATTCATACCATTTGTTAATTTAACCAAAGCTCTTCCTAACACAGAGTCCTTACCAACTTCAGAAGCTATTTTTCTTCGATTTAAATGTCTAAGAAAATTGAAACTCTTCATATTTTAGTAGCTGTAAAACTCCATTTACACTGGCATTATAGCCTATTTCTACCTAGCAGCAACATTCATCAAACACCTACATGCTACTGTATAGAAATGAGTCACTTCCTCTACTGGAAGAGCTTTAAAGCACAACTTTGAAAAGCAAAACATTCTGAAGAGTGAAAAAGTTACCTACTTACCAAAAAAAGGAGACACTGAACCACAGTCTCACTGAGTGAAAATAGGCAGAGAAAACAAAAATATAAATTGAATATGAGGTTTAATGAACAGCAATAACAATGGCTTAGTGAGAAAAAAAAAGTCCTCAGAACAATGTTTGTAATATTTCATTCAGATGAAACTGCCCTTATTCATTTAAAACTCAACTCTAGCAATTTTCACCTAAGGAATGAATAGATTCATCTCTAGTCATCAACAATTAGATTTTTCTAATTTGTTACATCATTCTTCATCTTTTTTCCCTTTTTTTGTTTCCCTTTGATTTCTGGTGAGGTATTAATGGGAAAAAAATAAAGGAAAAGCAAAATGGAAAAGTACTATGAAAGCTCAGTCATTTGGAGATTTAACTGGGATTCTGAAAATTGTTTAATGGCTGGAATCATTTGAAAGCCAGTTTTTTTGTTTGTTGGTTTTGTTTTTTAGCTGAGCCATCCTGCTACCTGTTGGCAGCTCAGCGGCTGCTCAGCTCGGGCCGGGACTCAAACTGCTGTTGCTCAGAGCTCAAACTCTTGAGCAAGCTCTTAACCAACTGAGCCATTCGGCTGGCCCTGAAAGCCAGTTTTTTTAATGAGTCCCTAAATTACTAAATTGTGAGAAGCAGTAAAACAATATTCTACCAGAATCAGTAATAAATTTCTGAATTCTGGCCTTATTTGTAAAAGTGGGAATAACCCAAATGTCCATTAACAGGTGAATACAAGAACAAATTAAAGTACAGTAAAACCTTGGATTGTGAGTAACGTGGCTTGCGGGTTTTCTGCAAGATGAGCAAACATTTCTAATACATTTAATGTGGTAAATGAGCAATGTCTTGCAGTACAAGTAGTTTGTTTCTGGAACGAACTATGCTCACAAACCAAGGTATTACTGTACGTCCATACAGTGGATATACTCAGCAATAAAGAGAAATGAACTGTTAATACCTAAAACAATATGAATAAATCTCAAAATCATTACACTGAGTAGAAAAAAAAAATCTAGCCCCCCCAAACTCTATATACTATATAATCTCACTTAAATAAAATTCTAGAAAATGCAAACTAAATCTACAATGATGTAAATCAGATCAGTAGTAGCCTAGGGAAGAGAATGGAGGGAGGAAGGGAATAAAAAGTAGCACAAGGAAACTTTCTTGTCCCATAGAAAGGTTTATTTGGGTTTTTTTAATCTAGATTATAATGAAGATTTTACAGGTATAGATATATTTTAAAACTCATCAAACGGTATACTTTTAATATGTGAAATGTATTATATAACAAGTATTCTCCAATAAATAAAACTATCTTTATTTAAAAGAATAAAGCTATCATTTTTTAAACAAACTATCTGCTCATAATATACCATTCCCACAAAGAAGTCATTAAAGATCCTGCCAAAATTAAAACTTCCAAGGGCTCTGACTCAAGATGTTGACATAAGAGGATCCTGAACTCACCTCTTGCCACAAACACCCTGAATCTATACCTACATATGGAACAACTTCCTCTGAAAGAAAAAAAAAAAAAAGAAAGAAAAAAAAAAAAACCTAAAATTGACTGACTCCTACACATAGGCAAATGAGAGAAGGCCCAGAATGAATAAGGTAGGAGGGGCTAGGACAGAACGATAGCTGGGGATTTGACCAAGTCTGGAAGAGCAGGATGGCTTCCCTGAGGATAAACTGATAGCCAGCAAATGAGGAGACGTTAACTAAATGTTCCTGACAGAAAAAATAAACAGATTGGCAGGAAAGGTCATGACCAATAAAAAGCTCTAAAGTAAGAACAGTGTGGGTTAGTTGGAGGGAGCAAGAAAAGTCAAGATGACATGGTAAAGTAGAGCCCAAAACCATGCAGAACATTTTAGGCCATATTTACATGTCGACTTTATATCAAAACATCCTTCATTTTATCTTTTAACTTAAGTAACATTGTTTTGAGCTGTTTCGTTTTATATTTATGCTCTATTCTTGACATGAGATTTTTAGGGTAGTGAAAAAGGTATCTAAATGTATCTAAAGTTTTTGTAAATGTATCTAAAGTTTTAAAAAAATCAATTTAGAGAAAACTGTTAAATAAATATTGTACAGTGGTGGGTAGATAGGACACAAAATTTGAATTAGTGAAGTTTAATAAACCTTAATATAAGAAATAGAAATGTTCTTGAATAATTTCAATACTGGTAAGGACATTTCACAATATTGTGATTGCTAGAAAATTTCCATCATTACATTAACTGTCCTCAAATTCTCCTCTAAACAGATGTTGATAACAGCTTCTGGCTCAATTCCTGGTGTATATTATGAGAATTTGTGGGACACAGGAGCATAATGATTACTAAAAATACAGCCTGAGGAGATGGCTATTTTTAACAAGATCTGCCTCATTTTACTTTTAAAAAATACTTTTAATGTTAAAAGAACACTAACTACTGTTTCCTTTTTCTAATTGCAAGGTATATGATTCATAATCCAGAACTTGCAGGGGGGAAAAGTGTAAAAAAAAAAAGCAAAACCTCCCAACCCTTTGATAAATGAATTGTTGACATAACATTTTTCTAGGCCATTAAAAATGCTCCCCAGTAGTAATAAGCACACCTAGTATCCAGATCTTGGTTTCTAATTCTCCACAAAAAGGAACTAGGGATTCTTAGAGAAGTGGCTATTTCTAGGGCGAGGGCAGAAAACATACAAGAGCCTGGAGCGTCCTGTAGTAGAAAGTAAGGAATTGCTCAAGCAAACAAGTGCACACAAGGATGGATGTCAAAGAGACACAGGGGCCAACTGAAAGAACCCCCAACTGCCAAAGCTGGAACAATCTGAGCCAAAAGTAAACAAATTAGTATTGAGTTATAATCCAAAGTATATAATAAATATCCATGAGTTAATACTGATATAAATGATTTAATAAATAAATAATGGGGGAGAAGAGACGAATCTCCCATGATGAATTCCAAATCGTTTATGTAAATACTCCACCCTCAAAGAAGTGAAACATAACTTCCCACTCCTTAAGTGTAAGCTGTTCATAGTGACTTCTTTCCAAAGAGCACATTGTATAGGGTGGGGAGAGGATAACTTTACACAGGAGAAGCCTGACAAACACAACTGCAGCTAAATGGTCAAGGTTAACATTAACCAGGATGAGTCATGTTCTAGTATGTACCCTTGATAAGATGTAATGAAAATGGCACTTTATCTGGTCTTTCTCCCCCAAACCCATAACTCCCGTCTCATCATGAGAAAAACATCAAACAAATCCCAACTGACAAACATTATACAAAACATCTGATCAGTACTTCTCAAACCTACCAAAATCATCAAAAATAAGGAAAGTCTGAGAAAGTGTCATAGCCAATAGGAGCTTAAGGAGATATAACGAAATGTCATTTGATGTCCTGAATAGGATTCTGGAACAGAAAATTGATATTAGGTAAAAATTAAGAAGATCTGAATAAAGCGTGGACTTTAAGTTAATAATAATGTGCCCAGGTTGGTTCATTAATTGTAACAAACGCATCATAGTTAAGTGAGATGTTAATAAGGGAAACTGGGTGCTGAATATGTGAGAACTCTCTGAACTGCTTTTGCAATTTTTGTGTATCTAAACTGTTCTAAAAATAAAGCCTATTTAAAATGCATACCAAAAAATATTTTTGAAACATTTTAAATTACTACATAATAGTCTAGAGTTTATTATAATTATTTAAGCATTTTCCTATTGTTGAAAATTTGAGCCATTGTCAACTTTTCCTTGTTAAAAGTAACAGAGTCTACACACATATTTGGTTCATACCTTTGATTATGTTTAACAATAGATTCCCAGAAGTTCATTCATTTTTTTAAAAAGTCAAAATGACACATTTATCTACAATAGGCTCTAACTGAAGCAATAACCAAAAGCACTGGAAGTTCCATTAGGTTGCACAATTTTTTTAAAGTAAGTTCCATTCCTCTAAATAGGGAGAAAAATATCCAAAATTTACATTCAACTTCCAGCCTGATTCCATGATTTACATATTCATTCAATAAACATCCGAGTACCTGTTATGCACCAGGCAAACGTACTATTAGGAAAATCATTTAACCACCTTAAGACCTTATGCCCTGATACATAATACAGGAACACTTCACAGAATTCTTACATCTGACAGCTAAAGACCACTTCCAGATCCTTACAATGAAATAGTATATGAATAGTAAGTAAGTAGGCGATTTTATACAAATTTTTGTAGCACTTGAATCTCCAGGCCACAATGTGATTTTGTAGCTAACAAAGATCCCTCCCACATTAGCAATTGGTGATTTTTAAAAATACTTCTTTAACATCTTACATTTTTTAATCTATAATTAATTTTTTTTTTTTTTAGTACTTTTAATGTTTAACTTCGCTGCCCTCTGGTGCCACCTAACGCCCATCTCCTCTGGCATTTTTGTGCTTCTTCATCCTCCCTTGTTATTTTAAACCTGGGTGTAACCCCACCAGCAGAACTTCCCTTGATTGTCTTCAAAATGTCCATGTGTCACCAAGTCTTCAAAACTGTTGCCACTGTTTCCATGACGTCTAATTGTTTCTTCCTAAAATGTAGAGCGCACTTCAAGAAATTGAACAATGGTGTTGGTCAGACTGAGTTCCTTGGAAATGGTCTCTGCTATAGAGAGCTGTATGAAGATGGTTTACTAGGGTGAGGTGGGGGGCCCTGGGGAAAATACCTCTAAGGAAGTGAAGGGGCAGGGTTGGACAGAGGGAGAAGGTGACCTACAAGTGGTTCCAACAGAGGCCTGCGCAACCCTACAGGGAGCCCTGGAGCTGGGACTGCAGAGGTGCCCCAAACTGCGCCAAGAGGGCTGGGCCTTTAAATCCCCTCATCAAGCAGTCATTGACTCCAAGTGTCCCCTTGCAGTGGGACAACCTTGAGAGGAAACCTCCCGTGGCCAAGGACAATTCCCAGTGAGGAACACAGCTTGCGAAACCCTTACGGTCTATTGATCGCCCCATCAGCCGGAGGATGGCTGCATCACCAGACGGGATCTGGACAGAGCATCAAAGCTTCCACTATAGGTCCATCCTCATTAAGTCTTTTTCTGCTCATTTAATTTCACCAGTGCATTTTGAATTAAAAGGATCAAGCTCTTAAAAATGAAATCTATCATCAACACAGCTTTTTAACCAGAGACTTCTGAGAGCACATAGTTCATTTCAGATGTGAAATGGTTAAGCAAAGTAGGTACCCCTACAGGCAATTCTTAGCACAGTGCCTGCCTAGGTAGGTACTCTGTAAATACCTTTAAAATATACTAAAAGCATCATTATTCTTAAGCATTACACTCATTTTTAAGAAGTAAAAAGAAACACACAAAAACTAAAATATAAATAATATAAAAAGAGCAACAATAAGATCCAGATGCCTAAGTCAGTTCTCAGCACAAAATCTGAGGAAAAACTATGGGTTGCTGGGTGCTTAGAAAGATTAGGAATCACATTAGAAGATATATATTTGAAAAACTGATTATTTAACCTTGAAAAATAAAATCCCTGAAGACATAGTTGCAGCAATGAGGGATAGACTCAGGAGAATAAAAAGTAGCTTAACTCAAAAGCTTATGATTTTGTGAACAAAACTTTGCATTCAACTTTCCTATGTTGGGTTCACCTGTTTTGTGTCAGGTTTTTTTGTTTGTTTGTTTTTTTAGACTTTATGGAATTGTCTGGGTCTCATAGGTTCAAACATTAACTAATCCTTTTTTTAAAAACAGGGGCTTAGATTTATAAAATGTTTTATTTGAAAAAATTCACTATTGTACAGATATCAGGAAATTAAGAGATGTTAAATATTTTTTTAAACTTATGGCTAATCAGCACCTTAAGATATTTTTTAATAAAATGAATAACCAAACTGTTCAATAAATATCAGAAAATAAAAGGTGACGTTCACTTATGTCGTATTATCTCTCCCTAGTACTTTAAAAATTAAAAGCTTTTCTTCAATTAATAGACATTTATACATTAATTATCCATTTTGATTTTACATTTGTGGGTTATCTAGTATGTAAAAGGCATATATTAAGCAAAAGAAGTCACTAAAAGTAACCCCTTCTGAGACCCTCCACTTTAAGACGTAGTAAAAAAAAAATTTGCAAGTGTAGGAAGGCTAATCATTATGAAAACATTATCTATATAGTACAGGCAGCCCCTGGCTTCCTGAACTAATAAGGTTCCAGAAGCTCATTCGAAAGCTGTTTACTGACTTCATTTGCCCAAGTAAGCAATGTCATAAAAGGGGCTCATTTCCAGATGAGATGACTTAATTCAGTACTAGTAGTTCCAGCCCAAGTTCTAGAAGCAAGAAGTTATGAGGGAGAGGAGGGGAACGTGGCAACTCCCATTCCCTTGCCAAATCCAGAGCCTTTCAATGGCAAAGTTCCAGATCAGAGAAAGCCTTTAGTTAGCATTCTCCCTTCCAAACCCCTCCACTATTTTCTAGTCTCTGAGCACCCTTCTGCCTCATATTAAGTTCATATTCATTGTCACACATTCTACAGATTGAGCTAATTCATTTCCATCCCTCCCCATGGCACCCCCTATTCAAAATTTATAGTTTTCTATCCAGCAATTAGAAGGAAAGATATACTTAAATTAAATCACACTTAAGTGTGAATGATCATCATTTGAGGCTCCAAAAGACATTGGTAGAACATTTTTTTTTATTTCAAGTGTTTTTTATTATTTTGTATTTATTTCAGGTGTACAGCTAGCAGTTAGACATTTATATAATTTAAGAAGTGATCGCCCTGACTAGTCTAGTACCCACCTGGCACTATATATAGTTATTACCATATTATTGACTATATTCCCTATGTTTTACTTTACACCCCCATGACTGTTTTGTAGCTACCAATTTGTATTTCTTAATCCCTTCCCAACTTTCACTCACCTCTAACCCCTTCTCCTATCTGGCAACCATAAAAATGTTCTCTGTATCTATGAGTTTGTTTCTTTCATTTGTTTATGTTATTCTTTGGATTCCACTTATAAGTGAAATCATACAACATTTGTCTTTTTCTATCTGACTTACTACACTCAGCACAATACCTTCTATGTCCATCTATGTTGTTGCAGATGGCAAGATTTCATTCTTCTGTTATGGCTAAGTAATATTCCATTGTATATATGTACCACCTCTTCATTATACACTCATCCATTCAGGGACACCCAGGTTGCCTTCATATCTTGGCTATTGTAAATAATGCTGCAATGAACAAATGGATGCACACATCCCCTCAAAGTAGCATTTTGGATTCCTTCAGATAAATACCCAGAAGACAGATTACTAGGTTCTTCTTTGTCTCTTGGTATAGCCTTTGTTTTAAAGTCTGTTTTGTCTGGAATAAATATTGCTACCCCAGCTTTTTTGTTTGTTTCCAATGTCATAAAATACCTTTTTCCATCCCTTTACTTTCAGTTTGTGTGTGTCTTTTGATCTGAAGTGAATTTCTTATAGCCAGCATATGTATGGGTCCTCTTATCCATTTAGATACCCTATGTCTTTTGATTGGAACATTTAATCCATTAACATTTAAAGTAATTGTTGATAGGTGTTACTGCCTTTTTATTATTATTATTTTTTGTCTTTTCTTTTCCATCTTAAAGAAGTCCCTATAATATTCCTTGTAATACTGGTTTGGTGGTGAGGAACTCCTTTATCTTTTTCTTGTCTGGGAAGCTCTTTATCTCCTTTGATTCTAAATGATAGCTTTGCTGGATAGAATAATCTTGGTTGCAGGTCCCTACTTTTCATCACTTTCAATATTTCATGTCAATCCCTTTGGCCTGTTGAGAAATCAGCTGACAGTTTTATGGAAGCTTCCCTGTAGGTAACTAATTGCTTTTTTCTTACTGCTTTTAGGATTCTTTGTCTTTAACATTTGGCATTTTAATTATGATGTTTCTTGGTGTGGGTCTCTTTGGGTTTATCTCGTTTAGGACTCTGTGCTTCCTAAGCTTGAATATCCATTTCCTTCACCAGGTTAGGGGAAGTTTTCTATCATTATTTCTTCAAATAGGTTTTCAATTCCTTGCTCTCTCTCTCTTTTACTGGTACCCCTATAATGTGAATGTTAATATGTTTGATGTTGTCCCAGAGGCCCCTTAAACTGTCTCATTTTTTTTTGGATTCCTTTTTCTTTTTGCTGTTCCAGTTTTGCTGCTACCTTATCTTCTAAATTGTTGATTTGACCCTCTGCTTCATCTAATCTACTGTTGATTCTCTCTAATGTATTCTTCTTTTCAGTTACTGTATTCTTTATTTCTAACTAGTTCTTTTTTATGTTTTCTATCTCCATTTTTATGTTTGCTATTTCTTTGTTGATGTTCTCCCTGAGATCACTGAGCCTCCTGATAACCAGTGTTTTGAACTCTGGTTCTGTTAGATTGCTTGTCTCCATTTGGTTTATTTCTTTTTCTATAGCTTTGTTCTGTTCTTTTATTTGGGGCATGTTTCTTCATCTCCCCATTTTGAGTGTTTGTCTGTGTTTGTTTCTATTTATGAGGTATAGCGGCTATGTCTCCCAGTCTTAATAGTGTGGCCTTATGTAGCAGGTGTCCTGTGTGGCCTGGTGGCACAGTCTCCCTGGTCACCAGGGCCAGGTGCTCCAGGTGTGTCCCTTGTGTGTTTCCCTTGTGTGTGTCCCTTGTGTGGGTATATGACCTCCTGCTGTAGTTGAGCCTTAGTTGCTGTCTCCATGTCAATGGGAGGGATTGACCCTCGGTCAGATTGGTTGTAAGGACTGGCTGTGACTATGGTGGAGGAGCTGTGGTGCAGGGGCTGACCCTACAGAGCTGGATTCACATGAACGGGACGCTAGTGCCTGCCCATTCTGCCCTTTGGGTGTGTTGACCTTGGAGGCAGCCGGGAGATGCTCCAGCTCAATCCAAAGCTGGCCACTGGGCATGTCAACACTGGGGTCTCCTAGGAGGGGACGCACTGCAGGCCAAGTTCAGCTGCAGCCTACGCCCTGCCTGGGGCTACCTGGCATGAGCCACAAGGCAATCTGCATATGGCTGCTTCCCACACTGAGCTTGGAAGTGCCTCAAGAGGATAAGCCATGAACCGAGGCCAGCTGTCGCTAGTGCCGGACTTAGGGCTGCCAGCCAGTGGTATGAGACATGCCGAATCCAGATGCTGTTTGTTTGGGGTTTTTGAACCTTTGAGAGATTTTAGGAAAGTCCACAGCATGAGCCAAGGCAGGCCGTGTGTATGGAAAAGACACTGGAAGTGTCTGGGGTATGCCCAAAAGTTGAGTGAGCCAGGGTCTCAGAATGAACGATATTAGCCAGGCTGATAGAGACTCAGATATGGTGTCTGCCTGTGTCTATACTCAGGGAGGGGTTAGGGCTCAACAAAGAAATGATGGCTTCCCCCAGCTCCTCCATCTGGGTGAAAGCTGAAACCAGACAACTCACTTTCTCACCATATGTCCCTGGCACCTTTAGAGCTGCTGCCCCAGCACTGGAGTGAGTCCGACAGTGAGTAAGTCTGTGCATGGGCCCTTTAAGAGGAGCACTAGGGACAGTAGCCGCCCTTGTTTCACTCAGTCACAATCTCCACTGGTTTTCACAGCCAGAAGTTATGGCAACTTCTCTCCCCAGCACTGAAACCCTGGGCTGGAAAGCCTGGTGTGGGGTTGGGACCCCTCGCTCTTCCTGTGGGGGACCTCTGCAGCCAAGATATCCCTCCTGATTTTTAATGGTCACACATGGGTGTGAGACCAGGCTGCTCAATGTCTCTACCTCTCCTACCAGTCTCAAGGTGGCTTCTTCTGTATGTTGTTAGTTGCAATTCTTCAGTTCAGCTAGACTTCAGGCAATTCACAATGATGTTTCTGTAGTTTAGTTGTAATTTAGTTGTTTAGTAGTTTAGTTGATATGTTCATGAGAGCATGCAAGCACTGCATTTACCTATTCTGCCATCTTGACCAGAAATCACTGATTTACCTTTTAAAGAAAATATCTGTTAAGCCAAAATGAAATTAATAGGCTATTAGCAGTAACGGAGCAGGGGAGGCATGGGAAAATAATGAATGTGTATTGAGCACTTACCACATGCCAGGAACTCAACTGCCTCACTGGACCTTCTTAACAACACCATCAAATGGGTATGTCATTCCCCCGGTTTTACAGAAGAGAAATGTGAGGGTTGGAGAGGTTACTGGGCTCTGAAAGACAGCTTGCCTAGCCCATTCTTCTTTTGCACTATTTCTTCTCTTCCTTTGTACTGAAACCTCAAATCTTCTAAGGTAACATTTGTTTTTCAGAGTGTGGTGGCAGGGACAGTAGGAGAAACTGAGGCAGTGATCAGTGACTACCACTAAAGCATATTTGCATAAATGAAACTGTTTCTAAGTAAGGTATAGATCAGGAACTGCTTGTATTCTAGACTCTAAGAAAGAAAGGAGAGAATAATATCTTAACCACTTCAGTGTATTTATCCCCTTAGCATCAGTATCTCCCTTATGCGAAGTATGTTTTATAGGTTGTTTTCCAACATTCTAGGACTCAATAAATGAGATAAGCCTTGGATGAACTCAGGTACTATCATTTGTTCCACAGCTGACTTTAAAACTAGTCATCTCACTACTCTGGCTTTATAAATAGTATAACCCATTCAAAAAGAAAGGCATTAAAAAAATCTAGTTGGCATACTCATTCATTCTAAACTCTATGTTTATTTTATATTAAAAACACAGGAAAAACAGTCTCCCTTTGCAGAGCTGGAGTGAGCACTATGTCCCAGGCCAGTAGCTCAGTTCAGCAGCTCACAGATAGATTTTTCTAAATGACTGGCTGGTCATTCATCTTCCCAACTGCTGAATATTGACCAAACCCCAAGTGGACACTGGAGATTTTTGCCTGCCAATAGCAATCTGATTTGCCTTTATGAACCTTTCTCCCTCCCCCTCTCAATCTACATTACACTGGATGCTCCTCACTCCTGGGCTCCAAGGATCCGCACGTGACCTGGCCAAACACCTCATCCCCTGGCCACAATGGGTGGAGGGGGGCTCCAAATCATTCCAATCAGACTCTATCCCAAGAACTGGAAGGAGGATGTGTGCCAAGAGCTGCTGGGGCCACCATGTAGAGAGAGCCTACCTGAGAGAGAAGACGCCCAAAGCCAAGCAATTTTGTGTGAAAGAAAGAGGAAAGGGACAGAGACAGACAGACCTGAAGCCATGTCCAGGAAGAATTAAGCTCCCGTCACTTACAAGAAAAGCATCCTGAAGACATCCCTGATTCCTGAACTCCATCTGCCTCATTAGACATTTCCATTCTTACCTACCTCTCCTCAAATTTTGATGATGGGAACCACTGTGTACCTCTTCTGCTCCCAAGCCTAGTCTGACTGGCAGGACCAATCCCAGAGCCAAACAGGGTCTGTGGCGCCAACCCCAGAGACAGGTCTGACTCCTTGTCCCTGGTACACCAAGCATTAGTTCTCCAACAGGCACTGACATTCCACCACCAGCTTCACCCATCTTCCTTCTCAAAGGCCACTGCCCTAAGCAGAAAATCAGGCTTCCAGGCAAAGGGCTCTGAGGTAGGCCTGTTTGGTTTATTTTAAAGGGATTAATTGTGCTTTCATTTGTCAAGGGCCAGCGCACACAGCATAGATCCATATCCCTGTGAGTTACCCACCTCTGAGGTTTGAGAACTGCCTTCTCACTTGAAAAAGTTCCTTCTTCCAAGTGAGTCCAGGTTGTGGGCTTTTCTACACTTTCTAGCACATTTATTTCTAAAAGATGGCCATGGATTCATTGAAAGAAAATGAGGAGAGAGAACTGAGAAGACAAAATTCTATTCACACTGGTTCACTGGTGCAAAGAAGACCAATTATCCCAACAGCTGTTACATTGAGGTAATTAAGCCTCTGTATTAATTTCCTGAGATTGGGAATTCTGTTAGTTTCATTTACTTAACAGTACATTAGCACAATACTCTAGTACAGGAATTTTACTTCTCAGTAGGTCAGTACCAAAGAAGAGTTTGAATACAAGAATAAGAAGGGAACAGAAATCAACTTCCAGGCAACAAACCAATATTAACAAGAAACTCCAACTGTGACCAAATTTGGGTTCCAATTATATGCTGATTTCTTCAGTAAATGTTGCAGGCCACAGTGATTTTTTTTTTTTTTAAATTTCTGGCATGTCTGTACTTCTCCCTAGAGGCCAGTATACAGCTGTTTCCTAAGACTCAATCACATACCCTGCAAGGTTCTGGGATAAATAAATACACAATGTCATAGTTGAAAACCCAGAGACTCAAGTTTTTATGTTTTTTAGAGTTAATGGGGCCATCTGATTTATGAGAATTATCACTTAGTTTTCCTTTGATCCCAAGGTTTTGGAGTCCATGGATTGGAAATCATGATTTCCTTGATTGAAGGTGAATACACAATATTGGTTTTATGTACACTTGTCTTTCTTTACGAGGAGAATGCCACAACTTTCATTAGTTTCTGAAAAGGGTCTATGATCCCCAAACAGAATGAGAATTAATGTTAAATTTCTTTGCTGTTTGAATAGTATAGGCTCACTTAGTTATGACTCCAGCAAAACGCTACATGATGACAAAGAAAAGAAAAACCACATCACATTTTTCCATTACAGCAAATAGAAAATATGTAAGTTCTTGGTACTCAAAAGACTTGGGAATGGCTTATGATATAAGCTTTATGTCATTGAGTTTTTACCAAATGCTACTTCCTATTCCAGATGACAGTAACATTTGGGTGCTCAGGGCAGCCCACATTGCCTGGGGATTGGTCATCACAGTAATTGGCTGCAGAGGTCAAAGCACAGATTGGCAGGCCTGATGTGGGCAGGGCTTGGTACAATTTCTGAGCACTTACACTTGGCCTGCCAGACATGCTAGAATCTATACCCTGAGCTTTCAGAGTGGCAGGTAGGCTGGGTTATGCTGCCACTTCAGCTTTGATTGTTTGCTAGGCTATAGTCTCAATGAGAAACTTAGACATTTCCTCTTTTTCAACCAATTACATTGTGTTGACAAAAATAATGGTGAGCTTTTACATACTTTAAGCTTTCCTTCTTACTTGAGTGGACTGTTGCAAATTTGTTTCATAAATGTGAATATTGACTGTACATGAAAATATAAAATTTAAGTTTTATATCTCATTAGTATAGAAAAATATAAAAGTTAATTGAAATCGCCTTCATTGTGCTTTAGATCTGTTTAACAAGCAGACTTCCTAATCATGCCTACAATTATGTTAACAAATAACAGACTTTTAAATGTACATCTCCTTATAGAATCCCTTTCCAAAGTTCTTCATTTTTTCTTACCCCCTATCTTCAGGAAAAAAATTGGAAGCTCACAAAAAAATATGTTCTCCATAGTTTACAGCTGTAACATCTGGATCACTGGGCTTTATCTCATCTTTATCTCTACCTAGGCTCTGAAATGTGCTATGAGAATCTCACCCCTGAGTACTGAAAACAGGAGATTAGATTGCCTTTCCTGCTTTTTTTATCTTCCAATAATAATAATAATAATAATAATAATAATAATAATAATAATACCACAATAGGAAGAATGAAATGGCATGTTTTTTCTAGAGGAAAAGACATTTTCATTCAGGAGGTACTTCTAATTCTTATAGACATTAAAAATACCATTATCTTAGTAGAGAATGGTAGCCCCAACATACTTCTCTGTCTCTTTACAAAATAATTCTGAGTGGAAAGTAGTTCCACACATAGTAGCAAAGAAAAGCTATTCCTGGACCAGTCATGAACTTTCCTGAAAATGGTTCTCATCTTCATGGCCAAGCAGCTGCGCTCTCAAGACTACTTCAGTGCTTGTAGAGATCCAAAATCTCCCCACAGCCTAAAAGGTCCTGTGTGATCTGGCCCCTGCCAACCACCCATCCCCCTCATCTGCCCTCTTACTAACCAAATTCCAGCCACCCAGGCAACTCTTCCCTAAGTGGCTTCTGCTGTACTTTTCTCTGCCCAGAGCGAAATCCCACATCTCTGACTTCCCCCCCTTCCCCAAATCAGGCCAACTCCTGTGACTTTTTTAATTTCATCCTAAATTTCACCTCTTTTGGAATGTCTTCCCTGAGCCTCCCTGTCCTTCAAGATTAGGTTGGGACCTCTTACAGTTCATTCCTACCGTTCTCTGTACTCCTCTGACATCAGTTATCACATTTGTAACTGATAATGATATGTCTGGTTTTTTTTTTAATTGAATGAAATTTTCTTGTCAGGAATTGGTCTTTATCATGGTATCGACAAGATACCATGTCTACCACAGGGTAGATATGTAATAAACGTGTGAGGAAGGGAGAGAGAAAGGAATCATTGGTATTGTAATATAAGGAGATCTTCCAGGTATACACATATATCTGGGGCTGGTTTGTTATACAGAATATTTTAACTGAAACATTTCCCCATCCTAAGGCATCTGGAAAAGAGCTACACAACAATGCTCAAGAGCAGACATAGCAGCTCTTAGTGTAAAGGAAAGCCATGTAGACTCACGAGTTTTAGAGTCAGCACTTAGTACAAAATCCGAGCTCTGCCATTTACTCAATGTGTGACCTAAAGCAATTTCCTCACCCTTTCTGAGTCTCCATTGATTTATCAATAAAATGAGGCAAAGAATTCTTGCTCCTTTAATGTTGCCTCAAAGATTAAATAAAGTAATAGCTATGAAGCACTTAAGATGGTGACTGGCACAAGACTGAGATTTTAGTGCTGTTATTATTATTACCAAGAAGCTAGACGTTGTACCAAATTCAGAAGACATTATTTTATATCTTGCCTTTTCCTTGTTAAAGGAATATACCCCAAAGGGGCATACTCACAAACAAGTAAATGCTCAGAAAGCAATTTGTTTTCCTGTCCAGAGATCTTAACAGCTACGCTAATTGCAGAATGTATGGCTTTATTTTTCACGGCTGTTTAACAACATGATTGGAAGTCAAGATACATGTGCAAAACTTTCAAGAATGAGCTGAAAAGTATTCACTTAAAAGCTCTCAGAACTGAGCCCCCAAATAAACAAATTCACCCACTCCCACTCATTGTATCTTTCTGGACACTTTTCTCCAACCAGTAATAGTACATTTCTCAGGTTGTCTCTCTAAAACAATGGTGACACTCAGACCCATTAGCAAGGCTGAAGTTGAAGGAATTCCAGACTCAAGCATGAATCACTGGTGTGGGTGGGCATCAGTCACACCTGGCTCTGACATGGCCTCACTAACTGGTGGCGTGGTGAGTACCCTAGAAATTACGGCAGAAATCAGGCATCTGTTAATCAAGCTCTGCCACTTACTGTGAACAGGACTACAGACAAGTTACTTAGTCTGAGAAGTTCCAGATATAAAATGCAATAAAAAGTACCTCTCTGTCAAAATTGGCATGAGGTTTAAGTGAGATAATGTTAATAACCTATAATGTTTATTGGAGATATTGTATAAAGAATGCCTAGCAGATAAATCTATTTTATTTCTTTCCCCTAATACCATGCCTTTCACAGAACAAGAAAGCATTAATGACAGAAGTGAGATGGGGCTATAAAATATAGAAAATACATAATTACAGGGTCTTGGAATTAATAACATATTCCTAACAACAATATCAATTACAGAAATACTGAGGATCATCTAGTGGGGAACCTGCTGACGAAGAATTTTTTTTAAAGCAGGACATTTAACAGCTGTTAGCTATATCTTTATCTAGCAATTAAAGAGAGCTTAGTGGGCTTACCACCAGTAAGAAGTGGTACAGCCAGGATTACGTCTGACACCCAAATCTTATAACTACTATCCTAAATCTGTTTTTCTTAAATTTACTTGTATGAGATAACCTTCAAAACTAAGAAAGATGGGAGGGCAGTGGGAGCAGCAAAGAAGAGCCATAATGTCGCTACTGAGATGGGGAGGAAGAGAAGGCTTCAGAAACTTCATTCTGAACTTCCAATTGGAGTTCTGTTTTCCTCCACTGGGCTTCTCAGGCACAACCTACGTCAGACAGCCTTCCCTTCTAATGCTTCAGGAAGATGACCTGGATCCAAATTACACTGATGTGTGACTTTGAGCAAGTCACTTCACCTCCTGTGGGCCAGTTTACTCATCTAGAAAATGCAAACAATAATAAACCTACTTCAGAAAGGGCTATAATAAATAAATGAGTTAATACGTAGAAAGCACTTAGTGCCAATACATAATAAATGCTCTGTATGTTTAGCTATGATTAATACTAGTTATAAAGTATCATTTTTAAGTGGCCCCATGTGGTAGTTAGCCTTAGGTCGGAGGTGAGATAATACAATTGAGCAAAGAAAACCAAGTTCAGGGTGGGCAGAGGAGGGTCACAATCAGTGTGTCCTACCTCATATAACACAACTTCGAAAGATGGAATGTGTATTGTGATGTAACAAAACTTACGCTCAAAGGCAGGGTAGTAAAGGCCAAGCCCTGCCACAATAGGTAACGCTATGAAAAAGTTCATGGGTACTATGCAAAATTAATTCACACGGCCAATTTCTAGCGCCAAATATAAAAAAAAATTTGTGCAGCTGCTTAAAATTCACATTACACTTATACTCCTGGAAAGAAAAAAGTAGATTTTAAAATGTGAACTGAGCACTTGAAAATACACCACTCAGGATACAATCCAGATATAATTAAGAGGATGAATAAAATAATAAAGTGGCGTAAGACAATGTTTTTCAAACAGAACTATTAAAAATCATTAGCAACATTCACAGAAAGGAGCACAAAGGCTCAGCTATCCCAGATCCATTTGTTCTTAACTCAGATATTTTCCCACTCTCTGAGGTGATTTCAAAAAATGAGTTTCCTGTGATTATGAGAATGCATCTTTATTATCCTAAAGGTATCACTTTTCCTCTAATTAAAAGGTGAACTATTTCTATAAAATAGCTTACCAAAATGCTTCCACATTTTTTATCTGTAAGGATCACTTTGTGATGTTAAAGCTAGGCAAGGCTTAAAAATACTAATGATAGACATTAGTTATTGTGACATCCAGGTTTCAAAATATTAAGGGAATAATTCAATACCCTCTCTTCCATGGTGATGTAAACAAGATGGATCCTTACAGAAGAATGATTATTCTACTGAAGAAAAGGCATTCCTTATATATCATTTTAAATTCAAAGCATGATTATTCATTCTCTTTATAGAACACACCCCATAATAAACCACAAAAGTTGTCTTCGGGGTTTTTGTTTTTGTTTTGTTTTTTATTGGCTTGACCAGGTTATTTTATAGTTACTCAAACTAGATAAACTTAAAACATTTGTAAAAAATTATGTTATCATTGAAATTTAGCACTATCATATTAAATTTAGAAATGAAAAAATATTGTAGTTATCCTGGTTATCTTTGACTCCAGTGGAAAATACAATGTGTGCGAAATAAAGGTATGTGTATAAACCTTTCCTGGTGAAGGCATAAGTGAGTGTGTATGTGCAGCATATGCCAAAGCAACACAAAATGTCAAAACATCATAGGAGCCAATTATTATTTAAATTCCCCAAAAATATATTTTTTATTATTTTTATAATGTTCTACTATAATATTTTTTGAGAAAAAATATTATGAAAGCCTCTAATAATAATAATTTTTTAAATGCCCGGGTAAACCATCCTTGCATTCCAAGAAGAAACCCTACTCACTTGTGGTAAATGATTCTTTTAATGTGCTGTTAAGTTTCCTAGTATATTGTTGAGGATTTCTGCATTTATGTTCATCAGGAATATTGGCTTGTCATTTTCTTTTTTTTTTAGTGTTCTTATCTGGCTTCGATATGAGTATAATGGTCACCTCAATAAATGAATCTAGAAATGTTTAAAAAAAAAAGGGACGCCTCATTTCATTTTTAGTTTCCCTGCCCAGTTCCCAGAAAGAGAAGTGAAATAGCTATAAGGCAGGTATTAGGAAAGCGAAAAATGAGGAGCCACGACCCAAATAATATACCACCTGGGTAGTCCAGAGTTAAATACCCTAACCGTGGTTGATCATCCCAGACACCACAATTCTCTCATGGCAAGTTCCATATACTTCTTCCTCACATTCTGACATATTCCCAAGAAGACAAAAGCTGAAGTCAGAGAAAGTGAAAATGTCAGGTAGAGAGGAATACATATAAGGACACTTTACAAAGTTCCATCTTCCTTGAAAAGAGGCAGAGGGCATGGGGCCTGGGAAACTACAAAATGTAGGTCTCCCTCCCGTTTCTGCCTGTTCCCCTAAGTCTCATTGTGCTGGTTCCCAGAGAGCAAGCTAGGAAGTCACAGAGCACCAGCCTGAGTCTAGAGTAAATGGATGCTGCCTGAGGGGTGATGACCAAAATGGTTAAGTAAATGGTTTCTCACTTGAAACTGTTGAGTGGAATTTGCATATATCCAAGTCCAGAGAGAACCAGATGAGGTCCCAATCTCAGCTGGACCCCATCCCTCACCTCCCGCTTCCTTTTAAAAGTAGAGGGAAGCAAAGAAAGGAGAAGGGGGGAGGCACAGCCATGTCTGCTCTGGGCCAGGAGTCAGTGGGGCCATGCTGGTGCAGAGCGTTCTGACCTCTGAGGACATGAGGCTTGGCAATAGCTGGATAATGATCTAGAACTTGTCTGCAGAATCTATTCCAATCTGAAAACACATTGTGGAAAACTCTTCTAATTTGGTGTGACAAAAATACTATTCAAGGGCAACTATACAATGCTGAATTTTTCTTTTATGAAAAACTATTTTACATTTCAATAAAAAAAACAGTAGTCAAATATGCCTTAAGGGCATAGATAGAATACAGTTTCTATTTTGAGAGAATATCTATTTGCAATTTTCAAAAACTGATCCTTTGCCATACACAGATCAACCTTCCATCTGAGAGAGAATGTATATTTAACACATTTCAAGTACACAGCCTGAAGAATAAAAATTTCCAACAGAGTCCATGGAGTCTACACCCTTTCATTATATTTCTCCAAATAAGGAGCCAACTGACATCAGGCACCGTAAGAGCCTATGCTACTGGGATATGTAGGAGGTTTTCTTGTTTTACCTGCTTTATTAAACTGACAAACATATTTTGCCCTTTCTTTTGCTCCTTTAACACTCACTACTTTCAGTGCCTAGTCATGCAGAGAAAAGGAGAACTATTTTATTCAGGAAGAATCCAAAATAACCAAAAAGAATGAGCTTTTACAGTAAATAGGTGATAAATCTGCCACTCAGGAGCCTGGCATTCTCAGTCATTCTGCATAGCAGCAAATTCAAAACTCAACCTTCCTGCTCCCTCCCCAAGAAAAAGACTTTTCAATACAGGCATTTCTGAACAGACCCGGAAAACGCAAAGGCAAAAGTAAAAAGGAAAATGTGCTTTGATTAATTCCTTCCACTTTTCTCTTTCTCTGAAGGTTCAGCCACATCCTGGTCTTTCAAATCTTCCCATTTTCCCAACCCCAAGGTCAAATCACTGCCTAACTTCACTGGGATTGTTGTGGCCTCACGTGGTCTCCTGTCTCTGCTGCCAACTTGACCCTTCTCAGGCTCACCTGGCCTGTGTCCCCTGCTTAAAGGCCTCCATGGGTCCCCACTGCTGCATCAGACACACACCTCAGTCTGGCACACCTTCACCTTCATCTTTATTTCCCACTATCCCCCTTCCCACACCCAAGGCTTCATCCCACTACTGACTCCCCGTTTCTTAAATATACAGGGCACTATTTGCCTCTGTGCCTATGGCCATATTTTTCTCCCCATCCCCCTGTGTCTAAATCCTAACCTATACTCAAACAAGGCAGAGGTGAAAACACCCTCAAATTGCTGCTACCAAATGTCCTGCTTACCTGCATCCCCCTTCTGACTGAGGCTACCACTTCCCCCGGTCTCTGGGACCCACGCCCACCCATGTCCTTAGGGACCTCATCCCATTGATGGCCCCCTTCTTCCCTGTTAACTTCAACTTCCACCTCTCCACAGGCTTCTACTAATCAACCCATTCAGATAATATCCATTAAAAAAAAACAAAAACCCTTCTCGTGATCCCATGCCAACATCATTCCAGCTCTCCTTCTACCACTTCCTTTCATCCCCTGGATAGAAGCAAACTGCTTGGCCACTCGCCCTGTCCCCACCGCCTTTTTCCACGTGCCCTTCGGCCACTGCATCGTGGCGTCCATCCCACCACTCCCGATTCCATTACTTTGAAAATGTACTGACACCTAGTGTGTCCAAAACAACGTATGCCTAGCACTGGGGAGGGGACAGGAGGAATCAGACAAGAGCTCTCTGAGTCACAAGGGCAAATCGGTAATTCAGTTCACTCCAGAAATATATTTTATTTGGCCTGTGATGTGTTTTTAAAAATACAAATTATTTATCAAAACTTTAAGACTTTAACACAAAAATTTGAAATTGTGGGCTTCTATGAAAGAATCTAGAACCTCTGGCAACACTGCTTCTTCCACTGCATGGCAGCCATTAGCTGCAGCTGAGAGGCAGCTGCCCCTTCCATAGGGCAAGATCTCCTTGCTTCACCCCGGGGCCCATCAAGCACGATGTGCTCACTCGCTTTACTTTGATGATCGCTGTGGGCAATGGGAGTTTGAATGCCTGCTCTAGATCAGTGCAGTCCAATAAAAATAAAAACAACAGCACCATGCATCATTTTAAATTTTCTAGTCGCCCCTTTCTTTAAATGAAAAGGAACAGGTGAGATCAAGTTTAATAATATATTTTATTTAATCCATTATCTCCAAAATATTATTGCAACATGTAAGTAATATATAAAAAAATAGTAATAAGATATTTTACTTTCTTTCCTTAAGGCTTCAAACTCCAGTGTGCACTTTACATCTATGGCACAGTTTCCAGGGCTCAAAGCCACATGCGGCTAGTGGCTGCCATACGGGACAGCACTTTTCCAGATGCTTCATGGCGAGTTACAAAAACCATCTTGCAAGGAGGGAATGAGGGAGGGAGAGAGGGAGGGAGAGGATGGAGGAAGGGAGAGAGAGAGAGAGAGATTAAAGAGCAAGAAGCAGGCAGGGCTAAGGAAAAGGGTGATGAAGATAAAGAGTAGGCCTGTGAGAGCTTTGTAAACAGGAGAGGAGGGACTAGGAACACAGAAGAGTGAAAAGATCAGCTCCAGTCCAGTGCCCCATGGGAAGAAACACCCTTTATAGGCAAATGCAGTGGACTGGCAATGTAAATTTTCTGGAGTGAGGCTTTGGTGTTTTATAAGTAGCCTCAGCATTAGACAGGTGATCAATATGAAAAGCAGCTGGGCCAGCTGTGAAAGCCCCAGTTCACACCCTTGGAACCCAAGAGGCAGCAACAGACAGGCCAATGAGGACAGGATTCTTGAACAAGATTGGGATTTTTATTCTACTACAAGGAAATGGGTTTGAGGAAAAGTGGCAGGGAGGCAGGCAGGAAAGTATCTTGAGCTAAGATTCAAGCAGAGTTCAAGACTCAGAGATCATAAGTAAGAATATATCAGCAGGTATTTGGAATTCAGATGTGGGGGTGCAAAGTCAGAGGCCAGACAGGGAGACATGGGTGCAAAAACAAGGTACCTTGAATCAGAGACCAGGACCAAGAAACGCAGCCCTGAGCCACAGACCTCTAAAAAGAAACCACTCCTCCATCCCCCACATGAGCAGAGTATGACAGCCATTTTAGTAGGCATCATGTCCTCCTTTCCTACCCACAGACATGAACTAGAATTAAAATACAAGCTGAGAAAAGCCAAGCCACCAGCTGGAAGAAAAGGGGAATGTCAAATACATCTGCCAGGCTTCAAGAGACTCAGAATCAAGAAGGCATTATTCATCCCATCATTCATTCAGCAACCATTTATTGAGCGGTCTTCCCTGAACCGTTTTACGACGCCTATTAAATAGGTCGATTGTACTAAGGCTTGCCAAATCTTATGCTAGCAGCTCTGGTGTAGGTAGCTCACGCTTCACCAAAACAGGGTGCGATTGCTAAAGCTGAAGGGGCCTCTTTGCATAGAACCCGTGAGATTCGAAGAAGACACTGATCCTGAAACATCCAGAGGCCCATTAGTCTATCATGTGTTGTAATTTTCCAGATTGGCTAGAACTCAAGAGAATGTGAAATGGACTGGTGTTAAATATCTCAGACTTCACAGGAAAATTGCTCTCTCAAGAAGGTAGTATGCTGGACTTTTATATCTCATTATACTGAAAATACAGTTTTTCACATTGCTTACATTGAGATTAATGTTAAATACAAATATTTGGAGACAGGGAAATCATGGCCTGATATTCTGCTGAAAAAAAAAATGCTAATAAGAAACTGGTATTCACTGGAGGGGAAAATCTATTTGCATAAAACCTTGAAATGTTGAGGGATAGCAATCACTTTCCACACCTGATTGATAAAAAGCAATGTAATTTAGAAGAAAAGATTGATAGTAACAAGGAAATCAAAATGGCACATAAAGTTAACCATGTTGGAAAAAAATAGATGATGTTTTTAATGGTACAGACAAATAAAAATTCAGAAATACAGTAAAGATTATTTGGAAAGTAAAAAAAAAGGACTTGAGGAAGGTTGCCTCATACCTTTCAATAATTAACTTTCTAGAAAGATAAACTTGTCATAAATAGGTATGCTTTATACTATAGTTTTATGAAAGCAAGCAATCTTACTTAAAGCAAGCTCTAGGACAATAACTATTTCATTCACATTAAACAAGCCCCCAAAAAGCCAGTATTCAAGCAATTATCCTTAATTGTCAAGAAAAGGTTTTATTTAGTTGGCATGCTTGGCTTATTGAGGCAGGGGGATAAATAATTTTTAGAACTTTTCCAACTAAAAAAAAGTCAAAACCAAAAAGTTTCAGATTTCAAAAAATTAATGTCTGCTTATCTAAAACAGATGTCTACTATGATACTGTAAATGACTGTGAATTAACAACAAAAAACCCCCATAAACCTATTTTCTGACTCCCAATTTTGTCAATGCTTATGATGCTATCTAGACATACTATTTACTCTTTGTCAATCTAGAGTTGGAAAACGTTTTGATAATCATCATCAGCAAAGAAACCACACTACATTTTTCCTTGAGGTATCAAAACTATATTATTAAACTTAAATTTTGTGAAATCATCCCTTATTTCCAAACAGTGGGGCAGAAGGAAAAAGGGGGATGTTTGTCCTATTTTCTTTAAGAATCCATTAATCCTCTTTTATCCCTCAAAGCATTCATTTGCTTTTCCATGATAATGTGCACATACTTGCCAAAAGTAATATAAGATTTTTTTCATTTCTGTGTGAAGTTGTGATGTCACCAATACTGCCTTGGTTAATTTTGAGCTACTTTTGCCACCACTGCAAGTAAAATAATACATACCTTAAATTAAATGAAAAGAACCAGCAAAGATCCCTGTTAATATTTTCCAACCACCCACTTATTTGTAGTGATGGCAGTGCCAAAAGTTTAAAATACTGTTTAATAATAACAATTAACACAGCAATTGCTAGTGTTTATTCAGCTATCTTACAAGCCAATCTCATATAATATGTATGTTATAACACTTCCATTTATGTAAGAGTCATAGCTCTATTCAAATCTGCCAGATAAACAGGATAATAACTAAAGGTTACTGGGAAATAATCCCACCCCAAAGTAAATCTCTCACTGATGACTCCCTTTCTCTGGAATAACCTGATGATCACAGTATTTTTTCCAGAATGCTATCACACATGAAACTTCACTTCATATTCTGTTCCAAAATGTCCTACGATCAAATCCCCAACCACCCTTACTTTGAAAAAGCTACTAACGCTACCTTTAGGGTCTTCTTTTTGTGATTAGTAGATTTTTTAGCGGTTTTCCCTCATACACTGCCAGTGGGAATGTAAATTGGTACAGCCACTATGGAAAACTGTATGAAGGTCTCTCAAAAAGTTAAGAATAGGATTACCATATGACCCAGCAATCCCTCTTCTAGGTACCTATCCCAAAATCTGAAAACATTTATCCATAAAGATATATGTACCCCTATGTTCATTGCAGTATTATTCATGGTGACCAAGATATGGAAACAACCAAAGTGGGCTTTGATAGAAGACTGGATAAAGAAGATGTGGTACATATATACAACGGAATACTACTCGGCCATAAGAAAAGATGAAATACTGCCATTTGTGGCAACCATGGATGGACCTTTAGATTATAGTACTAAGTGAAATAAGTCAGACAGAAAAAGTTGAGAATCATATGACTTCCCCCATGTGTAGAATACAAAACTGAAAGCAACAAACAAACAAACAAACAAAAACTCAAGACACAGACAACAATTTAGTGGTTACCAGATGGTAAGGGGGGAGGGAGATGGTAGAATAGGGTACAGTAGGTGAAATACATGGTGATGGCAGAATTGACTCTGGGTGGTGAACATACAATGTAATATATAGGTGATATATTATAGAATTGTACACTTAAAACCTTACTAACCAATGTCACGCTGATAAATTTGATAAAAAAATTTAATGGTAAAAAAAATTATATATTTTTAATTTGTGTCTTCCCTAACATTATATTCTTTGAAGCAATATTTTTAAAACCTGAAAAAATAGATAGCAGATATTAACCCAAATCACCTTTTTAAATAGTTTTTTTAAAATACAGGCTTTCTTTAAAAGGTCAGAAAATTAATAAAGCAAGATGCATTTCCCATACAGACTATGTTAGAAAATATGTTTGCACTTTTGGTTAGGGCTTACAGGTGTGTTTTAGGAATTTCATCCCAATAAATGAACATTCCTCTTACTATGTTTTGAAACATTTCTATCATACCTTGAATAATTTACCCATTTTTTTAAAAAACATTTTTAGTCCTCTATGTAGACAATTGTAACAAAATGAATTTAAAAGAATAAAAGTTTAACATTCACAAACACTACAAGCTTTTCATTAAAACACTAAAAAACACAACATATTCCTTACTCTTTATCTTAAAATACTGACTTTCTGATGCAGGCAAAATATAATTTTAGTAACTCAAGACAGAATACATAAAATTGGCATATTTTTGATATGCACACAAATTGAGAAAGCATCTTTCCCAACTGTGCTGCAGAAAATGAAATGCATCTGGTGTGACAATATGGCCTGACATGTGAATTAGAATCAGTGGGAAGAAAGTGGTTTCTTTATTTTTTTCAAAGCAGAATATTTTAAATAATGCACATTATTTAATGTGCAAGTCTTTATCAAGTGTGTTATAATGTGTTTCAAAGGTATATTTGGCTAAAGAAAACAATAGCAAGAGGGCTGGCAGGGTATGAGAGGTAGTTTGTTCACTTTTCACTATTGTACATCAGTGACTCCCAAATCTCTTTCCCCAGAAACCCAAACTGATCTTTGGCTTTTGATTAACATCTCTACCCAGTGTCAGAGTATGCGCACAAATGTTGTTGGGGCCTCATGCTGGGCCAGGGGGTGGAGGGGTGGGAAGTGCGTTGGAGAACATGGCTGACACCAGGATCAAGCAGAGAAAAAGAGAAGCATTGAGCCATTTCCCTTGTTTTTGCAAAGAATTTTCTTTCTTCCTTGAAAGTTTTTTTGTGTTTTGTTTTATCCAGGCAATCTGGAGACGGATTTAATGCTTTTACCGTCTTTTCTTTCATGTGTTCCCATCTGTTCTTGTGAACTGTGAATAAAACTGAAATCTGCATGTGCTCTATACTCCCTCCTCAAGCCCAAGTATCTTCAGAGATGAGGTGCTAGGAAAGCAAGGAAAGATCTGTGAGATATAGAGGAAGCTGGGAAGGGCACAGCAGAGAGAAGCCTACTCCTGGACACTTCAGTGAGTCCTCTTCCTGTTCCAGGTTCTGACCTTATTTCTTCCTCTTCCCCATTCAGAGAGGTGAGTGGGCTCCTTTGAGCTGGGCAGAGAGGTATGCAGAGGGCTGAGGAATCCTCTTTTGTACATTCATGAGAGGCTGCTGCTAGCAGCTGGATTTGTGACTCATAACAGGGAAAACTGTCCACTTCTCAGGGAACAAGGCTCCATGGGCAGGACATGCTGGGAATCAACAATGGTTCCTCTTTCTGGGACTGTGTCTGGTTCCGGACAAGCTCCTCAGGGCCTATAGTTCTGCTTATACCCTACCTTTCACCTATTCTTGGAAAGATATTTTAGCTTTCTTATTCCTCCTATGTCTTCATTGAAATGCTAGTTCTTTATAATTAAAAGCTTCTTTACAGCTATAGATGGTATGATTAATAATGTCACTGTAAATGTGATATAGTAGATATGCAACAATGCATCACAGAGAATAGAGAACAAATTAATATAACTACTCCATCATAGAGCTGATTCTAGAGATGAAGAAAAAATTCCAAAAAAGTCATGGGGATATGAAATACAGTATGGGGAATACAATCAATAACATTGTAAAGACTATGCGTGGTGTCAGATGGGTACTGGACTTATCAGGGGATCACTTCATAAATAGTGTAAATGCCTGACCACTGCGCTATACACCTAAAGCTGAAGTAGAATAATATTGAATATCAACTATAATTTTTATACACACACACATATATTGTCATGGGATGTAAAGTACAGCAAAGGGAATATAGTCAATGGTATTGTAACAGCTATATACCATGTCAGAGGGGTAGTAGACTTGGGGGGTTATCACTTGGTGAGGGGTGTAACTGTTAAATCATTGTGTTGTTTTGTATACCTGAAACTAATATAATATAAACTTGTACATAAACTTGCAAGTACTAATAATAGAACTGAAGTAATCTCAGAAACACAGCGAGTTCTAAAAATTGTCAAAGGTAACTGTAGTAATGGAAAAAGATTTTAGAGAATGACTTGAGTACAAAACCTCTCTGTCATTTATTAACATGTGACCCTGAAAAAGTTATTTAATTATTTTGAGAACTGGTTTCCTAATCCATAAAAATGGCAACAAGAACTTCTATCATGTAGGACTGCTGTATTAAATCATGTAAGGCTATAAAGTGCCCAGCATACAGTGAAGACACACTAATAATGTTAGTTTAGTATCTTTTCCAAAATAGGTTTAGGTGTTTGGAACACAAAATTTGTATTTACATAGTGGTGTTTTTTTAAAGATTGATGGTATCTGAAAACTTTTTGGTAAAAATGAACATAAAAATCACTTCAGATTCTCTGCTTTTGCTTTGAAAATATCTTGCTTCAGTGAACTGCAAAGTAATTTAGTAAGTTAACATATGCAGTAATATGACACCAACCTTCCAAAATAATTCAATTATTATTTGTTGATTATTCTAGATTGCAAAAGTTCATAACAATAAACGTAAACAATATCCCAACTGTAAAATTCTTATACATTAGTATAATGGACACACTCAAAAATAAATGCTTTTTAAATACATAATATTCATCTATACTGAATTTAAAACATCCTTTTAAAATGACTTTTTACCTTAATTTTGGAACCAGAAACAGTTCAATTCAATTCTCTTTCGAGATGGAAGGAAAGGTAGGTTTATTTAGGCTTTTTGTCAATGATATTTCTACCCACTCTTCTGAGAATAATTAAACCCCTTTTTCTAGAACATTAGGTGTTTTCTTGAACATCAGTAATATTAGGTCACTGCAAGCAATTCTGTTTATGAAACAATAAAACACTTGTTGTATTCTGCTTTATTTTCTGAAACTATGTTAATACATTAGCTAATAAACTAAAATTATTTTCAACTGAAAATACATCTATTCCCATATCTTACCCTTTGAAACATGGCCTTATGTTTGTTGTAGTTCAACTTTTAATCGAAGTTTTAATATATATGTATATGTCATTAATCTAACAATAATTCAGAATCAAAAGAATAAGAGTTTACATAAACTAAGATACACTGAAAGAAAAGACGTCCCTGGCAGAATGGAACTTTCAAAATACTGGGGGTGCCAAAAAAACGATATACAAGTGGACACTTTGGTCAATGTTGCTCAAGCAGTAGTTCGCCATAATCAGAAGTGTCTGGATGCTGATGGTAACCACTTTGAGCACCTCTTGTAACTGCAGAAGTCAAACGTGACTTGTATTCATCTTTTGTTATCGGCATATATTGAGTATTACAATTTTAATAGTTTTCCTTTCTTAAAATGTGTATACATTTCTCTGGCACCCTCTATTCACTAGCGTTAACACTATTTGATAAACGTTTATAAAAGGACAGCCTCACCTCTACAAAACTGAGTAAGGAAAAGCAGCCGCTCAGTGGACCACCTTACGGATCCTACAGGTACATTTTTACTTGATTCTTGTCTGACCAAACTTGCCTGACCAAGTAAGCCAATATGATGCATAAAGCAGCATAACTGAAACGCAACCGCTTCAGATGACTACTAAATCTTAGAAAAAGCCACAGGAACATATCTAATTCGGATGAGACGCTCAGGCTGCCCACTTGTTGGGCAGCGATGCACTCGCAACGGGAAGTTTTAACAACGGAGGGAAAATGTGTAGACTTCTGCTTTTAAAGGTTTCTCCAAGACACGATCTCAGGTTTAACATTAAGTCACCTTCTCCCCATTTCTATTCCTTCCCGCAAAACATTAGTTTCAACTGCCTGCCCCTCTGCATCATCATCATCATACATGGTTGCAATCTTTTTTAAGTTGTCGGGTTTGTTTTTAGTTTCGACAAGGCGACACAGCTGGACAGCCCTTCTAGGAGACCTCCAAAAAGCACCCACTTTACATCTAACTTTATTACTCTCCTATTTGGCTACCATTAATACTTCCACTTTCATTGGCAACTCATAAAGCTACCCAGACAGCTTCTGGCTGCAGGCGTTATTTCTGTCAAAAGTCAAGTCAGGGTGCAAGTCAGGATACTATCTTTACTAAGCCGGGGGGAGATGTTTTCTTTCCACCCGATTTACTTGGTAGTACCCGCGTCGCCCTGCAATTCCAGGTCTGTGGTCCCCAAAAGCTGGAGACAAAGCCCCCTGCATCTAGTCTCAAGCCACGCCCACCAGTCACTCACCGGGCTGCAGCTGTGCTCCGCGCCCTTCTCCGGGCTCCGCGGCTCTGCGGGGCTCCGCGCTGGCTCCGCGGGAGGCAGCAGTGGCTCCAGCAGCTGCTCCAAGCAGGCGGTGCCGGGCAGGGAGGAACTCTTCTGATGGCACAAGTGCGCCGCGGGGCCCCGTCGCTGTGCACCCTCATCCCGGGCACGGTCCCTCCTCGGGGGTGGCTGGGGCGAGGAGGATAGGGAGGATGAGGCCGAGGACGAAGAGGGAGCCGAGTCTGGTGAGTGTCCGCCAGGAGGCGTCACTCCGCCTGCTGCCGCCAGCCCCTTTCCTATGGGGAGCAAATGCTCACGGATCCGGCGGCGCAGCGTTGACCCCTGCTCCACTCTGCTGGTACCCCCTGGCTCCAAAGGCTCCGGCGAGGAGCAGCACAGGTTGGGCTGGGAGGAGGAGAAGACGCGGTCCAGTACTTGCTTACGTTTCTTGAAGCCACTCCACCTGCTGCCCGTGCCACCCACGCCGGCCAGTGCGTCCCGCCTGCCACCTGGGGGTGGCGGGGAGGGCGACGGGGTGTCCGCAGTGCGGCGCTCGGGAGCCCCCGCGCGCCCGCCGCCCCCGCCCTTGCTCTTGCCCACCCCCAGCTGCAAGTTCTTCCAGAGCCGGGCCTGGAAGGAGGAGGACGATGCCACGGGCTCTGGCGAGCCCGCCGCGGCAGCCCGGGGCTCCATCCTCCACCCCCTGCTCCACCTCTTCCCTCCTCCTCCTCCTCCTCCTCCACCGCCCTCTCCCGCTGCGCCTCCTCCGGGAGCCCCACCGTGGTGGTGGCGGCGGCGGCGGCGGGCGCAGCAGCAGAAGCCCGGAGCGCCCAGTGGCTTCAGGCCAGCGCCGGGGAAAGAGGCCGCCGCCGCGGCTCTCGGGCCGCGGTACTCCGGCGCCGCCTCTTCCTCCTGCACCTGCCGGGGTGGGCTAGCGCTGTCACCAAATCCTGGCCGCTGTGCCTGCAAAGTTTCGAGCTCCGAGCTCGGCGGCTGCAGTCCACTGTACTCTCCCAGGCCGCGCCCTGCCTCCCTCTCCTCGCTGATTCGGGCTCGGAAGCTATGCGCAGCCGGGCGTGCACGCCCAGCTGCGCCAGGGACCGCACCCGGCGCCCTACGGGCAGCACCTGTCAGCGGCGTGGGCGGCTGCCTCCAAACTGGGTGCGCGCTGGACTCACACAACAGAGAGGATCCGGCTGAACACACGGGGGACCAGCAGCCCCACGGGAGCGCCCCAGGATCATCCTCCAACTCCTGGGTGGGAGAGAAGACGGGCAGACGACAGCCAGGTAGAGCTGGGTAGGGACCGGAGCCAGCTTGCTCCCTAGGATCCGGCCACAGTTCCCCACGCAGCTCGCTCTGGGCAAGCCGCGAACGTCTGGGTCCAATGAAGTGAGCTAGAGTGTAGATTATGCGCCTCGGGTGGGTCCTGTGGGGTGCCAAGCGTCCTCCCGGAGAGATGAACCTGATTGAGTTCTAGGGCTGAACACCGCTGTCCCCGCCCCGTTGCGCGCCCTGGGTCCAAGACGAGAGTTTGATTTCTTCTGTCTTGACTTCATTCCCATCCACTCCTCCCCGCTCTTTATTTGTATGCGCACTGGTAGTTTCTCTTGCGATCAACGTCCAGAGGTTTCTGGAGTCTGTCAATAAGGCCAGCCCTAAAGTTTCAAGGAGTTTAGGGTAGATGAAGATGTGGAGGATGCGCACTGCCTCTGACCCCATTCCAAACGCGGAGAATCTTGTTCTTTTCACTCAAGTGCATTTTCTTTTGGTTGCTTCATTACAAGGCAAATGGAAAAGGCGTTTTAGCTCGTTCAGACTTTGCTTCTCCCGAAGTCTACTGATCCGAGGGTCTTCTACTAAGAGAACCTCGTGAAAGGTGGATGACACGGTGTCCCTTCCCTCCCGCACTGCCCTCTGCACCCCTAAATATGGAAAACATACAAGAGTTCCCTGAGTTTTGGCACCACACTGTCTGATTCCAGCCTCATCTAACTAGCAGTATGCCCTGGAGGTGTTACCAACCTCTCAAAGCTTCTGAGTTTTCTATTTTTCTTGCCTTTATAACAAATACTTAAATATTTATTGAGCACCTACTATTTCCTCGCACTGTGATCAGTTCTGGGAATGCAGCTATGAACAAGGGAGCTGGGAGAGTCAGACAACAAACACAACTTCTGATAGTGAAAAGTCCCATGGAGACAATAAAACGGTAACATAATTGAGTGGCTATGGAGGTCGGTTGCCAGATAAATTGCAGGACACCCAATTAAATTTGAATTTCAAATAATCAATATTTTTAGTATATGTCCCAAATATTGCATGAGACATACTAAAATACTATTTATTGTCTACCTGAAAATCAAATTTAACTGGGTATTTTGTATTTTTATTTGCTAAATCTGGCAACCCAATCGGAAGGGTTGTTTTTTGTGTGGGGGGGGGGGCTTGTTTTTTCTACATGATATATACAGGGAGAATCCCTCTGAGATCTTAGCTCAATGCCTGAGGCTTTTCCAAGGAGACAAGCTGAAAGTACCACAAGGGGGAGAGAGGAGAGAGGAAGAGAGGGAGACGGGAAGAGGGAGGGAGAGGAGAGGAAGAGGGAGACTCTGATAGCCCAAAAAGAAACTACAATATCCAAAAGTGTTCTGCTCTCTAACACAGGAAACATGTTTTGTTACTAGTTTTCCTGGAACATGATAAATAGAAATACGGAGAAGATAAGTAAAGAAATATAGTACCACTGAAGAGAATTAAGAAGAAATGACCACTACTTCTTCCAGCACTCTTTATAAATATGTCTAGTTTTTGTCATATTTATATGATATGGACCCATGAAGGTAACTTTACACAATTCAACTTTTTATGCAAATAGTCTCAAAATGTTGGTACTTCATTGACTTTTGTATCTTAATAATTTCATTTTTCTCTTTATCTAATTTTGTCTTGAACATACTAACTCTGAGATTTCAGGTTCTGAACTCTATGATCCCAAATAACACTTACCAGTGTGAATTCATTTACACAGCTTCACAGAGCATATGTAACATTTCCTAAATATCTAAAGTGGATTATAAAATGAGAGACTGTTCTACAAATTACGCATTATATAAAGTTGCACTAGATATGCTCTCTGCCATCAAATGTCTTATATTTAAGAGAAGATATTTAGACTAGGGGAAGCTGAATGGTACAAACTGATCACTGAGGGAATACAGAAGAGTGAAGAGTCACTTCTGGCTTGTCTAATAAAAGATGTCTTGTTTGAGGCATCATCTGAGCTAAGATCTATTGCAACTGACACCACCAAGAAGATAGACTGCCACCTGCAAAGAAAATTCACAGCACGTAGCAAGACTTCAATGAATGTTAGCTATTCTTTTTATTACAAATTACTATCCATCTTAAATATTGACAGAACCTCTATTGCTTGAATTAATATGAAAATTAACATATGCATCACATATTGAAATATAGGAGGTTGGAAACGTGATGGATAATGTAATACCTGAGCAGAAACCCAAAGGAAGTGAGGGAGGAAAACAAGTCGTGAATCTAAAGGAAAAATTTGTCCAAGAAGAAACATTAAAAACAAAGATGCTGAAGCAGGAGCTTGCTCAGTTTGAGGAAGGGCAAGGAATACACAGTGGCTGGAACAGACAGAATGAGGGGAATGGGAGGAAAAGACAGTGCAGAGATGGCTAAGGGCCCGATCACATAGGAATCTGGAGGCAACAGTGAGGACTTTGGACTTGGATGGGATGGGAAGCCACTGGAGGGCTTTGAGTAGAGTTTCTTCATGATCCAACTTTCATTTCTAAAGATTCACTCTGGCCCCTGTGTTGACAATAAAGTGGAGGAAGGGAATGGGTGGGAACAGGGTTTAGACAGGAACTATCACAATTTATGAGGGACAATGGTGGCGTTGACTAAGGTGGTAGGTGAGAAGTGATGAAAGTGGTTAAATTCTAGATACACAATGTTTCGAAGATAGGACTGACAGGACTAGCCATAGTTATGACACGGGACACTCAAGCATTATGCTAAGTGGTTTGCATCATTTCACATACGTAATTCTCACACAAAAAAACCTCATTTTATAGATAGAGGAACCAAGTCTGAGGCATGTTAATTGATCTTGCAAGGTCACTCCTTGCATAATTAGCAGATCCCAGATCTACAGGATTCCAAAGCCACACAGCTTCTTTCATTTTAAAATGCATGCATTAATAAATAGAATAATTAAAAGAGGCCTCAAAAAGAGTCACTGATCCATGTCCTTGCCTTAGGTGAGCAACAGGACCATCTTGGACAGAACTACAACTTCCACTTGATGAGATCAAGGACAGAAATGCAAGCACAAAACATTTCTGGGAGCGATAGTGCCAACTAAAGGGCATTTAAGGAGCTCTCTTGTCAGTGGAGCCCTGGCTGCTGTCCCAGCTCCCAGCACTGGGCCAGATGCCTTCAGGCCCTTATTTTCTCTCTCAGTCTCTGAAATGGGGATAATAACATCTATTAGTCTGACCCACCTCACAAGGACCCAATTAAAAGTCAAATATAGGCAGTATTTTTGACGAGCAGAGCCTGTCCACAAGATATACTTTATAATCGTTTTGTAACCCAAAACAAGAAAAGCTAACAGACTGACTTGTTCCAACTCACGTGGAAAAACCCTGCCTGTGTGGAAAGAAGCATTTTGAACGTTTTAAGACCAGAAACCCAGTCATCATTTCCACATATTGAGATGGCTGCTGATATACAGTCAACTCCACAGAATAAATTTCTGTTCAGGTTTAAACTAGTTTTCTCAACAGTTCTCAAATGCAGTTTAATGTCTAAGTAACTTCAGAGGAGCTATTTCTGTTTGTTCTATTTAACCTAAGTCACTTCCTATTTTCTTCTTAACCAGCGTGGTAGAAAAAATTCCAGAATCCTAGACCAAAAAATGATCTGGAATTCCTATGTCAGAAGGGCATAGGAGTGTCCATGTGGCTTGAATTAGAGAGAGGGGGGACTTGGAGCTGTATTTACACTAACATTTTAAAAAATCATCTGTTCTTATAAAAGAAGAAAAGGAGTTAATGTGGAGATGTGGAGGGAGAGAGGCTCCCCCTTGCCCATCCCTCATGCCAAGTCCACACTGCACACAGTCAGAAAACATGGGTGTTTGTCTGGTGTTGCACAGAAGTGCTTTGTAAACGCAAGCAGCTCTTGGAGCCTCAGTTTTTCATCAGTAACCTAAAGAAATAGAACTAGTATCTCCCTAAGGTCCATTTCAGTTTCAAAATTATTGGATCTTCGAAAAAGTCATGATGTATTTGTCTATGTTTGTCAAAGGTCATTTATTTATATAAAAAACAAAGATCAATCAATGATATATTGCCTGTTTTGTTCAATAACCTTTTACCATCTTTCAGTGAGCTTCATAATTCCTCATTCATAGAAGGACCTGTCTTTATTTGCGAAAAACTGTAAATCAGTTTTTACAGCCTCATCTAATTTGAACATTATACCACACAAGGAATTTTGAAGAAAGCAAAACAAGTGGAAGTCTGACGGCGCAAGGTCAGGCGAGTATGGTGGGTGTGGCAACACATCCCATCCAAGCTCCAATCATTTTTGACGGGTGATCAAACTTGTGTGTGGTCTCGTGTTGTCATGATGGAACACAACTCCTTTACAATTAACAAGCTCTGGACGTTTCTGAATGATGGATTTGTTCAAACTGTCCAATTGCTGACAGTACTCATTTGAACTGATTGTTTGGTTCCTTGGTAGGAGCTTGAAAAACATTACACCTTTAAAATTCCACCACACTGACAGCATAACCTTCCTCTGATGCATGTCTGCTTTCGATGTGGTTTGAGGCGAATCATCACGTGGGGACCAAGACCATTTGCACACCACATTGTTGTAAATAATCCACTTCTTATCACCAGTTATCAGTCACTTCAAAAAGGATCGTTTTCCTCACGTTTAATGAGCATATTGCAGATGCTTATATGTGCCGTCCAATGAACTTCTTTGAGTTCATGCAGAACCCAAGTATCGAGCTTGCTTATGTATCTCAGCTTCTTCAGGTGGCAGTGAATGCTTGAATGACGAATGTTCAATGTTTGTGCAATCTCTCCTGTCGTGTAACGTGGGTTTGACTCAATCAATGCCTTTATTTTGTCGTCATCATCCTCAGTGGGCCTCCCTGACCGAGGAGCATCATTAAGATCAAAATCATCAGCACAGAATTTCGTGAACCATCATTGGCACTGACATTCTTGTAGAGCATTGTCACCGTCAACTTTATGCAACTTTTCACAAGTTTGACACGCGTTCTTCCCTTTATGGAAGTAAAACAGTAAAATATGGCAAAAATGCACATTTTGGTCTTCCATCTTCAACTTGTAAAATCTCCAAAACTCAACCAAACTGCTCATTTTTTTTTAGGATGAAGCTAGAACTGTCAGCTGTCAAATGACACAGCAATAACATAGATGCGAATGACTCTAGTACTTCCAAAAATGAACTAATGCCATCTGTTGCAAATATACGTCATGACTTTTCTGAAGACCCAATATGTAAGTTTCTGAGACAATTCTCCAATATGGGATATAGTTCATCTACTCATTCCTGGTCTGATTTCCCACCTTCACTAGTATATACAAAGGCAGGTGTTACTGGATGGGGATGTAAATAACCCCCTTTGAATATGTACCATGTCGCAGAAGATGTTACAGCCCTAACTCTATTCTCAGGCCTCTGCACTTCAGTGCAGGTAGGTGATCTCTCCACCTCAGGGCTGTCTTCTAAACCATATACCACACAAGTGCCTAGAATGGCTCTCAACCAGTGAGTGCTGACAATCAATGTATAGGTATTTCTAGCTCCCTCTTGCCCTAACAGGGGGTCTGGTGGAATAACTCAGAGGCAGGGATTCAATATTTTCCCCAGTTCCAGTGCCCCTGGTGCTAGCTGGCTTGATAACATACTCTTTCCCAGCTTGCTTTCCTTCCTGTTTCACGTGCTGCCCTCCCTAAGACTGATCCCTGCACCTCACAAGTAAACCACTTGCATTGAATCCTGTCGCTATGTCAGCTTCTGGGGGAACTCAAGCTAAGGCACATTATAGGGACATTTCAATCCCTAGCTAATGAGGTTCCCAACTTGACCACTCTATGAGAATAAAAGTAATGTTCTCCAGCAAGATTCCTTTGGATCACATGATTCTTTTATAGGGGACTATAAAGACAAAATTTATGTATTTTATGTCCCAGAGCCTACAGTCTATACCCTGAAAGTGGGACCCTTGAGAACCAGAGTATTCCTCTCTGATTCACCTCCTTGATAGAGTCCCCTGGCCACCTAGAACAGACAAATAGGTGAACTCCTGAGTCTCCATTACACCCTGAAAAATTAGTCTCAACTGATCATGGTCTTTCTATCCCTTTTGTCAGACCTATAACCAATCCCGGAAACTACAAGGTTATATGACTTGAGACTGGATTCAACTGTGATTAACACATAAACCTTAAGCATATTCAAAAAGTCTGAAGGTCATCACCCAGCCCTAGTATGACTTTCCTGCTATCTTGCTGCTCCACCACACATGCCTACTATTCCCAAAGTCACCACATGCTCCAAGGTCATCACTGCAGCTCCAGCCATTACAGTCACCTTCCCGTCAGCCAGCCAAGGATAAAAGGGTAGAGGAGAGTATGCTCCTTTAAAGTTCTTCCCAACTCTTCTTATATCCCGGGGGTTAGAACTCAGGCATGTGGCCATCCCTAGCCAAAAACTCTTTATTCTGGGCAGTCATGTGTCCAGCTGAAAATCTTGGGTTTTGTTAGTGAGGAACAAGGGGAAGGTGGATATCGGGTGACAGCAAGCAGACTCTGACACAGAGTAGTAGTCATATGAAGGACTTCACTCATAGAGACACAGCATAAAACAAATGATCTCTTTCCTTAATCTACATGTTGTGGTGGTTAGCGCAATGCCGGGAACTGCTGTCACCATCTCACTATAAGGCTGAGGATGAAGCAAACACCAAGGTTGGCAGAAAAGAGAGATGGAAACAAGCTCAGTTCTTGAAGATCTTATCATGATACAGAATCAACCTGAGGCCTTCCTTAATTCTGATCCTATTATTATGCAGTTATCTATTAATTATTAGAAAATTAATTTATTTAGGTTTTTAGCCAGTTTTAGCTGAGTTTTATATTAGTTTATTATTATTATTATTATTATTATTATTATTATTATTATTTCTGTCATAACAAATTACCACAAGTTTAACTGCTTAAAACAACACCCATTTATTATCTCGCAGTGTCTGTAGGTCAGAAGTCTGGGCATAGCATGACCTAACTGGCTCCTCTCTTTCACGTCTCACATGATAGTAACCAAAGTCTTGGGAAGGCTGCATTCCTTTCAGGAGGCTCTGGAGAAGGACATGCTTCTAAGCTCCTTCAGGTGGTTGGCCAAATTAAGCTCTGTGCCCTTGTGGGACCAGGACCCGTTTCCTTGATGATTGTCCACAGGAGCCGGGGAATGGAAGTCACACTTAGCTTCTAGAGGCTGCCTGCATTCCTTGGCTCAAGGCCCTCTTCCTGGTCTTCTTAGCCAACAATGGCAGATTGAGTCTTTCTCACACTTCAGATCTCTCAGAACTTCCCTTATGCCTCATCTCTTACTGATTCTTCTGATTTCATCTAATTTTAAGGGCTTATGTGATCACATTGGTCCTACCAGGATAATTCAGCATAATGTCCCTATATTAAGGTCAGTTGATTAGAACATATAACTATGTCTACAAAGTCCCTTCACACCTGTCCCTATACTAGCATTTGATTGAATCACTAGGGGACAGGAATCTTGGTGGGAAGGGGGAGGGGACATCTTTCGAATTCTGCTTCCCACAAGTTTCCTGGAGCCCAAAGCATCCTGCTTGATACGTCCTCATAGTAGACCAGAAGAAAAGACTCATCTCCCCAGACTGCCTCATTCTCAGGGTTAAACTCAGAGGAACTGGTTCAGTGTTGCAAAGTAACAGAGCTAAAACAGACCAATATTCATTAATGATAAAAACACAGGCTGGCTAAAGAGGGCAGACCTTTCCCTTTTGCTGTGTTATTCTAAATCTGGCCATTTTGCTGATTAGAATCATACAGCACCCCCATTTCCTCCGAACAGGATGCTTTCCAGGTTGCCATCAGTTTTTGGTGTATCTCAAATCCAATCCCCTAATTCACACATTTTTCTCTGAGTGAGATAAAATGGTTATTTAAGCAATATACATTACTGATTTTAAACCAGTTCCTGGAAATGTAGTTGCTTTTCTGGCAAGCCCTGTGTAAAAATGCCTTCCTAGAAAACACATGAGCAAGAACTAGTTAGAAGTAACTTTTGTACAAAGTTTTATGAAGAAAACTACCTTTGATGAAACTATATTGGCTAAAACAGGTTTCTCAGACACTGATTTGTAGTTTCTAAGTCCATCTTCCAGGTTTGCTCTTAATCTTGACTTTACCATCATCCACATTTAAACCTCTGAACTCTGGCCATGTAATATATAGATAGTACAGGTAATCCCCCTTTGATAGAATACCTAAGAAACCAAGGTACGAGAGGACTTGGCCCAGGTCTTATATAAAGTCAGTGGTGGCAACAGTGAGGTAATTACATGTAACAACATCTTTTAGGGGACCTTAGGTTTGAGCCATCCTTACTCTCCACCACACCCAGTGTTTGTGGATCTATTTCTCATTCAATTCTACAATTCAGTAGATTGGCTCTAACCACAATTTAACCACTCCAAGATCAGGAAGAGTTTATCTCTGTTGGGACACATCAGACAATAGCCTGAGCCACAAAGAAATCAGGTCTGGCATTGTACAGCCTTGGCTCAGGCTGGACAGCAGTGCCTAGGAACTCTGCACAAGTCCCCTAGCATTGGGTTAAGAAACTAAATTGAGGCAGAAAAATTGCTGTCATCAATAAACAAAATGGCATTAACCATTTATGGGTGGTTGTCATCTTTAAATAGGACCTCTGAGCATGAATGAGATTGGATATATGGTAAGAGGGCTAGGGACCTGGAGAGACAGTTTCACATTGCAAACAACAGTGTACTGAGATCAAAAATCAATTCTGCTAACTTTTATAACCCCTTTATGTTTTCTGTAACTAATCTGGTTTTCCCTGTAAAGTAACACCACTTAATCAGAGGCTAAAGGAGAAAAAAGTAACAAAATATCCAAAGCAATTTTAACAAGCATCAAGATTGAATTATTTGGACAGTCCCTTCAGAAAATGCCTGCAGTCTTCCTGGGATAACATATATGTCCCTGAGGTAGCCTTCTCTTTCCTTGTTACTCTTCCTAAGAAGGTATCTGGGTGGATGGGAAGAGGGTGCGACCTTCATATTTTCATGAAAGTAGGTAAGGGTTGGCGTCTGTGAGCAGTGTCATCTGCCTCTTCTGTTCTGAGGGAGACAATCCCGTGTGACCCAGTTTGCCTGCTAACATTGATGAGCAAGTCTGCACTTGCAGGATCAGGCTCTCCTACCCTCATCAGAGCCCAGAGAAGCTCCCAGATGACTCGACTTGGCTCCCACTTGTGGGGTCCCTTACATCTATCTGCCATTTCTCTTATCCAGCCGGGGCCCAGTTATACATACTAAGCCCCTGCTGCAAGGCCGCATGAGATAGGCACAGAAAAGCAGACCCAGGTGGTCTCCTCCTGCCAGTTATAGAGCGCCACCTAGTATTTGTTAACGTGGCTGCAGCCCCAATTGGCTTGCAACAGCTCTGTCCTCGGAGTGTACATAGTTGGAACTCCCTTTTCCCTCTTCTACCAGAGTAGCCCCCCTACCCCCCATCACCACCCCTTTACCCTCTGGTAACAACTAAATTGTTGTCTGTGTCTATGAGTTTTTCTTTGCTTGTCTTGTTCATTTGTTGCTTTCAGTTTTATATCCCACCTATGAGTAAAGTCATATGGTTCTCAACTTTTTCTGTCTTACATATTTTGCTTAGCATGATAATCTCATGATCCATCCATGGACTCTGAGTGGCAAACACATAATGCAATATATAGATGATGTATTATAGAAATGTACACTTGAAATCTATATGATTTTACTAACCAATGCCACCCAAGAAATTCAATTTTAAAAAAAGTTGGAACTCTTGCTCTTTAACCTCTTTCTCTCTCCCTAGCCCTATTCCTATATCTCCCTTGCCTTTTTTTCCAACCCCTGGGACTGTCTTTTAGTATCTAGAACAGCGGTTCTCAACCTGTGGGTCGCAACCCCTTTGGGGGTCGAATGACCCTTTCACAGGGGTTGCCTAAGACCATCAGAAAACAAAAAGATATTTACATTACGATTCATAACAGTAGCAAAATTACAGTTATAGAGTAGCAACAAAAATAATTTTATGGTTGGGGTTCACCACAACATGAGGAACTGTATTAAGGGGTCGTGATTAGGAAGGTTGAAAACCGCTGATCTAGACAGACCATGTTTATCAGTGAGGGTTATAGCAGGAAATAGATGGCACATTCGAATAAGAGAACTTTGATATAAATTTAATAAATTTAACTATTTTCACAGATGTGGCAAGGTTTAGAGCAGTGGCTCTCAGGATGTGAGACAGAGACTTGAGATCCTTTCAAACCAAGCTATTTTCCCAATATTTCTAAGATGTCATTGGAGTTTTCCAGAGGCTCCATACCATGTAATATTTACAACAAAGGACATTAGGAGCAAAGTAAAAGGCAAAAAACAAAATGAGGGAAAACGTTTGCAAAATATATAACAGGCAGAGATTAAAATGCAGAAATTATGAAGAACTCCAATTGATAAGAAAAAAACAAACAAACCAACAGAAAATAGACAAAGGACATAAACAGGAAATTCACAAAAGAAAAATATCAATATCAAAAAGGAAAGGAGCAAATTTAAATCCCAATAAGGATTTTTTTTAAAATTTTTATTACAGAGATTAGTAAAATATAAAATTGTTTGAGTACCAGCTTTGAAATGGGTGTAGGGAACAGATACCACATTCATGACCAAAGGCAGTATCAATTGTTACAGCCAGTTAAGAGGTCAATTTGGCAATATCTATTTAAATGCACATAATATATGACTCTAGAATTCCAAAACTTCCAGGCATCTTCCCACCCCTACCCCAAAACGCTGCACATAGATTAGAAGATATGTTTAAGGAATTGCATTGCAGCATTGTTAGAAATAGCAATAATGGCTAGCAATAGCCAAAAAAAGAAAAAAAAACTGAATGCCCTTTAATACAGGAATGATTATATAAACTGTGATTTATCCATGCTGTGAAATTTTGTGAAGCAGGCAAAAAGAAAGTGATAGATCAATAGGTTCACATAAGAAAGTTCACCAAAACATTGTTGAGTCAAAAAGAGCAGGTTGTAAATTGATATTTATCTTATGATAGCGTGTTGACATTTATAAATAAATTTGCAAATAGAAATCAGTAGCCTATTTAAAAAATAATAAACCACAACACATTTAGATTCATCTCCATGGTGGAATAATAGTTTGATATTAGGGAATTTATTAAAATAGTATGCCCTATTCATTGGTCGAATGAGATCAAATCATACTTAGAACGCATTTAACAAAATTCAACATCGTTTCCTAATTCAAAAATCTTAATAAAACAAAAAGAGACAATTAATTCCTTAATGTGACATAAGAATACATGCATAACCCCCAAAGCCAGCAATATGCTTCATACCAAAGCAATAACAGAGGCGATCCTCTGTAAAGTCAAGAGCAAGGCAACAATTCCCAATAAGGGCATGGCTACATCAGTGTTCTGCAAAAGTGAGCCAATGCATTTCAAAAGGCACATGCAATAAATGCGTAAATGTTGGAAAGAATGAGGCAAATTTTTCATTAGTCTTTATAAATGGTATCATCACTGTGTACTTAAAAAATTGAAGGAAAAAAAAACATAAAAACAATTTACTCCTTTGTAAAGGAGTAAATTACAAAATTAATCAAAACAAACAATGGTTTTCCTTTCTACAAAAAGAAATTATAAAATAGAAAAATATTGTTAAAAACAACCAAAAACTAAAAACAAAGTGAACAAAATAAGATAAATCCAAAAGCCACATGAAGAAAGCTTTAAAACTCTACTGTGTGACATGAAAGACTTGAATTAATTTAAAACACCTGGGTGAGGGGAGTCACTATTGAATAGCAATCATTTCTACTTAAATGAATCCATAAAGTCAGTACAATCCCAATCACAATACCAAGAATTTCATTTGGAAGATTAAACATGCTGTAAGAATCAGAAAAATAAATCTGTAAGAGTTTCAAAGGGAAATGAGTCCCTTCCAAAATCAAAATTTGTTATAAAGCTATAGTAATTTTAAAATTATAACACTGGTTCAGGAACAGACGCAACCAACAAATGTTCAGAATGGAGCCTAGAAACAAACCCAATACCTACAAGCATTTAATTTTTCATAGGGTGATATTGGAAAACAAATAGTAAAACATATTCAGTTGAGATAAATAGCTAATCCTATGAAGAAAAACAGAACATTCCTTTCATCAAAGTAAATTTCATATAGCTCAACCATTAATCCAATGCTAAAATAATTAACAACATCAGAGCAAATCTAATTGAGTATATCAAAAGACTATCTAAGTGGATCAAACATCATTCAATAAATGCAGGCATTTTTGTTTGTTTTATTCACTAAGGATTGATGCCTGACACATAGTAGTTGTACAATAAATATTTGCTTGATAAACGCATGAATCATGGATCAAAAAATTAATAAAAATAAAAACTACAGAAGAAAATATAAATCTTGTTTTTTAAATCTTTGAATTAGGAAGGTCTTTCTCATTATTATAGAAAATCTAGAAACCACGAAGGGGGGCGGGGGTGGAATAGATTAATAAGCCTGGCCAAATGAAAATTAAACTTGTCCACTGCACGAAAATTCTCATATATGAAAAACATACAGGAAAGGCAAGACAACCTTTTCACTATTCAAAAAGTTATTTACTAATCAATACTAAAACACCAACATCCCAAAAGAAAAATTAGCAGAAAGTAGTAAATAAAGAATAAGCTATACATTGATAAATGAGTACAGCTGCCCAACAACTTTACTGATAGGTAAGTAAATACAACAATTTTTAAACACCACATTTTCTAACCTATTATACTGAAGAAGATAAATTAGATGGATTATATCCAGCGCTCACGTGTCCCTTTTTTAAAAAGGAACTCTCATGAACTATTAGTGGAAATACACTGGAACACAATTGTGAAGGTAATTTGGTAATATATATCAAAATGCTGAAAATGCTTACCATTTGATCCAATAAGTTTTAATTCATAACCCCCAGCGTTCCTCCCTGTGAAATTCGAAACTGTCTCCCTTAGGCGGGTGTATTAAACAAGGGAACTTACATAGGAGGCTTGCATCTGGGCTGCTTCAAGACAAGTATTGTATGTAGATCTCTGCGCCTGCCCACTAGAGTCTTTTAAGTTTATAGAGAGGTCTTAACTGGGTTCATTTACATATTGAGTTCAGCTGGCCTCAACAAGGCCTTAACGCTCTCAAGGCTACCCCTCCCCCCCCCCACACTTGAACCGGCTGCTGATACGGGAATACTAAGCACAACTACATTACAAGGGCAGGGGAAGGGGTCTAGCGCTCCAGTCAACCAAAAGTCATGTCCTCTTGATGACCTCGTCCAATAAGTGTTTCTAAACAACGCATAAAAACAGGGGTATACCACATAGCCATTAAAATAAAATCTGAGAGATAAGAAAAATAACTATAATATATATTTACATTTTTTTAAAAATCACAGATCAACCCAAAAGTGCGATTTTTTTGTCTTTAAAAGTATATAGGCAAGTATATATACTACCCCATGTGTGTACTTAGGGCATCTGGAAGGAAACACACCTAACTCTTAATAGTGCTAACTTCTGGTGTGGGGCAGAGGGTTTCTCACATCACACAATTTTGAACTGTCAGATCTCTACGACCGTTTATTAGCTTTATAATAAAAACCTTTTACAAACTGGTTAACATTTTTTTAAAAACATGGAAAAGCCTTAATATTTTTAACAATAAAGAATGAATGTAATATAGGACACAACAGATATTAATATGAATTACTATCAATATATTGATACAGGACATAATGTAGTGAGCGTTAGAAGGCTTGGCATTAGAAGACCCATGTTTGAATTCAGCTTTATCCCTTACTCTCAATAACTTATCAAACCCATATTTACTGAGATACTAGTACCTCTATGTTATTAGAATTCTAGCAACTGGTGAGACAGAACAGAGCTTTCCGTTGTGGAGCCAACAATCCCATTTACTAGTTATATCACTTAACCTATCTGGACTGCAGTTTCCCCATCATGAAAGCGGGAGTAGCAATGCCCACTCTCAGGTTACTGTCACAATTAGATGAGTTAATGCATGTATGTAGCTAGTGCCTGGAACATATTGAGCACTCAGGAAATATTTGCTGAATGTGAAGTATGTGCAGTCACAGCTGACTTCACTAGCCTGGGTTTTTAGTGAAAATAGAAAGAACAAGATTATCTTTGTTTGAAAAATAAATGATAAACAGGCACTATCTTCCTCACCTCAGGCTGCTATAACAAAATATCATAGACTGGGTGGGTTAAACAACAGACATTTATTTTTCATAGTTCTGAAGGTTGGAGAGTCCAAGATAAGGTGTTGGCAGATTCTGTTCCTGACAAGAGCTTACTTCCTAGCTTGCAGATGGCCACCTTCTGGCTGTGTCCTCACGTGGGAGAGGGAGGGAGGGAGAGAGGGAGAGAAGGAAGGAGGGAGGGAGGGTGGAAAAAGGAGGGATGGGGGAGTGAGAGAGAGAGAGAGGAAGAGGGGGGAAGAGAGAGAGAGAGAGAGAGAGAGAGAGAGAGAGAGAGAGAGAGAGAACACATGCATGTGCTATCACTCTGGTCTCTCTTCCTCTTCTTGTAAGGATACTAATCCCATCACAAAGGCCTCACCCTCAAGACCTCATCTAAACCTAATTACCTCCTAAAAGCCTACCCCAAATACCATCACAGGGGTTAGGGTTTTAACATACGAATTTGGAGGACACAAACAGATACAAATATCCATTACATGAGAAGATATTGCTTCCTCCTGAGAATCATCCAAAACAGGTAAATAATATTTTATTTGGGTGAATGTGTCAGTGATCCTGTGAACAAATGATAGGTTTGACATGTCAAACTGGCATATGTCATCACAAAACAAAGCTCTTGGGATGTATTTGGTTTTGCTAGTTATTGCCAGGCTCACATCCTGGAATTCCCAGCTTAAATCTACAAACAAAAGATGACAGGATTGGTATTACATAATTTTGTTCCAATATTAACTAACCTGACTTTGGTTTTAATATACTTATTTTAAATGCATTTTAACAATCTTTGTTTGTGATACTGTGCAAATGATTTTGAAGCAACTATTTTTCATTATGATCAACTAAGTTAAGTTTACAGTGAAAAGAGATGAAATCAATAAGCGGTAAAAGGGAAGAGAGAATAGATAACACGTATGTTGAACTGAGAACGGTAAAGATAATTGCTCTTCTACCAATATAACTTTGATGTGTTATGACTGAAAAGGCATTTCAGTTTGGAAATCACTTGGCCAACTTGAATTAGAAGTGACTCTGCACTTTTACTCTAGTAGATATGGTGAAGAAAAATTGCATTTATTTCATCCAAGGTGTATTTATTTTAGTGTTTTTGGATTATTCCTGTGATTTATTCTCTCTGGTAGTAAAATGAACTAAGAAGATTAAGTGACATGAGTAACTTTTAAGGCAATAACTTCAAACTTAAAAATGCAATTAAAGGACCCAATAAATTAATTCAGTGTACACATTATAAACACTTCTAAAGTACAGAGACTGTCCTAGGTGCTAAACAGACACAAAGATGAGTCATGCCTGATCTTTGCTCTTTGCAGAGCATGTATTCTAGAAAGGGAGCTATGACACATGCATAATAATTATTAAATATTAAAGAATGATTTATTTTATTTAAAAGAACAAAAAGATGCTTGAGGGATAGATAGAGGAGAAAGAACTTTGGGTTGGTGGATAGGGTAGATGATATGAGTCAAGAAGTTTCTGCAACCAATGTAGCATTTTAGACAAGTTTTTAAAAATTGGTAAGATTTTGTTTGGCAGATGGAGACGAGGAGCAGGAATGCAAAATGGAAGGAAGAGCATAAGTAAAAGCACAAGGGTAGAAAAGTAAGATGCACAAGAATCACCAAATAGTGTAGTTCGCCCAGCTTCTTTTGGCAAATATTGGGGGAACTCTATATTACATAGGAGCAGGATATCACCATATATCATTTATACAGTATGTTGGATTTTAAGTAATGGAGAGTCAGTAAAAAAAAAAAGTTTGGCATAGAGGTAACATGGTTTGAGTTGTGCTTTAGAGAGATTATCCAGGGCAAAACTGGAAGTTGGGAGAACAGGCATGGCTTGCAGTGGCAAAGAGATAAGTAACAACGGCCTTAGAACCTCCATCTAAGGTTGTGGAAACAAGGAGGAGATTTGGAAACCCAAGGGCAAGTGACACACAGGAGGGAAACTAGTATATATTGAGACTTTGTTTTATTCTAGATTCTTTGTATATGAGCTTTTGTAATTCTCACAAGAATCCTAGGAGGTAAGTAATATTATCCTCCTTAACTGGGGCTAAGAGAGATTAAATAACTTGCTAACTAGGTGTGTGTGATTCGAAAGTGCATATTTTTTCTACTGTACCTTTCTGCCTTCTTGAGTAAAATTGATAGGACTTGCTAGCGGATTAATGTGGGGGAAACAAGAGAGATAAATGAGTAAAAGATGACCCCGGCTTTGACCATGAGTGATTGAGAGGAGGAGGATAGTCTAGTTTTAGACACCAATGACTACCTCATTGTGAAGTTCAATGGCCAATTCTCTGCTCTCATCTTAAATTATGAGCAGCATTTGGCACAACTATGCTCTCTCTCCTCCCTGATAATGTTTTGTGATTTTTGTTATTGATGTTTTTTGGTTTTTGCTTTCTCTCTAAGACTTGTGCTCTCTTGCTTTTCCTCCTATGTCACAGATAAACTTCTTAATCTCCTTGGCTAGTCCTTCCTCTTCTTCCAAAGCTTTAATGTTGGAGCGCCCTAGGGCTCATTCTTCAGTCCTTTTTTCTTTTCCATCCATGCTGTCCTCTTGGTGATCTCATCCAGAGTCATGGCTTTGAATACCATCTATATGCACCGATGGTCATGTTTATATTTCCATCCCAATATCACTCCTGAATGCTGGACTGCTATAATTCAACATCCTATCCAGCATCTCTACTTGATCATCAAATAGATACCTCAGATTTAACGTGTCCAAATTTGATCTCCTGATCTTCTCCATCAAACCCGTTCTACCTGCTGCCTTCCCAATTTCAATTGATAGCAACTCCATCCTTCTAGTGGCTCAGGCTAAACACATCAAATACATCAGAAAATTCTAATGGCTCTGTCTTCAAAATATATCCACGAGCTGCCCGCCTCTCATCAACTCTTACTTCTATCATTCTGATATAGCCACTTATCATGTCTTGCCCAGATTACTAAAACAGCTTTATAATTGGTCTCTCAGTGCTACCCTTACCACCCTGTAGCCCATTCTCAGCACAGTAGCCAGAACGATCCTTTAAACATGTAAAATACATTATGTCATTTGTCTGTTCAAAACTCTCCAATAGCTCCCCATTTCACTAAGGATAAAAGCCAAAGTCTTCACAAGGGCTGACAAGACGCTACACAATCTGATTTCTCATTTCTTTCTGACCTTCTTTCCTACCATTATTCCTTGAATAAACCAGGCACACTTATGCCTTATGATCTTTTCAATGGCTATTCCTCTGCCTAAAATGCATTTCTCCTGGAGGAAGTCCCTTACATTTTTTAAGACTTTTACAAGAGTTTTTCTTCTCAGCATGGCCAACCCTGATCACCTTATAGAAAAGTGCAACCAGCACTCCTACCACCACTCCTGCAAACTGCACTTTTTATTCCCTTCATCCTGTTCTAGCTTTTCTTTGTCACAGTACTTCTCACATACAATCTAATTATTGTCATTTTCATGCTTGTGGTTTCTTGTTTGTCTCCTGCCACTAAAAAGTAAGGTCCACAAGGGTAACTTTGTTTTATTCACTGATGTATTCCAAGTACTTAGAACACTTTAATCTTAGTAGGCGCTCAGTAAATATCCACTAAATAAATGAGATGTTTAGTAAACAGACAGAAGTTTAATTCAAGAAATATTTAGTGAGTATTTAGTAGGTTCCAGATTCTGAGTAGATCCGGAGCTCAGGAAAAATGTTAAAGATATATTTGAAAGTTGTCAGAATAATTCTAATAGCTGAAATTGTAGAAACATATATATTACCAAGGGGAAATTCATGAAGGGAAAGGAAGGTTACAGACGAATCTTGGGTGTAGGCTGAAAAAGAGATGCCAGCAAAGGATAGATGGAAAACTCAGAACCATGAGCATGCCACTTCATGGAAACAAGACATTTTCAGGAAGAAAGGGGGTGTTCAACTCTGTACTACAAAGAGAAGAGGAGAAAAAGGACCACAAATTGGTATCTGGAATGGTGGCTATGTTTCAAAAGTTACTCTGACCTTCAAAAGAACAGTTATTAAAGCAACTATGCATAAAAAGTTGTATGATGCCCAGGTATAAAAATAGTACAGTGGAATCAAGAAAATATTTACTTGCTACACTAGTAAGAAAGCCAAACATACATAAGAAATGCTTTATGGCATAAGCAATATTTATTAAATATTAAGCAATCCAAAAATTTAAAATATTAATACTTAGCAACTTCATTTGAGTAGTAGTAAAAAGCAGACAGCAGGCAGCACTTGGACTTGAAAAACCTGAATTTGAGTCCAGATTCTATCACTTTCTAGCTTATGACTTTGGGCACCCCACTTTAACTCTCTGAATCTCAGTTTTCTCCTGTCAAAGAGATTTAATAATGTTTGCCTTCTCTACCTCACAGGATTATTGGGGAGCATAAATAAGGTAATGTAAGAGAATGAGTAAACTATAAATATGTTCATTCCAGGGCCAATATTATCCACTGGCAGCTTGCTATGTTCAGAGAACCTGGGTCTTCAGCTCATCTATGGCTTGACCAGGAAGGACATTAGGCACTGCGGATACACATTGTCTCATTTATAAAATAGCCAATGCCTACCTTGTTTATGTCATTTGATTCTTCTAAGGATCTAATGAGCTGCTGTACAAAAGTGCTTTGCCAACTTTAAACTACTATGTATTTTTAAGGAAATATCACACATTCTCTGTGTTTAAACTTTGGGAACAGTGGTTCAAACTTAAGTGTGCTTAAGAATCACCTGAGGAGCTTGATGAACTTGTAGATTCCAGAGATTCGTCCCCAGAAATGCCCAGTCAGTGATCTAGGAACTAGGGAGGACTAAGGGACTAGGAATCTACATTTGGAAAAAGCTCTCAGCATGATTTTGTTGCACAGTCTACGTGGCATATGGCAGAGAGTGGCAAGACCAGGAGTGTTGAGGAGGTGTAGGAAAGATGGACAGAAAGGGAGGTAGAAAGAAGGTGGCCCCTCTTCATTCCTGCTGATCGAGACCTGGAAGTATGGGAAAGGGTGGGCTTATTCTGAATACCTGGGTCTCCTTCTTGACCCGTTCTGGGGAGATTTGGTCTTTTTTCTCCAAACAGTTAAGAGAGCTCTAGACGATCTTTTTCCAAGTGCAAGAGTTTGGTCAGAAAATGGACAACTAATAGCACTGATCATTTTTATAAACTCAGAATCAGAGTAGATACTTGAACATTGATGAACAAATTAATATAATAGAGTATGGAACAAAATATCAATTGTTAGCCTCTCCCAGTTCTTTATGCCAAAATTACTATGAAAATGGATGATCAGTATGCAAACAAGCACAGGATTCTTTTGTGCTGGGCATAAAGATAATCTCTCTCCCAGGTCTCCCTCTGATGTATCTCAGCCTTTTGCTTCATAGGTGCCCAACACATCAATTCAAAATGAGCTAGGCATCCTCATCCTTGCCTCATTCGTTTCACACAGCTGAGACTTGACCTGGCAATAATTGCTGTTTTCACCTACAAAAAATCCCCTTTCTGCCATTAAGGTATATCATTTTTAAGTGCAGGACAGTACTTTTCCCATAATTAATCTGGAGCCATGTTATAGTTCCATATAGTAACACAAAGACAATGTTGATGGTTGCTAAAATAAAAACAATTAGTGAAACAAACCATATGGAGTTAAAAATGAAGGTCATACTCCCTTGCACTAAAGTATTGCTCAATGGTAAAAACTTCCATATAATTTTTATCTCCTTTAAAAACTTTCCTGTGTTTATTTACCATAGATCTTTAAAAAAATTTGGAATTCATTTCAGGGAAGATAAATAAGCCATATATTTTTCTCAAAAGTATATAAACGCCACAAACTTTCACTCTGAGACCTTCAAGTTCCACAGTTTAATTTTGTAAGTGTGTGGTAGTTTCTCCTTGAAAAATAATCCCAAAGTTTTACTGTACTTTTACGCTTCCCTTTTTTTTCTGCAATACTATTATACCACTTCATGTCCATGTTTTATAATTGGAAACAAGAACTTTCCTATCTAAAGGAGCATGTGTAGCATTTTATTTTCTTTTACTGAAGATCTATGCATGGGGGCTGTACTTTTTAGGGCATCATGAAAGAATGGTCAAGAATATAATTCAAGATTAAACACACCAGATAATACTTTCAATGGTGATGATCACCATTCTTTTCCCCAAATCCGTGCACCACAGCTGTGAATTACCATGGGATGGAGGAAGATGGTTAAACAAACAATACATCAACCAGTGAAATACAGTATTTTCATTAAAATCACAAATCTGTAAATTATGCTAATATTGTACATGGAAATATGTATACAAAATGGTGTTTATTTTAAAAGTAACTGTAATATATAATGTACATGCTGTTTAGAGTCTGCTTCCTTCAAAAAAGTACTTGGTCATTTTGAAGAATATATAACACATGACATGATAATATGAATTAGAAGAAATTTAAAAAGGAAAAGGAAATAAAGTATAACTATGGAAAGCATTTCTATTTAAGCTGATGAAATTCAGAAGTTAAGTTAGTGAAATAAAGTGTTATGTTCCCTGAGTTGTTTTTTTCTGTAAAGTCAACTGCATAATAAAATATTTTTCAGCAACAGTTCATGCAAAATGCCCAAAATAGCTCCATGAAGGAAGCTGTTTCTCTGAGACAGAAAATTCTGAGCTCATAAGCCTAGTGTTTCTGGAGTATATTATTTGAACATCAGAAGACTAAGGATGCTGTTGTAAGTATAATTCTTTAGGTTGTGGTCCCTTCTTTTGGAATATAAATTCCATCAAACTAGTCAACAAATATGAGAACCCAATACATATAAGACATGATTCCCATCTCCCTCTCTAAAAAAAAAAATGTGCTTAATAATGACTAGTGTCTGCTTCACACTTTGGCAATAATTATTCCCTCTTTGCTGAAACAAGCTTTTTCTGATTCTAACAAAGCACAGCCCATTTAGAGGTAAATTACAACTGCCTGAGCAAATCGCATTAAGTGCTAAATTTATCTGAATAATCTAAAACAACTAATGGGAAATAAATGTTTCTAACTCTTAAGCACTAGGATTCTCAATGCCTCAGCAAAGTATTTCAACGCCATGAAAAGTTTCCAGAGAAGTGAGACTAAAATATCTATCACCATAATCATGGCATGTATTTTATATTAAGTGCATTTTAGTTAAAGTATAAAAGACAATGACTTAAAGCTTCTAATATATTTAACTATCTACAAGATGATTAAGTCCCCTTAGGTTTGTTTCTTGCCTCTGATAACGTAGCATCATTTTCCTTTGAAGAAGTCAGTTTGGCTTCTGGGAGACCTGAGGAAAGGACAAAGTCCTAGGAGAAAGTTCAGCATCTTCTGTATCAGTCTTTCTGACACTAGAGAAGCAACAAAGAAAGGAGAGCAGCAGTGGCTGAGGATCCAAACAAGGACTTCAGAAAGCAAGCCCAACAGCAAAGGGAGAATGGGCAGCTATAGCCCAGTTCAGCCAGAAGTCAACTGGCCTCAAAAAGTGGTCCAATCTGCCTGATGATATGATCCCCAACCAGCGCCCCTTGCAGTTCATTTCTGGATCACAGATACCACAGAAGACTTAATCCACTGATACCAGTCTCAGGCATCTCCCTGAATACCAACATGTTCATCATTTATATATCTTGAGTTTCCTGGACTTTTCCAACTGTAGACTACCACATGTTTCTTTTTCTTTGTTCCTCTGTCTTTGAGTGGTGTTTTTTTTTCTCTAACATCAGGATTAACATCCATCCTGTCCATGAAATTTTAAATATATGGTCTCTATACTTAATAGGAAAGCTATACTTAATAGGAAAAATGCTTGTGAGAGAGCCATGGTTTAATTTCCAGCCTCTGTCTTAAAGGACAGGTTGAATTTATTATTACTGCTCTGAAGTTTACAATTTAAAATAATTCTGTTAAGGATTTAAGCTATAGGTAGCAAGGACCAGGAGGGCAGGGACCATGTCCATTTGGTTCACCATGGTATAGACAAGACATCACTTAGCAGGGTGTTGATAAAACAGCGGCTCAGTATTTAGATTCTTGAGTTAGGCTGCCTGGTTCAAATACTAAGCTTACCACTATAAGCTGTGTAATCTTTGGACAAGTTAGTGAACCTTTTCCAGGAATCAGTTTCCTCCTTAACAAAACTGTGATGATGATGATGATAACAGTATCTCGCTCAAAAAACTGTTGAAAAGACTGCATGAGATAATCCATGTAAAGCATTTATCACAATTTAGCCTGTAGCAAATATATAATACATGTTTAATAAGTATAATAAATACTCATAATACGTTGACTGCTAAGTATTTACATGTGTTTGAATCGGGCTATTTGGTCTTTTTCTGTTGCAAATAAACCAGGTCGATATTGTAAATATACCTTGAACTAATTGACTTATTACATTTCCCAGTTTGGATTATATTGGGCTTTTGTACATATAGTTCAATTCTCTTTTCATTTATCTTTATTAAACTGAAGAATACAAAACATTCACATGAGCTACTTTCTCCAGTTACTGTTTTGCTATTTTTTTATGGTTGCATAATGCATGATGTGTCAGGAAGATAAAGTTTATGCTCATAACATTGATTCATGAGTTCTTACCTTTACTTTGAGTTGTTTTCTATTTCTTGGGATGATTTTAAGTATTTCATCTATGAAAACTGTCTTTCTCCTCTTGAATAAAACTGCATTTGCATTTTTGGTTCTTTTTAAGCCATAAATATTATATCTTAAGGGTTTCTCCTTTTTCTTTTTCTTTCTTTTTTTTTTTTAATTCACCTTTATGAGAAACTATCCTGTGAGGTAGTGAGTGGAGGCCTTGGAGAGACAATTGCATCCTCCGGGTCTTTCCTTACTATTATATATTTGGTCTTAAGGGCTGGTTTCCTTAACCTCTACCATCCTGACCTCTTTTTGGCTATTTACTGATTTTTTTCAAATGTTTTCTGAGTATCTTCAATATTTGTTGCAAAAAAACCCCTAATCTTCCTAGATTTCCTTACATTTGATACAATTAAAGGTTCTCATGAGGGGAATAACAAATTTGTTTATATTCTTGCCAATAAACTAGTCCACGAGGCATTCTTGCTTCTCCTTTCTTTTCACTATCTTTTTTTGTTATTACTTGTTTGTTTTTTATATTCTTCTTTACCTTCTATTTTAAATACAGGACTTGGGGTTCAATTTAAGTAAATTCTCATTTTTAACCTTTTGGAAATAGAAATGATAGGAACAAAAAGTACTCTAACAATCTAAACTATGTTAAGATGCAGTCATGTCTTGTTTGGGCTCCACAGTCCTAGGATGGATGCCAGTTTCTTCTTGCTCTCCTGTGTTGGACATATAAATCTCAACTTTCCTGAGCCTTGGTTTTTTGCTTTTGTTTTTGCTTTCTGAGTAAGAAGAGGTTGAATAAATAAGCTCTAAGCTTCCCTACAGATACAAAATTTGTCTTTAATCAAACACATGCTAAAAAATACAACCATTTATATTGCTTGTGGCACTTATAAGAAATAGCATAGAGTAGCACAACAAAATATAGTTTAACCAATGATCTTTCTGTTGGGAAAGTTAATTGAGAAATGTACTTCCTTGAAATAAACAATCCTTTCCCCAGTATTAGATGATTATTTAAAAATATTTTGTTACATTGTTCATGTTTTAAAACTTAATGAAATATGAGCACTTAATAACACTTTTTATCCATTAATGAGGGGTCATATTTTATGTTAAATTTCAACCCAATATCTGTACTATCTCATAAAACAAAACAGAAATTTTTGCTATACAAAACTCTGTACCTTGAACATGTTTTGTCATCATCCTTGCTCCTGCTTTTGTCTTTCAGTGCAGAGTGATGCCCTTGCATTGTCTATTACTACCTATAGGAACAAGAAGTGACAGCTCGCTCAAGGAATAGTTGCCCTTCCTCCTAGACCCAGGAGGAAAGTGGAGGAAGCAGAGAAATACAACTATTTGGTATCACTATCCCAAGTACCAAACCATGCCACTCTCAGCATTGACTGTAACATGGGAAGCCTCCTGTTTCACCCAAAATGGGAAGAAGTTGATCATTCATTTCAAAAAAGCGTTTGTCTAACATAGGATTCCTGTTATAAAGGGAGGTGTAAAAATGTGCATAAATAAACTTATTCTATTCTATCACTTGAACATGAAAGCCTACTGGACTACACAGTGTGTTCTGTTTAAACAGCAGCAGGTTTTTTTTCAGTGAGAGTCTATGTAATGGTGTTTCCACTTTTTTCATTCCCAAAAGAGGCTTCAGAAAAGTATTCTCATATCTTCACCCATAAAAGCAGTGCCACGGTCTCCACTGTTAACATTTTACTCCTTATTTCTAGTTCTAAACCAGAATTGAGGTAAACATGAAATTCCACCCACCCTCAAACCTGAGTGTCCAACTAAGAGCAAGAAAGAGAGGAAATTTTGTCAAGAAACCTGGGTCCTCCTCCTCTTCATTATTGAAACAACCATCTGTGTGGTGGTAGACAAGTCACTTAACCTCTCTGAGCCTCATCTGCAAAATGACAGAATTGAACTTGACTCTCTCCAAGTGCCATCTCTTTAGCTATAAAAAAGCATAGCACTAAAATAATTTTTAACAGCCAATTCAGTGAAAAAACTTCATGTACAGATTCATTCAGGTCAATCTCTAGTTTCGACATTAGGAAGAATGCATCTGATCAGGTTGGGGGGTGGGAGGGAGTAGGCGTTTGGAGACCTAAGAGAAAAGAAAGAATACAGTCACTACATTTACTTGTAAGAAAGTATGTTTTTACTGGGATCTGGAACTAATTGAGATGAGCAAGACAAGCTGATTATCAGCCCTGCTCTATCACTGACAGTAGGGTTGAGTGCTGGACACTGCTGAGGTCAGATCCTGTCACTAGCCCCATGATACCTTATGTAGGTTAGTTAGAAGATTAGGTTCAAAGCTTCAGTCTGGGAGGCTCCAATCTTGTGGCCCCTGATCACTGCATCACTTCCTGCACCTTACAACTATGCCACTCATTAAATGGCACCTGCAGGGTATTTCAATCACTTAATACAGTCTCTCCAGCTCCAAAGCAAACATCCTAAGATGAGACTATATTTCGTTTTTTCCTGGCACACATGAATGTAAAGATTCTCTCTTTGGATAACATTTTGATGAGGAAAGAGAAGAAAGCAGACAGTGCTGCACCATCAGGGGTTAAAAAGTATATGGTGTTAGAAGGAGAACTGACTCTGGGTGGTGAACAGACAATGTGATATATAGATGATGGATTACAAAATTGTACACCTGAAACCTATGGAACTTTACTAACCATTGTCACCCCAATAAACTTTAATTAAAATAATAAAATAAAATGTGAGTAATGAAGAGGGCGGAATGCAAAGGCTAACTGGCCAGAACCCAGATTTTCGGTTGGGAACAGACCTGCCTAGGTACCATGGAGGTCTCTAGGTACTGTTCTGCAAAGGATAAGAGCAGCCCAAAACCTGGCTTGAAAAATGATGACCCTCCACCTTTAACCAAATAAAGTCAGTAATATGTCTGGGCAAGGACAGTACTGAGAAGCTGAAATCACATTATGTATTATCAAGAGATGAGTGGTGGGAATTTACCAAATAACTCAACTTCCATTTAAATTCCAATACATCTGTTGATTATACCAATCTTGACTGTAATCTTTCTAAGCCTACTATATTCATAGGGTGACCATATAATTCACCAACCAGATAGACACATATTCAAAAGTAAAAGGGGATACTATTTTTAATGTGCCTGCAAAACCTGCCTAAACCAGGACTGTCCCAATGAAACCAGACATATGGTCACCGATCGTAACTCTCCTGTGGTCTTTGACAGGATATTCCAGGTAAAGAAACTGCTCCACTCTGATCCAAGTCATGAACAGTCATTTCACTGTTGAAATGCAGTGCTGCCCTCTGCACTGAGAGTGCTTCATCCCACTATACCAGGGAACCTCACACTGTGGTGGGCATTGGGACCCCTGGAGGGCTTGTGGGATTGCTGAGCCCTGCCCTCAGAGTTTTTGATTCAATAGGTCTGGGGTGGGGCCTGTGTATCTGTATTTCCAAATTTCCAAGTGATCTTGATGCTGCTGGTCTTGGGATCACATGTTGAAAAGCACGCACTATACTTAGTGGTGATCTCAGCTCTGTCTTTCTTCTTTCTTGTGTCTGCATTTTGTTGTCATTCTGCATCATGTCTCAGCTGTCCCTCCCCCCACATTTTTGGTCAGCTATCAGTCTACCTGTCCCTAACAGTCTTAGTCTTCTAATTCCTTTCATTCCTGCTAGGGTGCTTCTTCTAATGCCCTGTTGACTAGGAAAATCAATATGCAAGTTTATTAGAACCCTCTTTAAAATAAGTACATAAATAGGCTCATCCATTCATTTCTTCATTCAACCAACATGTATTTGAATTTACCTCTGGGCTATCACTCAGAGTAAAGGCTAGAGTTAGACCTGATTCAGCTACTCACACACCTTGCTTGATTTATTTTCTGTCTCCCAGCTGGGCTTCAAATAAATGTTTTTTCCCACATAATGTGGAATAAGTAAGGGGAAACTGTAATAGTCACTCAGAGAACATGCAATTTAAAGGACATCCATCCAATTTTTTAAAGGGTTAAATGACATTGCTGTAGGGATATCATTGCTATATAACATTGCTTTGCAGAGAGAAAAACATTTGTTTTTTTACAAAGACTTTTTGGGAAAATCTTTACAAAGGTGACATTAATTCAAAATGTCCAACCCATATTTGTCATCAACCCTACTTGTAGGAATTATCGGTTACCCACACAATACTGTCATCAATTCAGCCCCGTCCTCTTGGTCTATCCACTTCATATTGCACAGTGTCACTTCATATTTAACTGAAACACTGGGATTCTGCTAGAAATAAAATAGAACAAACTCAGCTTTAAAGTAGCCCTTTCTCATAAACAGTAAACCCACTTTTAGCTAAAAGATAAATCTACCGGTACTTTTAGATCATCTGAGAACTTTGTGGCTGTTAAGCTATGATTATTTCTTTAGTGTTTCATTGCCCTCCAATAGAAATTCCTTGACACCAGGAAACTGTTTTAATAAAAATTGACTTTGGAGTAGTGTGTAAAAGAGGAAGAACTCTCACAAGCTGGAAGAGACAAGAGAGTCCCCAGCGTTGGGTCCACTCCAGCCTGGGACCTCAGGACGTGGTAAGAGACTGTACAAATGAGCCATCTGCCTTTCATCCTGTGCTAATGCTGCAGCTCAGTACAGGGCAGTAAGCACGGGGCATCGGGGTCAGGCAGAACCGGCCTTGAGGTGCTTCTGTCACACACTAATGTGATCAAAAAGTCCAAAGATTCTTGCTTTCTAGGATTAGCCTTGTTTTGTATTATTTAAATAAAATAACTTATACTCTGAGAGAGGTCCACAACCTCCTCAACATTTCTGAGGATTTTAGGAGGAAGGAACTTATGTCTTGATTCCTTCTTGCTCTAAGTTCAATTCTCAATCACCACGCAGATCTTCCCTCCTGTTACTGCTCTCCTTTCTCTCCCTCACTTCACCCTAAGCATAGCCCACACAGCCAAAGCACTATCAACACAAGACTCTTAAGTGTAACAAGGCTTCACTGAGTTTTGATTGCAACCAAGAATAACTCAACACAGTGCAAAGAGAAGCTTTGTATTCAGTGCAGATCTCACTGTCCTTTAAAATGCTTTGACCATTTCTAATCAGATAGTCTTTTTGTTCCTCAGGCCCTGACTTGCTACTGGGTGCCTGGCCATCCTTGGTCTCCATGTACTCTCTCCATTCTCTTCATGCCTCTGTCTTCCAGAAATCCTCTCCTCCTTTCCTGTTGCAAGTGTACAAACTAAAATGTTCTAGTTACAGAGTCATCCAGTTTCTCAGACTCCATCTTAGACTGTTTGTTGGTTCCTTTACATAACAAAAAACAAGCTCTCTTCCCCTGAAATGAATCAAATTGATGTTTTGGAATATTAATGCAATGACTGTAGTCATCTATTTGAGTAGTATTTTTTTTTCCTTTCCACCACAGTAGCCGTATGGATGTGTGCAAGCTAATTAATTTTTTCTGAGCCCCAGTTCACTCTCCTACTTCATTTGGTAGTTACGAAGATTAAATGTAAAAACCCAACCTAACACTTGTCAAGGGTAGTTAATGTTATTAGTCATCGGGAATTTCCATTGGAAAGGGTAATTAAGAACAGCACTACTTCAGTACTGTTAGCCAACACACCCCACCAGTAGCTGACATACCAGGTTGCCGCTGATGGTACCCCACACTGGCGCCAGGGACTGATCCCCTAGATGCCACGTTTTCTGACAAATATATAGTTAGAAATATTAGGCAAATCATCCCATCCAAGAGCTAAAAATATCACCACCTCCCAACAGCAAGGGATGGTGTTTTATCATGCTTCTGTTGTTTACTTCTTTCTCTCCGAGAGGAGAACTGAGCTGGACAGAGGCCCAGCTATGTGCTACACGCTTCTGCAATCCGCTGCCTGCCATCATATATCTGCTCTGAGAATAAACTGCAGCCACAGTTTTACAGGGATTTTAATTTACCAATGAAGCCAAAGTCAGACTATAGATAATCTGCAAATCATATCAACTGACAGATGAGTTAATGTCAGTTAATGTCAATGAAAAAGGAGCCAAATTTAAAGCAACTACCAGGGGGGTGGACTTGAATCAGAACCCACCAGCCTACCTTTGTTCCCAGGTTATACTCACATCAAAGTGACCCAAGGCTTTCTCTGGGCAAAGATGCTGCTCTCCCTCTCCTCCCCACCCCCCTCTCTCTCCTTTTACCTTTTTTATGCATTCCAGGATGACTTCTACTCTTACAGACCTTACCCTGACCGTAACCCAAGCACTCACTTAAAAAATAGGGGGCCTAAGTATTGGGGGCTTTGTGGTACATGTCCTGTGCACCAGCTCTGTGGCAGGCTCTCTGCTGTGTTCTTCCCAGGCATGATCCCCTTACATGTGTAATCTCAATTATTTTCCCAGAAACACAATGAGATAGATCATCTACCCACTTTAAAGACAGAGAACAGATACTCAAAGTAGGTAAAGTACTTGATCAGGGTCCAGACCTGTCAGATGCCAAGTCTTGTGTTTTTAGCCACAACACCCTCTCTATGTGAGAACGCCAATGGACATCATCAGCTCAAAGGAGATTTCTACTTAGACTCAAAGAATCCTACAGTTCTTAGTGTAGGAACTGCTCACAGCCTAAACTATTTCCAATCATGTTTATCTCCATACTTGGCATTCCTATGGAATGTAGGAACAGTCAGCATTTTGGGGCTAATCTGATAAGTTGTAAGGTGCTATCTGGCAATACATGGGCAATTAATGTATTTAGAGCCCTAAGAACATGTCAACAATGGAAGCAATCCATTGTTTATTCCCAGCCTTTGTTCATTCCAGTTCAGCCTACATCATGGTGCCCTTTACTGTTTTAATCCCCAACTCCCAACCTGCCATTTCTTTCCTTAAAAGCTACCTTTCGCCCTCTGAAATGCCTCTACTTAGCATTCAAGGCCCTGCACAATCTGGTCTCAATGTACTGTTTCAGCTTCATCTTCCACCCACCCTCACACCTAGTGAAACCACTCACGATACTGCTCACATGACCTGAGCCTTTGCGCTACAATTCACAATGGCCTAGTCAAGGGTGCAAGGGAGAGTAAACAAATCTGCAATAAAAATCAACAGAAATTCACCACAATGAGATACCACTTCATACCTGCCAGGATGCCTATGAAAAAAGTGGAAAGCAACAAGCATTGGCAGGGATATAGAGAAACCAGAACCCTCATGCATTGCTAGTAAAAATGGAAAATGGTATAGCCACTGTGGAAACAGTTTGGTAGTTTCTCAAACAGTTAAACATAGAACTACCAAATGGTTCAGCAATTTCGCTCCTAAATATATGTACAAAAGAATTGAAAGGAGGGACTTCAACAGATATCTGTACACCAATGTTCATAGCAGCAGTATCCACAATAGCCAAAGGGTGGAAACAACCATATGTCCAACAACAGTTGAATGGATAAACAAAATGTGGTACAATATATACATAAAATGGAATATTATTCAGCTGTAAGAAAGACCGGAATTTTTATGTATGCTACAACATGGATGGACTTTGAAAGCATTACACTTATGGAAATAAGCCAGACACAAAAAGCTGTGCATTTTATGACTTCATTTATAAGAAATATCCATAATAGACAAATCCATGCAGAGAGATAACAGATTAATGGTTGCCAGTGGTTAGGATGAGGAAGAATAGAGAATGTCTGTTTAAGGAGAATCAAATTTCCTTTTGGTGTGATGAAAATATTCTGGAACTAGATAGTGCTGATGGTTGTACAGCATTGTAAAAGTACTAAATCACACTGAATTATACACATTAAAATGGTCAAAATGATAAATTATATATTATGTGTATTTTATCAGAATAAAACATTTTTAATTCTACAGAAATGACTTATAAAAACTGCCCTATTTATTCAATAACTCATGTATCCAAGGATGCTTGCCTTGGGGAGAAACAGTCTCCAAGCCTAATGTAATTAATGTTTATTTGAAATTGATAAACACAAAAAAGTATCCTCAACTAATGTCAAAGTGAAAGAACTGGGTCCTCTTTTTTGTTATTAAAACTCTAGGCATAATGACTGACGTAGTATATGGGTAAGATCTGGGTAGTATTAATATTTTGAGAAATTTATCAAATTAGTCAAGGTGTACTGGATTCAAGTCAATTCAATAAATAATCATCCATGAAAACTATCCAAAGGTTTTTTGTTTTTTTTTTAATTTTTTATCTGTATTCCTGAGAAGCTCCCTGACAGTGAACCTGGCCCAATCTCACCACTAATAATTGCATTTCAGACGTTTATCCATTGCCACCAATTGCCTATTAGTCTATTAATCAGTGGTAAAGAATAAAAAACACTTTGCAATCTGTACAAACCCCAAGAGAAGGACGGCTTTGGTAAATTCTCACTTTTCAGGAATTGGTAAACAACTATAAAGATTGTTCAGCATATCAAATCCAATGCAGCAGTTTGTTTCTATAAAAATGGATTTTCTTTGCAAACAACTTAAGACAAATATAAGAGAAAATATGCATTTCTCCTACCATCTGGGGTGATGTTCTGCATAAAATTTGCAATAATTACAGCTTCAGCCATTTATTAAGAACCATATCATTCCTGGAGTCATTATAGGCAATCAAGTTGAAATAGAGATGCCAGGAAAAACATTGTACAATTTTGCATTTGGCACTTTTCCACTTTTTTTCTTATGGTCACTGCCTTTTGAACATCAGTTCTGACTCCACAACCTTTCAAATTTATTCACTCAAATATTATTATCTGAAGGCCTGGTGCTAGACAAGATGGAGCATGTGTTGCCTGGTAGAAATAGCAGTGACTTTTGAAGTTGAAGATTCAGATAAAAGACCTTCTTCTGATTCTTTCTAGCTGGAGAGATGAGTCCTTTAACTTGGGTTCTGCATGACCCCCATTTGTAAATTAGGAATGATAAAATAATCTGTGCCACCAACTTCACGAGGTGGTTCTGAAGATTAAAAGGAGATGGTGATTGTGAGAGTAAATTGTAAGAGGCACTCCTGGGAATCATGATGACGATCATAACAAACTATTGATGAAGAAGGCAACATCCCAGCCCCTACGCACAAAGCAAATGACCGTCTAGTAAGATATATTCCACCAAGGGGCACAGATCCCACTGGTCCTGTCCTCACTCCTGGCTGAGAAGTGTTGCTCCTTAAAAACAACAAAAGGTAACTTATTGAAGAAAAAGGAGGGTGAAGTTTACCGTGTGGATAGTAACTAACAAAGGATTAAAACACAAATGCTGAAACAGTCATTTATGTTCTTATTTCATTCTACTGTTTCTACTAAAAAATATCTTTCTTTCAGTTAATAATAATTTGAAATTTCCTCTTTATTATTCATAATAACTTTTAAGTGTACCGCCCCCATAAAAATTTTTCTACAAAAGCTGAAGTTCAGGCATATAAACATTAATCTTATGTGTTGTTAGCTGTTACTCCCCATCCACTCTAGTTTTGAAAATTCTATTGTTGGGGGTGGTAGATGAGGGTAAAGGGGGTCAAATATATGGTGATGGAGGGAGAACTGACCCTAGGTAGTGAACTCACCGTGTGATATATAGGTGATGTATTACAGAACTGTACACCTGAAATCTATGTAACTTTGCTAACAATTGTCACCCCAATAAACTTTAAAAAAATGAAAAGAAAAAAGAAAATTCTGTTGTCTAGAAATTAATACATGGTATATAGTCTTTCTTGAAGGCAATAAAATTATGCAGTCTCTTTGACCCTGATTAGGAATTGATTCCAAAAGAATATTTGTGGATGTTCATAAGGATTTAGCTGTAAGATTCTCAATATATGTTGTTTAAAATATCAGAAAATTAGAAATGTTCAGCAGGTAATTGGTCATATAACTATGGTGTTTCTGGGATTCGAAGGGATTGTTCTTTTTTTCTTCACACACTTTTGTATTACCTACAATAAGCATCTCTTGATTTTATCATAATAAAATGCACAATATATTTTATTTTATGAAAATAAATTAATGGTCATTTTGATTACTGTAATGAATTTAACAAATACATTTATTTCATTCCCTTCTGAAATTCCACTAAAATGACAGACAGTAAAGGGAATATTTTAAGGTATAAACCTATAAGAGAAAGGACCAAAGGGAAATGACAATAGCCACGAACTTTTGGAAGCTGGAAAACCTGTGGATCATTGATAAACTTAGACTCGAGAAAGTTGAATCCTAAGTAGACAGTGGGGAAAGCCAAAAAACAGCCAGATTTACATCACGGACTCTCCCTAAGGTTCAGGAATTAACAGCACTGGCAGTAGACGAGGGGACCCTAACGGCAGAAAGACTGTCTGAAAGTCTGCTTAAGAAACTAGGGCCCCTGGTCCCCTTGTCCCCACCCTACACAGACCAGCTCTCTCCTCTCGTGCATCAGCAGAAGCAACACAGAACCCAGCCAGCAAGTGGAACGTGACTAGGTCCTGACGACAGAGACACTAGACTCTAAGCTCCATGACAGCACAGAATGCTACCTGTTTTACTGACAAAAATGTGTATCACCTGTGCTTTTAACAATGCCTGACACAGAGGAGGCGCTTGGTAAATATTTGAGTCCCAGACACAGTACGATCCCTGGGCTTTTCAATTACGTGGACCAATAAATCTCCTTTTATGGCTAAGCCATTTGGAGTCAGATTTCGGTCATTTGAAACTAAGGCCCTAACTGATACCACCCTGCTAAATAAATCTGCCCTTCCTAAAAATTCCAACAAAAGAAAATATTCCTTAGTTACCCCTTCCCTAGCAAAGCCTATGCTCATATGGTAGCACAATATTCCACCTGCCATTGTAACAGGTGAAGTAAATCAAAGTGCAGTTGTCTGGGACTTGAATTAGAAGGCATAGCTCTTTACTACTACCTGGTCGTTCTTACAACTTATCCAACCACTCACTCTCTTCAGAGCCTCTTGCCTTATGGTTACTGACTCGACTTTCTAAAAAGATTGTTAGAAAAAAAAACACAAAAACATCCCACCAGACAAGATGAGCAGAGAGTTGGTTTTATTCTGACACTACTGCCAGCAAGAGGGGTGGGAGCACAGACCATGTCTGGATGCCTAACTCTGTATGGACAAAGGGCTGGAGAGTTCTTAAGAGCTGGGATGATGGATCATAGGAACCTGTGTTTGCTAATTGGCCTTACCCAAAGGAAAAGTCAACTTTCTCATACCTTCATGACAGGATGTAGTTTTAAAAGCAGCCGGAGAAAATTACCCCCCTACAGAGACTGGGAGAGAGGGGCGCTATGGATTATATTTTCAGGGGAAGGCTCCCAGGTTCTTGAGAAAGATATTCCTGGGTTATAAAACTGACAAGAGGTTTTTTTAAAAGATTTACTTCTCCAAGGGGAAGAGAAAGGATTTACAATGACCAAGTTCCTAAAGTAAATGTTCTAGGAAACAGGAGGTCAGAGGCCTCGAGTCAGGAAAAAGCCTGTCTAATATTGCGCCAAGCTAAAGGGAGCTTTAGGGCCGTCTTGGTAAGACCTATAGGAAAATGGCAGCAACTGATTTTTACAATTTATAAAACATCTGTCAAAGTGTTCTAGTTTCACTAGAGTTCCTCCTAAAATGAATAAAAAACCCTTAATTTTAATTTTTCAGGAAAAATTTATGAGGAGAGTTAACCTCTTGACCAGCAAAAGAACTTAGGTTCCCCTGATGCTTGTTAGTCTTCTTGGGACACAGTGAAATCTGTACTGAGTATATAATCTCTCATCCTACAGAAATCATCCATGAGTTTAAACGCTGGCTGCTACAACCTGAATACAACAATTTTGCGGTGTTACCAACACAGAGAAAAAGTTTCTGTAATGGAAATGACATAAAGCCCTTTTATTGTGGCCATTGAGAAACTCCCTCAGTTGATACGGGGTAGAAGGGCAACTAATGAAATGTAAAAGCCATATCAAAGAGGAAGCAGAGTTAAGAAGTTGTAGGAAAACCTCCCTCTTCTTTCTCCCAAGCTATGAAGCCCCTCCTGGGTTTTCTTCCCTCCATACCAGCCAGGTCCCTTGATCAATCAACTCAATGACATCTTCCAGCTTCCTAAATTCATTTACCTCCTTGTCCTTGTACCTTCATCCTACCCTACCAACCCCTAAAGCTGAGTTAATTCTACAATTTACCTTCTCTACCATCACTGCTGTAAAGTTGAAAGCTGTTGGAGAAATGTCAGAACTTTTACCTACTGGCAGTATTACATATGTAAAGTTTCTGTAGACAGAATAATGTCCGCCACAAAGATGATCACCTCCTAACCCTCCGAATCTGGGAATATGTGTCCTGACATGGCGAAAGAAAGTTTGCAGGTGTGATTAAGTTAAAGATGTTAAGACTGGTAACTTATCCTGGATTATCCAAGTGGGCCCAAGAGTCAAAGTCAAAAAAAAAAAAAGATGTGACAACAGAAGCAGAGAGATGGAGTGATGTGCCTTGAAGGTGAAGGAAGGGGCCATGAGCAAAATAAAGCAGGTATGTGCTAATAGCTAGAAAAGTCAAGGATACAAATTCTCATCTGGATCCTCCAGAAGAAACACAGCCCTGCAGACACCTAGTCCTAGTCCCATAAGAGTCATTTCAGATTTCTGACCCATAGCACTTTAAGATAATAAATATGTGACTTTCCCAGGTAGCTACTAAAAACGACAAAGAGGTGGGTCCTACTGCTGGATGACTGATGTCATCTCATCTCCTGACCACCAGCGGTCATCATCATCAAGCAGGTGTTGTTGAGCTGGAAGATGATGGTTGTGTACTGTGAGGGCATCGACATTTCAGGCAATTTCTACAAAACAAGGGCAGGCCATACAAAGTGTGCTGCACCACAAGACCAAGTGAGGCCAGGCTGCCCTAGGCCACCTCAAGGTGCTCCATAGGATCCCGCTGCCGATGACAAGGACAAGCAGGCTGTGCTTCCTGCTGCCCTCCAGGTTGTGCACCTAAAGCCTATGTCAAAATTTGCCTACCTGGGAAGGCAGGAGGTTGGCTGGAAGTACCAGGTGGTGACAACCACCCTAGATGAGAAGAGGAAGAAGGCCAAGATCTATTATTGGAATAAAAAATAGCTCATGAGGCTATGGAAACGGAATGAAAAGAACATGGAGAAGGAAACTGACAAAAACACAGAGGTCCTCAAGACAAGGGCTCCTGGACAGAGCCCAGTAAAGACTGTTTAGTCTTTGTGCTTGGTCTGGCCTGCCCTTCCACAGTGAAGTGGCAAAAATGAAAATGGGTACGTGCCATGAAGTCATAGCAGAGTCAGGGAGAGAACACATCTGTAGGGAGAAATGCACTGTACAGGCTGGATGAGAATCCCAGGGAAGCCTTAGGGAGAGGGTTCAGTCCAGCCAAACCAGGAGAAGGTGCAGAGCCAGATCCTCCAAGCACAACTGTGCACAATTTCTCTTGCTCAGGTGCGCAAACAGGCCACTCTGTCACAGGAGAACATGGCTGCCCCAGGCTTTCTAGTCAGTAGCAAGTGCTCCATCCCTCTACTTAACAAACTACTCTCAGAAAATGGTTAATGCCTACATGCTACAACAAACCAACATTTCTAAGCAAGGTAACATGGAGGTAACATTATTTATTTCAAATGATTTTGCTCTTAAGATATATTCACTTTGGACCATAGATAACCAAAATTCTGCAAACCAGGTTTGCCAAAATAACAAATGCTAATATTTCTGCAGGCCACTAGTAGGGTGAAATTGTTAAGAGCATGATCTTTGGAATAAGACTATATAGTATCCAGAATTGTGCTCCCACACCCCAAAAATAGCATGTCTTAATGCTGGAAACTATGAAGATATTCTCTTACATGACAAAGGAAAATTAAAGTTACAGATGGAACTAAGATTGCTCGTCAGGTGACCTTAAAATAGTGAGATCATCCTGGATTATACAGGTAGGCAATGTTATTGCAAGGGCCCTTACAAGTATACAGGGGAGGCAAAAGAGGAAGTAAGAGTGATGTAATGTGAGAAGGGCTCAACTTGCCTTTGCTGCTTCTTTTGAAGTTGGAAGAAGGGGACCAGGAGTCAAGCAATGCAGACAGCCTCTAGGAACCGGAAAAGGCAAGAACGGATTCTCCCCTAAGCCTCCAGAAAGAAATGCAGCCCTGCTGACACCTTGACTGTAGTCCAATGAGACCATTGTCAGATGTGTGACCTATAGAAACAAGAGATAACAAATTGGTGTTGTTTAAGCCGCTACGTTTGTGGCAATTTGTTACTGGCAGCAATATAAAACTACATGGCTCAAATTTTGACTACTGTTTAGCATTTGTGGTGGTTTGGGGAGTTACTTTTCTATTTCTATTTATTTCTCTGTAAAATGAGATAATTCTATCTACGTGTGGATGAAATAATGCATATACTATTTAGAATGCCAGACACATAATAAGTGCTCAATAAATGTTAAATGTTGCTATTGTGATTTTGTTGTTTTGTATTTACCTTCCTCTTTGATATTTATTAGATTGTACCTGAGAGCCATACTTTGATTATATGTTTTTCCTGTATCCACTTTAACAGCACAAGAAAAAAGTGCCTGCTAAATGTTTAATCGCCTTAGAGTCCTAAATCGCCTGGAGTATCTTCTTAAGATGCTTTGTTTTTGCTTTGAACATCTAACTCATCTTGTTCATTTCTAACTTGCTAGAACAAGCTGTGCTACACCATTTTTAAAAAAAGAACTTTCTCACTTCTTGAGGACTTAATTACAGGGCTGCTAGTTGATGAGTTTGCATTTTAAACCGAGACCTTGAGATAAATACAGTCATTTCAGTTCTTCATACAACTGAGTGAAAGTATATTCTCTGATGAGCTTGTTGGCTTACTGACACCATGAAAATGGGATAAAATTAGCCACACTTTCCAGTAACCTAATACTTCTTACAGATTTTGGTCATTTCTGAACTTTCCTTTTTGAAATATATTGTGTTTGATATAGTTGGTGTGTTTACAGTGTATCTAGACATTTTATTTTGGAAATGTAGTGTTTGCAGTATTTCATTAACTTATATAATTTACATTTTCACAAGAGAAAAAATTTTTTAGACACATAAAACATAAAGATCTTTTATTTTCATTTATAATAAGTTCTGGGATCCTCTAAGAGATTCCAATCCTAAGCCATGTCTCTCTTCATGCCTACAAAGCATGAAAAAGAGCTGGTCTTGCATTAGTCCAAAGAGTCCCACCTCACACTCTTAAGGGTTAATCATAGAAACGCCTTTTATTGTGATTTACAGCAACACACATTTGAAAGGATAAAAGAGCACTGTTTAGAGAAGAGGCTTTAGGGATGCACCACATCTTTGCTAGTTTCAGTGGCTGGTGAAAGAGAATGAATGAATGAAGCTTCCTTGTTTGCCATTCACTCATTCATTTCTTCATTCTTCCAACACATGTTTACCAAGTTTATGTACTTAATGTCCCAGGAATTATGAAACTCCATTAAAACTAAATCCTGTATTGTTTAGAAATATGGTCTCGCTGATTTAAAAACCCATAAAATTCAGAATAGTGCTGCCTCTGGGGGAGGTGGGAGACGGGATGGGTGAGGAATGTGCAAGTAGCCACAATGCTATGGGTGGTGTTGGGGTTCTGGGGGGAGTGGTAGGTCCTCAGGTGTTGGTTTCATTATGATGCTTTATAACATACATATACTTTATATTCTTTTCATGCATCAAATGTTCATTTTAAAAACGAGCAACCAATTTATGCCTTAAGGAATTTGTAGTCTTGTACGGTCTCCAGAACTTGACTATTTCTTATGCCTTGCACTGTAGCCAGAGCCTCTCACCCCTCCATTTTTAGGAGTCTGTCACCTCTTTTTAGGAAAAACAAACAAACAAACCACTATAGGCACCCAATTTTTTTAAACCCTTGACTAAAGAGCACTAGGAACTCCCACGTGAGTGCTTATCCTGACTCCAAGGCCTGAGGATCATCACTGTCTAATGAAAAGAACGATAGGTGTACTTGCCTGTTTCCTGCTACTGGAGTTCAAGGCAGGGTAAGCCCCAGGCACAATTTATGTCTAATATAGTGCAAAATAGTCAAAAGGCAAGTTTCTAGACCCAGTTCTATTACTAACTCATTATGTGACCTCATGCAACTAATCAAATATTCTGTATTTTATTTTTTAATTAAATTTAAAAAATGTATACACATTTTAAGAGATGTTAATACTTCTGTCAATGTTGCTCAAGCGGTAGTTCGCCATAATCAGACATGTCTGGATTCTGATGGTAACTACTTTGAGCTCCACTTGTAATTGCAGAAGTCAAATGTGACTTATATTCATCTTTTGTTATTGGTATATACTGAGTATTAAATTTTAATAGATTTTTCCTCTCTTAAAATGTGTATAGCTTTTTTGGCACCCTCTGTATGTAGCCTGTCTCCATGAGCCTATAAAATATAGTTACAAATACGAAATCTTTTTGAAACGTTAAGTGCTATATTAAAGTTGAATAATATCCTAAGTATTCTTGTTACAAACATGTGGATTTAATAAACACCGGTAAAGGAATTTGTGCCTATAATTCAATACAAATAATAAGGTACAAGAGCACAGACTGGGTTCAAACCTGGGCTCTGTCTGTTATTCGCTGTGTCATCTTTGTCCAATAATTTTATTCCTTTGAAACTCTGTTTCTTCAAATGAGATAATGCTAGCTTCATAGGGTTGTTGCAAAGGTGAATTTAAATAGTAAATCCTACTATTCTCTGCTGGTGGGGATGGAAATTGGTACAGCGTTTGAGAAGAGATATGTGGCAACAGCTACCACATAAAACAGACATATCCACTTCAAGACATTTATCACACAGCCTCACACTATTATGAAATGACATTATAAGCATGGTTGTTCATTATAGGATTATAATTACATGGGTTTAGAAATAACCTAATATACAAAAATAATAAAGTGGTTCAAAAAATTCACATCCATAGAACAGAAAATTATAAAAGCTATAAAAAGTGAAGGTCATTGTAGACTAATCAATATGGAATCTTCTTCAAGATAACTTGTTCAGTAAAAAACAAAAGTACAAAAAGGCAAGTATATAATATTCCATCATTTGTGGTTTTTTAGAGAAAAAATATTAGTTTTAATGTGCATGAAATATTTCTGTAAGGACATACAAGGATCATATCACTTTGGTGACCTCTGAGGGGGAAACGGGGACTGGAGGACAGAGGTATGAGGAAGACTCCCTTCTATACCTTTCACATTTTGAACCATTAGACATATCACCTATTTGATAAAGAATAAATGGATGGATGGATGGATGGATGGATGGATGGATGGATGGATGGATGAATCACAATATCTGGCATAAAATAAGTGTTCAAAAACTCTTAGCTTTTATGCCCCCCCCACTTAAATTATTTTAAAATTAAACATATAAATCTAATCCTTTACTATTTCCCCAACAATTTCAAATATTCAATTTCCTAGTTTAAATAAACAGTATAGCTGCCAGTTTTTTAACCATCCATATTTTCTATGACACCAACTGCAGAAAATGAAATAGAAGTCTTGTATCTTTCAGCAGCTTCTGATTCTTTAAAAATGGGGGAGGGGGGGTGTCATTTCAAACTCAAAGTGAACTCAAGGACATTAGAAATGAGATAACAAGAGCAAGAAATCTCTGTATCTCCCAAAAAGGAACAAGGTGAACTTTCTGCTTGTAGAGCCCGAGCCAAGTCATCATTTGAATTCAGCCTCCTCTCCTACCTGACCTTTACAGCCAACTTTGAGCAGTGAAAAGAAATTCCCTGATTGAAGAGCCAACAAGCAAGAAAATGTTCCGGGAAAGAGAAGAGACCAGCAATACTGTCAATGCAATAATCCAAGGAGTGGGGAGGACAGAGTAATTCGATTTTATTATATTTCCAATTTTTCTATATGATTAAAGCAATCTCCCTTTATCTACGACCTGCCACATTTCACCACTCTGTTTCCTGAACCATTTTTAGAGTCCCTTTGGATTCTTAACATAGTGGAATAGGTCTGAGCTCATTTGGTATTTCCTATTTCAAATCTCAGATTATCTGCCTCCATGGTATTTTCTATCTTTATGAGTGTTGGTTTGTTTTAAAAGTAGATTCAGAGATCACAACTTTTTTTTCCTTTTGACTTCATTTACCACATCTATCATGCTCTTGATAAATGTTTAACCGTGAAAATGCACATAAGAATATATATATGTGTGTGTGTGTGTGTGTGTGTGTGTGATAGATGATAGGTAGGTAGGTAGGTAGGTAGATAGATAGATAGATAGATAGATAGATAGATAGATAGATAGATAGATAATGACATGGGGCAATGAAAAATAAGTGATAACACAAGAAAAGGATATTGAAGGTGACGCAGAGCAGCCCTGCCGTAAGCATTACATGCATGGGGAGGAGAGTAAGAGCTTGGGGCCCAGAGGAAGAGGAAGCCACTGAGGTCTTTTGGGGCTGGAAAGCTTTCATGAAGGAAGATGCATTGTTGGGCACTAAAGGATTTGGATAATGGAATGAAGTGGTGAGGACAACTCAGGAGAGAGAAGCAATGCAAAGGTATGGAGAATGAAAACTCTAAACCACATTCCTCCAAAAAGGTGTCAGTTTGAAGTAATGTTCTCCAAAGTTGAGCCATGTAATACCAGAAGTACTAAAGGATGTTAGTTACAAGGAAAATCATTTTATGTTTTGTTTTTGTTTTTGTTTTTGTTTTAAATATTTTTATTGGGGAATTGGGGGAAGGGGAGCAGACAGGTTGCTGTCGTCTTGTTCTTTAGTCTAGTTGTGGAAGACATTGCTTCACTGGCCCAAGTTGGCACAATCATTGTGCTCTTCCCGGGCGAGGCAGATCAG
>NW_017731607.1:233099-246162 GCF_001890085.2 Hipposideros armiger
CAGGGGCTGCAGCCTACGCCGTCGCCGGCAACTCACGGCAGCCCAGCTCCAGGTCGAGCTGTTTGTTGTTCAGCATCTTAGCTGTAGAGGGCAGCGTCACTCGCCCTCATATGTGGGATCCGAACTGGGGCCCTCTGGCGTCCCAAGCCAGTTCCCAACCATCACACCACTGGGCCGGCCCTCATTTTATGTTTTAACAGCTGAAAGCCACACATGTAAGGAGAGGCTAGACTTGCCTAAAGCAAGCAGGGAAGGAATACCGTGTGCTGGTGTCTGTCTTTGGCAGTCAGCACTACACCTGGCACCTCTGGTCTCTTAGGACATCCCTCAGAGTCCTTAGCACCCATGTAAATTCAGGGACCAAGGAAGTCCTGATAGAGTGCAGCAATAAAAGAACCTCAGGACTAGAACAGCCATTGTACTTTGCTTCCCCCATTCCTGAAAGCCCCTCACTCTCTACTGCACTCTGCTGGGAGGGAGGACAGGTAGGGGCTATCACCCAGACTGTAGACATAGGGCCATGAAGGTGCAGGCAGGTGCAGCTATATGCCAAGGGACTCAAGGTAGTAAATTTATATCTACTTTAAAAGTGAACTGTCTTGGGAAAAAGCTATAAGTAATAATTTACAATTGCAAGAAGTTCACACATATGACGAAAAATCATGAAGGTTGTATTAATTGTCTAGGGCAGACATAACAAAGTACCACAAGCTGAGTGGCTTAAACAAAACAAATGTATTGCCTCTGAGTTCTGGGAGCCAGATGTCCAAAATCAAGTTGTCAGCCAGGTTGGCTCCTTTTGCGGGTTGTGGGGGAGAATCTGTCCCATGCCTGTCTCCTAGCTTCTGGTAGCCTCAGGCATTCCTTGGCTTTCAGATGGCATTTTCTCCGTGCCTCCAAATCATCTTCCTCAACCCGTGTCTGTGTTTGTGTGCAAATATCCTCTTTTTATAAGGACACTGGCCATTTTGAATCAGGGCCCACCTTAATAACCTTATATTGTATTGCCATTGTATTGCCATTGTAAAGACACTGTTTCCAAATAAGGTCACATTCTGAGGTACTTGGGGACTTCAACATATCTTTTGGAGGGAGACACACAACTCAACTGATAACAAAGGAATGTTCTGAATGACTGAAGTTTGTCATTAGTAAAAACTGACTTAGTAAAAACTGTCCATCCTGGCTTTAGTTCATTTAAGTGCATATATGCTATTTTGTAGCCATGCTATCTTGGGCAAGTCATTTAAATTTCTGTAATTCATTTTCTTATTTGTAAAATGAAAACAAAAGTGAATTAGATCAGTATTTAGCCCCCCCACACACTTTTTTTCTTTTTTCTTTTGGATTTTATGTAGTACTACACTTTCAAAAAATAAAAGAAGACACGACAGGAAGCTTGAAACTTAATTTTGCCAAATGTGATGAGGGTTGGCTGATTTGCCACTAATTTTGCTTTTCCTTCCTCCTGCGCAGTTAACCTGTATTCATCATCATTTGCTGTTAAGTTTGTCTACATGGTGAATTCTGGCCAAATAATGGGAATAGAAGTGATGCGCTCTACTTCCAGGCATTACCAATGAAAATCTCCCTCCTGAAATCTTCTCTTTCTACATGTGCCCACTGCATGGAGAAGATGTGGGGGGCCTAGATGAGCCACAAGACGGAAAGATCTTGAGTCCCTGAGTGAACATGAGTCGTTACTTTCTATAATTTATATACCAAGTAAGGATATTTAAAATGATACCATCTACAATCACAAAGAAAGGACATTTTAACATCAAAATTGTGGGAAGCATACAATCTTTAGAAATGGGAGCAGACATTCAGATTGAAAAGCTAGTTCTCTGAAAATTTATCATCCTGAATCTGATTTTTCTCATTTCACCATGAATGAGTGAAAACATTATTGACAGTTATTGGTCCATGAACCAACATTAATACCTCTGGGACGGGTGACTCTCCATTCAATCTCTACTTAAGCGACAGGCTGAATTCACCTGCTCAAATAAAGCTGTCAGGGAGCAGCCTTTCTCCATCTCATGGCTGTGCCATCCATCCTCCATGTTGCTTAATTTCCAGCAGGCTCCATTCCCCATGGTGTGCTTCATTTCTCCAGGCTAACATGAGCACAGCTCCAGGTCCATGGAGAAGAAAAGCCTTCTTCCTGATGCTCCTTTGAAAGTCCCAGGATCAGTTCTGATTGCATCAGCTTGGGTCATGTGCTCACCAACCAAACACGGAAGCCAGCAGGCAAGGATGTGCTTTGTGGCCAGGCCTGGATCCCATCCAGAGCTGGTTCCCCAAGAAAAATGATTGTGTTCTGTTGCCCCCAAAAAAAAGGAGAATGAACTCCATGAGGCCAAAACAGCTGATACCCGCAATTTCCAATGCTTCTCCAGCTCTGTAGTCCCGTTTGTGACTGAAGCAACCTGACTGGAAGAAGTTTGGAGGCTATCAGCTCATGGTATTCCTCACAGTTGGGCGCCATAATGCTGCAGAACACCTTAAACGAGGATTCTACCTGGCTTTTCAGTGGAGTTTAGGACACAGCATTGGAGAAGAATTGATTTGCAATGAAGCACTTTGAAAATCAAGAGAAAATGAATAATAATCAAGCAGACAACATATTTCAAATAAAATGTGTTCTTATCCATACCAAGATAGATGTAGTTGCCAAATTCTTGGGCTTAAGCAAGCTTATTAATTAAAAAGGTTAGCTTTGTTTTTCTTAAGGGCATAAAAACAAGTGAGGTAAATTTGGGATAGTTAAAAACTCAGTTTCTCCATCTATCATAACATTTTTATATGCTATTAGTATCATTCCATCTGTGAGAAAATATTCAAAATAGGACAGCCAGCACTTAGCATTATCAAGGACACATAATTTTTTCTCTCCTGAAATCTATTGCCTGCCTTCCTTCTTAACTTGGTGATTCTTAGTATAATTAAATGTGCTTTTTTCTTTACCCAGATTAGTACAAAGTTTCAGGCTTTCAATTCAAATCCTATAAGACTTACTATCTCTCCAAATCCTTTGAAAGACCTATGCCATCATTTTGGTTTCTTTTATTCTAATTATGCCAAGATGCTAGATTTATTTTCCTATTTCCAACAATCTAGCCTGGTTTCATAAAATGTAACCCAGCATATAATTTTATAGAAATAATGGAACAATGAAAAACTTTCAAACCTAGTTCAGATAAAAACCACAATACTACTCTCCAAAAAAACTCTCCTGATGTTTTTCAGACTGTTTTTCTTATCATCTCTGCTATCATAATTCAGTCAAGAGCCTTTTAGTATAAATCTTAACATAGTAATACATTTGTTTCTGTTTTACCTGTCCATACTTTTCTCCCTCAGGCAAATGTAAAGGCCAATTCTTGTCTTTATTGCTTCAAGGCTATCTCTGCCCTGAATCACCATGTAACATGGTACTTTCATTTTTTCCCCTCAAAAAGAGAAAAAGAAATCTATAGTCCCACACATCTGCTTGCTATTTCTAATATATCAAAACATGTGGATCAACCTCTGTTTTGGAAATAAAGTATTCACAATTATTAAGATGATGATCAAATGTAAAGATAAAATTTAGGGCTTTTTCTAAAGAGTTTGACATTTTTAAAGCATTGTCACATATCAAGGGGTAGTCAATCATTCATTCTTTTAACAAATATTTATTGATTCACTGAATGTGTCAGTTAGTATGGTCTGGGAGCTGAGGACACAGCACTAAACCAAACACTAGATCCTGCCCTTAGAGACATTATATTCCAAAGAAGAAGGCAGGAAATAAACGCATAAATGACCACAACAAAATGTCACGTTGTGAGAAACAAACTGGGTAAAGAGGTAGAGAGTGACTGATAGAAAACACTTAAGGAAGTCGTCTCTGAGGACATAACATCTAACTGAGAACAAGGGAATAAGAAAAAGATAATCATGAGATGGAGTTGGGTGGGGACAGCCTTCCAGGCAGAGGGAGCACAGGTGCAGAGGTCTAGAGGCTGGAAAGGGTTCATCAAAGCCAGGGGATAAAGAGGAGGCCAGTGTGGCTAGATCATTATTTTCACTCATCTCTATGATCACCGTTAAACCCAATTTAGAGGCATTATTTATTGTATCTAATGCACCATTTTAACTTCCTAGAAAGTAACTTACTCCTTTAACTTTAATAACCACTTATTTTTCTTATGCCATGAGGTAGTTCTAAATTCTCAGAATGAGTCTGTCTTTAACACTAGAGAATCCCTTTGAGAGTCAACATTTTGAAAGCCTCAGCTACCACGCCAGTAGTCGGAAAGAGTTAATACACTTCCCAAAATATCCAGTTTACTGCCAAGAAATTCTGTCTACCCTGAGACAATCTGGCTGGGTATTTGTCACCATCTGGTATTTAAAACAAAATCCATTGTGCAGCGCTGGTCAGTATTTTTAAAACATAACACTACCAATCTAGATTTTAAATGCATACATCCTTTGAACTAGGCTGCGCTAATCTTTGCCTCTTAGTGCCCTGGTTTTAAAAACATTTCAAACTATCAAACAAAATATCATGTAAAAAAAAGACTAAAGGAGCAAGGCTTGATTGTCTCTTTTCAGCTCAGCGGGATCTAGTCTCTGCTCCATCTGCTCCCTGTAAGCACTGGGCCAATCAGGGATCAGCCATTCTGAAAAGGACAAAACGGTGATTGCCACCCCAGCTCTGCTCCAGCTCTGTGGCAACTGGGAGAAGAGGCTTCCTGGGCAAGGAAAGGGGCAATCATCGAGAGGATGGACTTTGGCATCAGGAAGGCTTGAGTGAAAATTCTAGGCTGACTCTCACTGGCGTTGAGACCTTAGTCCCTAGGTAATTTACCTGACGTCTCCGAGATTCACTTTTGGCAGCTGTAGAAGAAGGATAATAACTCCTCATTTGATCTGTTGTGAGAAGTCAGTGCAAGAATGTGTATAAAGTGTGTGGCACATACTAGGTGTCCAACAATAACAGGTATCATTTTTGCTAGTCTTAATACTAAGTTTCATTCTTCAGGTGAATAGAGGAACACCTGCTAAGCAATTCCCCGTCCTCATAGAGATACAGCAGGTGTCGAGGGTATATAAGTCTACCAACCTACCAAGGCCATCTTGTACCAGTTCAATCACTACAACCACCTAAGGCTAGGGACCTCAGGAGGACCTTTGGCAACGTGGCCCCACTGATGAGGGACCTCAGATTTAGACATGTTACATAAATATCCTGCAAGATGATCACCAACAAGGATTCTTACTGCCCTGTCTTCTCTCCAAAGGTCTCCTGGCTTCCCAAGTGATTTGGGAGAAAATAGCAGCCGATCGCAACCTCCCTTCTCTCACCAATTCTAAGATAACTCTGTCAAAAAAAATCCTGTCTCCTGGGTATCTGGAGACATAAAAAATAGCTGCTTCTCACACAGTATAAAGGTCTGGAATTTTCTGCCCTAGATAGAGTAAAAACATTTGGAACTTACGAATGATTTTAGCTATTCGTCACTTAATGGCACAATTTGCTATTTGTAACTTAGCAAAAGCCAACCAGCTTATAAATGACCCTGTTTCTTCAAACTCAAGTAGGTTCTGTTAAAATGCCAGATTTCCTATAAAGAAAAAAATACAGGGCTTGCAACATTACCTTAAGGCAAAAACCTGGAGAAAAACAATCCCTAGTCATCTTAAAGGTCCCACTACTTGGTGTTGGCACATTCCTACACCACTGATAATGAGCCTCTGAAGGCTGGAGTCCCTGCAATGGCCCCAGTGGGCTCTGCTGCTGGATCGAGCTGCCTCTACCTGGGAATGAGAACACAAACAGAAGACTCGAATCAGTGGCTGTCTTCCAACTACTCGTGATCACTTGTTGGCCTGTGTCCCAAGGCTTTAGCCCAATTTTAGGGATGGGTTATCTAGAAAGCCCTCCCCAGGAGAGCCTCTTAAGAGCCAGTGGTCCTCCTGAGGCCCCTAGCCTTAGACAAGGGGGACTTATCTAAGTGACTGAGCTGGTACAAGGTGGCAACGGCAGCGCCCACTCCCACAGCTGCCAGAGCTTCTGCCTCCCCATGACCTTCCCTCCTGCCACTCTGCTCCTTACTCAGCCTTCCTGGCCTTCGTTCAATTCTTCTCACACAACCTGTTCTTCCCTGCCTCAAGTCTGAGAACAGGCTGTTTCTTTCTGATTGAAATGGTTTTCCCAGAACCAGTCACATACTTTGCAGTGCCCCATGCAAAATTAAAGCGTAGGCGTCCTTGTTCAAAACTTACTAAGAATTTAAAGATGGAAATAGCAGAGCTTTACACCTAGCTCAGCACCCTTTCCAGCTCAGGGTCCCGAGCAAATGCTCAGGTCTTAAATCCACAAAAGCTGACCTATGCAGACACTTAATAAATATATGTTATATGTATGGATTAATAATATATGTTTCTCTGCTTTCAGGTTGAAGTTACTTGTAACCTTGAAACCTTCAGTGCTTAAAAAAAAGAGTAATGAGTGCTTGGGTTGAGTCAGAGTAATCGTATTCTATCCTCATCTGAGAAACTGCCTTTTTTCCCCAAATATGGCTTGCTTTCTAGAATCATTTCTGTTGTTCCACCCAAGCTTTCGCATTTTTTTTTAATAAAGGAAACATCCCAGTCTATGAGGTAGATTTGGAAAAGAAGATGGGTATCACGGGAAAGTGAATGAGGAGTTACTCTGACACCAACAGGTGTGCTGTGACCGCCATACAATCCTGGCACAAACCACCCAGAGTCAGCAGAGACCCCACAGGTGAAAGGGTACTGTCGCCAACAAGACTGCCCCCACTTTAGATACCAGCCACAGCTGGAGCCCCAGGCCAGCCACACTTCTGACTAACTGGCTACATACTTGTGTTGTCTGGGGATAACAGGACAGGCCTCTTGGGCAGATGTAAAATGTCTTAAGAGAGCAAAAACAGGAGACTTGCCTGGGGTTTTACTGTGGTTGGGAGAAGGGATGGGGTATAAAGGCTCACATGCCTGGGGAGAGGGTGTGTAGTCTGAGTCTCCCACAAGTGCCAAACAAAGGAACACCCGGCTTTCTTATCAGCTTGTCCAGATGTGGGGTACAATGGGGAGAGGGAGGAGGCTTAAAAGCTGGGAACAATCAGACATCAAAATATGGAGTCAGAGTCCTCATTACACAAGTTAACCTAGGCAGAATGTACCGTGATTGCTCATGAAATCATCACATAGCTTCAAAAAATTATCATGTAATTTTTTTGTTTCTTCTAAAATTCTTCCTGCTTCCCCACCCATCAGACTATTTTGTAGTAAATCCTAAACATCAGACTATTTTGTTTATAAATTTTTTACAATATGTCTCCAAAATACAGGCTTTCCTTTTAAAATATGACTACAATTCCATCGTAAGACCTAAAAAAAAATGAACAATTCCTTAATATTATCAAACATTCATTCTGTATTCATACTTCCACAGTTGGCCTATATTCATTTTTTAAGTTTCTTTTGTTGGAATTTGAATCCAAGCAACATAATTACAATTAGTTAATATGACTGCTGAGTCTCTAATAATTTACAGGTTCTGCATAGATCTAATTATATTTTCCTCGTAGTTTTATTGCTAAAGAAGCCAAGTTGTTTGTCTTATGGAGATTCCCACAGTCTGACATTTCATCAGCGTTACCGGGTACTTCCATTAAAAGGCACATGATATATGGTAGCCTTTTTACGTGTGATGTTAGGAACAACTGATAGTTGGTTCATAGATTTATTAATTCATTGAGGTTTGTACAGTGATGATTTCTTAATTCTACTATTCCTTCTTGATTAGTTAAAATACTTTTATAAGAAGAACTTCTCTTTTTTCAACCACTTGGTTATGCTGAAGTATAGTCCTTAGAAGAAAATGACAATAAATGCTTGACTCATTCCCTGTATTTATCATTATTTTTTTAATGTACCTTTCTTCTTTATTTATTTGTTTAAGATTTTATTGGGAAATTGAGGGAGGGGAACAGTGCTGGGGAATCGGAGGACGGGGAACAGACAAGTTGCTGTCGTTTTGTTCTTCAGTCTAGTTGTGGAGGATGTCGCTTCACTGGTCCATGTTGGTATTATCATTGCGCTCTTCCTGGGTGAGGCAGATTGGTTGCCAGCCTCTCACGGCCACTCATGGCGGCTCTTGGCAGCTCACACCAGCTGCCAGGCACTCACGTTGGCTGCTGGCCACGCACAGTAGCTTATGGCAGCCCTCTGCAGCAAGGGCTGCAGCCTACGCCGCCACCAGTGACTTATGGCAGCCCAGCTCCAGGTCGAGCTGTTGTTCACCATCTTAGCTGTAGAGGGCAGTGTCACTGGCCCTCATGTGGGATCCGAACCAGGGCCCTGCTGCTCAGAGCTGGCGTCCCAAGCCAGCTCTTAACCAACGTGCCACTTGGCCGGCCCTGTATTTATCATTATTGATAATGAGTCAGTGCCCTTATGTCATTGAAAGTCATTCTCTGAGTTTATTGAAGGTTTTTTAAAAATATCGTTTTAAACTCAAGGATTTAAATATATTTTATTATTCTTATTAATTATCAAATTTTCAAACTTTAAATCAGTGAGAATCAATTCATCTTGGCTCTTGAGTTCACTTGGCATGATCCCAGTAGTCTTAGAGAGCATTCTTCTTGTTTGTTGTGATATGGCTACTATTGAATGCTTCCTTAAACCAGACATTTCTCCAAGATGTCCTTGTTCCTTTAACGGGAAATGGTATGTAGAGATCACAATCTGAGAACTAAAAATATTTGCTGCTGTTATTGGTTGTAGAACTGTTTTACAGTGGGGGATTACAGTGGGGGGAAATATATATATTTTCATTCTTAGTTCAGATTGATTTTTTAAGTTCTAACTCCCACCTTCATTAATTCCATTAATTTCATAGTTTTACCGTATTTTAATGTCCTTTCAGTGGTTACTAAAGTTTATAATAATTATCTTTGACTTATCAAAGTCCAATATAAACAAATATTTACCTCCTTCCACATCATACAAGGACCTTAGAGCAATATGATTCCATTTAGCTCTTCTCTCAATTTATGTCCTACTGCTGTCTTATATAACTTAAAAGTATATGTATTTTATTTATGTTCTTATTGTTTCACACCATCAGTACTCCTTTAGACTTACCCTTTTCAGTGCTTGTCATTTCTTCCTGCATTTCTAAGCTTTCCTCTGGGATCTTTTAGTACTTGAATAACATTACTATTTCCTTTTGCTGATGAATTCTGTCAGTTTTTATTTGTCTGAAAAAGTCTTTATTTTATCTCATTTTCTCTAGGTTGAAAATATTTTCTTTCAGTAATTTGAAAAATACTATCCACTGTCTTTTGGGGTCTATTTTTTTTCTAATTTTTGCCTTTATACTCTGGCTATTATTTAAAATATTTTTATCTTCATTATTTCTTTTCAGCAGTTTTACCATGATGTCTCTAGGTGTGACTTTCTTTGTATTTAAATTAGTTGAGGTGTAATGCTTTTTAAATCTATTGCTTAATGTCTTTCATCAATTTTGGGAAAATTTCAGTTATTATTTCTTCAAACATTTCCTCTGCCCTACTCTTTTTCTCCTTCTTCTGGAACTTCAACAGAACATATATTACTTTTTTCTCTATCTTGTGTCATTCACTGTTTTTAGTATTTCCAACCTTTTGTTCCTTTGGGCTTCATTCTAAACAATTTCTTCCAACCTATCAGTGTGTCCATTATTTCTTTTTTTAGTGGTAGCTGATCCAACCTTTGAGCCATTAACATTAGCTGTTGTATTTATCATTTCTTTTCGTTTTATTTTTAGTTCCTTGCAAAAGTTCTTTATCTTGTCTTTTATTTTCTTAATCAAATTATACATACAGTGTTTTGAATTCTATTATCTAGATCCCCTGTGGATCTGTTTCAGTTTGTAATTTTTGGTTATATTGCCTAGTTTCATCATATGCCTTTTATTTTTTATTGTCAGATATCATGAATTTTAAAAAATGATAGATGTAACTTGAGCCCTGTGATTTTATTATCTTTCTCCAAAGATTATTTACTTTTACTTTTGGCAGGGACCATGAACACTGAAATTCTAGATTTGCTTAATATAATAAGGGATTGAAATTATTTGAAGCTGGGCTTCAGTACCTGAAGGCACTGGCGTAATTTCCACACACCCTTACTTGGGTAGTGGATAGATCTATGGAGTGCCAACCCAATGCCTATGGGTTTATTAGGGGTCTCCTTCCTTCTATCTTTTTCTCCCTAGCCACATGAGTCTATTGAACTATCTTCTCAGCTTTTCAGGTTTTCATCCAATATTTCTGGATTTTGCTGACATCATGGTGGGAAAATTCTGAGCTCATCTCTCTGGTTTTACCTATCCTGGACCTTAGTCTCGTAATTCTTTGCAGCCTTGGTAGCTCTCTGGTGCCTTCAGAGAGATTATTTTCATATTTTGTCTAACCACTTTTGTTGTTCTTAATGGGACTGTTAGTCCAAATTACCTGTTCTGCCTTTATTAGAAGCTAAAAGTTGATATCTATGCTTGTACATTACTAGCATAAAGTTAACTAAAGCTATTCTCTCTTTGAACTAAGAGTTTTCAAAAGTTTTAAATCTGAAAAATTAGTAGTACATGAAACGATTTTAGGTGACAAACTTTTTTGTTTTGATAGTTATGTATTGTAATGTTATGATATGATGGTAGTTATGATAGTAATATATGATTTTTATAATTACCATTTCTTTGTGGAAAGTTAAAAATGAGTTGATTTAAAGAAAAACATTAATGAGATAAAGGTGGCCCTTTAATGTGGCAAAAATCATTGATATCTTTCACAAATAACTGCAGTAAGAAAAACTGAATTAAAAAAAAATGATGATAGGCAATTAGAGAAGTGGAAGAGAGAATCCTTTATTGGCTTTAGTCAAAATATAAATTAATTATTCATATTAGGCTCTAACTTTAAGCCAACTGGCCTATTCAAACTACTTTGAGCAAGAGGTTATATCTGTCAGTCATAGATTTGCTTCTCCAAGGCATATGGTAAATACTTTTATAGGGAATAAATACTTTAGGAATAGCTATTTATTTAAATATGTTAGTTCATAGAGTTACTAAGATAAGTGTGACTGATTCCTCCAGGAAAAGATAAGAGGCATCCTAAGAAGTCCATTATAATGATGCAAACAGTTCCAAAGGATCCTCCCGAGGAGACATGAGCAAAGATGGGTGAAGACTGCAGAGAATAAGCTCTGCTGGGTCTTTAGAAATGGTTTCTGTTACTTTCATTTGGAAGGACTCCAGTTCCCTTCTTCCAATTGCACTTCGAGAGTTCTCTCCCCAACTTTCAGATTGCTCAGCATCCGTCTTGGCTTGATGAATGTGATCTATATATTATTTTTGTGTTTCAGTGTCACTCTGGGGAAATCACCTCTCCCTCACCCTTCATGTGCTCCTAGTTGGGCTGTCAATCATTGTGCCCTGCTGCTCCCGGTAGCCTGGGTACAGACTGAGTATGTCAGATTCCTGTTGCTGATATAACAAACTACCACAAACTTAGTAGCTCAAACAATACAAATGTATTCTCTTACAGTGGGAAAGGTGAGAAGTACTATCAAGGAGTGACAGGCTGTATTCCTCCTAGAGGCTGAGGGGAGAATCCACTCCCTTGCTCTCTCTAGCTTCTGGCGGCTGCCTGAACTGCTCCCATAGTCACAATGTCCCTCTTCCAAGCTAAAAGCACAGCCTCTTTCAGTCTCGCTCTCTCTCTCTGACCTTGGCTTTCATCATCACAATCGCCTTCTCTCTGGCTCTGACCCTCCTGCCTCTCTTACAAAGAAACTTGTGACTACATTGGACCTGCCTAAATAGCCCAGGATAATCTCCCCATTTCAAAATCCTTAACTTAATCACATCTACAAAATCCCTTTTACAGTGTGGTAACGTATTCACAGACTTCAGAGATTCAGTCTACCCCACTGGGTCAGTCTGAGTATCAGTAGCCCTGACCACAGAGATTTTTCAAGAATGAGAATATAGCCTAATCAAGAGATAATTAGGGGGTTTTCTAAAGTTGACATGCCGATGTTGAGAAATTTAATCTCTTTTTACCAGTGTTGTTTATCTAAGACTGAAGGGCCATCTTGCCTGACACATGGAAAGAGACCAAAGCAGACTCAAGTCATTCTGGAACAATCAGAACAAGGAATGGGTAGGTGTGTAGGAGAGAGTGGAAGGGCCAGACTCCTAGTTATATCCTTAAAGGTACTTGATCCGGTAGCTTCTGAAACAGTGTCTCCATTCACAAACATCTCAGTACCATGGTTCAATTCATTCTCTTTTTTATTAAGCTAATTTGAATTGGGGTTTTTTTTTCTGACTAATGAAACTGTTTATCTGTCAACTGATCTCTAACCTCTAAATCACACAGGTCATTATATTACCCTGGCTTAACTGATTAAAACTATCAATAGGGAAGACCTTATTTTGTACTCACATTTTGTGTGATCAGAATTTGCTTTTCTCCACATGAGAAAAAACGGAAACGAAAAAGCTACGTGTGGCATCTTTCCAATGAGAATAAACAGCATCTTTCCTCCTTATGTCAAAGCTCTCTTTAGGGGCCGATTTCTTTTCCAATTACCTTTGCATTTTTACCCTTAAAAAAATAATAAATTTTTTTCCAGAGTGACTCAATTGTTTAATTATTCAGTAACACTCATTTCTGCAAACTGATTTGATATACTAGCTACAAGGAGCCTAAGTGGCTTCCTAAAAATACTCTATTCTTTGTAAAATACAGAACTCTGAACAAAATTTAAACATGGATTTTTTTAAAAACATCTAAATTGCTTTCATAATAAGATGCATCATTATTTTTCTCCATTTATGGGTTTTCTTCACAGAATAGCTTACTTCATTGAGAAATAAATATAAGTTTGGGTCAGTTATCAACTACACAGGTCTATGAGCCTCTCTCCACCTCTCTCTCTCTCTCTCTCATACACACACACATACACACACACACACACACACACACAC
>NW_017731607.1:246187-267074 GCF_001890085.2 Hipposideros armiger
TTTCTACTTTGTGATTTCTCAGGATTATTGTGTGGTTAGCCCCACACATCTATTTCAGACTTTTAAAGCAACTTGGAACTGGGGGGGGGGTACAGTGTGGTTTTCTGTAATGACCGGGGAACACTAGCCCAAACAACCAATCACTACCACACTGCTTTTGGCTCTACTGCCCACATGTTTGCTGTTAGTTGACGATATTTTTATCTGACTTCTGCTAAAATTAACCTCACTTGGAATATAGCCTTTCTGTCTCATCAGTGTAATTACTGGCCCTAGAGTGCCTTCCCAAAGCTGTTGTTTATAATGATTCATGTGGCAGAAAATATACAACTTGGCTCGTGAGAGCCAAGCAATGACAATTCAATCCTGTAGCAGAGAACATGCAAAAAAAAATGGTATAGATTTCTTCCTCTTTTAAGTGAATTGTTTTTTGATGAAGGAAACTCGCGCACACACATACAGACATACAAACACAAGCCTGCACTTTAAAATAAAACATCTCTTACTCTAAAAATCACTGAACATCAATTTGGTAGCTCATCTCAGTTAGGTTGATTATAAACTGGGTAAAACCACATGCAAGATCAAAATTAGAGACAATTTCCGATATTATTTCAGGAGTAGTGAGAAGGCCCTGATGCTTCTCCAAATGCTTTCTCTGTCCTGATAAACTGAAATGTCACCATTAATGCTTCATTTCTTTAGTTTAAGGATTGATGTGGTTAAAATAGTAATACCCCCAGAGAAGGTTAACACTCAAACTTCATCTTCCTCTGTGTGGAGAACCGACAGGTTCCTCCCAGCATCAAGTTTAGCTTGCAGCATCAGTTCTCAACCTTACCTGCACTTAAAATCACCTAGGGAGCTTCTACAGAACACAACTGAAAGGGCTCTACTTTACCATTGAATCAGAATCTCTGAGGTGGGGCCTGGGCACCAGTATCTTTTTTAAGTTAAAACAGTCCATGTGACTTCGAATGTGGGACTATGATTATGAGGCTAGACAGCTTAGGTATGAGGAAGAAACAGAGAAAAGAGGGGGCTAGGGCATAGTATGAGGGTACAATGTGTATACACTAAAAACTTCACGCAGGAAGAAAGGAATAAAGGAGGGCCAGACCTGACAAAGATGTACATATATGAAGATCTTTTTCATACTCAGAATGCCCCTCCACCCCCAAACCTGTGCACATGCACTCTAGGTCTCTCTGGCTAGCGGGTCCTCCCTCCTTTTATTGGCAGGGAGGAAAGATGTCACCCCAGCCTTGCCAATTAGAGCATTGTATCCCTTTGAAATAGTGATTGGTTTGGGGTGGACCAAACTGGTCTAATGAGAACCAATAACCTTCAGATCCAGAACTTTCACTGGAACTGTTGGGATAGAAGCTGTCTTTCCATGGAGATTGCTAAAGTGATAAGATGAAAGTATAGACCTGCTAGTAACCATCTGACCATACTGAGGGGAGGAACTGCCTGAATGAAGCTAACACAGAGGAAGCAGAACCAGGACTAAGAGAGCCAATCTTAATGGCATCCTGTGACCACTGGCTCTTGCCCAGCAATTGCCTAGACTTCACAGTTCTGGGGGCTAATAAATTCTTTTGCTTGAGTCATTTTGGAGCTGAATTATCTATAAATTAAACAAAAATAATTCTGAATAATAGACAAGTGGTGAGTCCAAAATAAGTTAATGAAATCCTTTGGGTTTTAGAGTCAGATCTGTTACTACCTGTACCCTTGTGGTAAACTTGGTTGAATTAATAGGGGTAAAAGTTACTATAAGCTATAGAAAAGAAATTGAGATTCTCATAGTGTTTCAAAGTTAATGTCTTAGATTCCTGATTTTAGTTGTAAATAAATATCACAAAAAGAGTTATGCCTTTAACCATGTCCCTAATTTTAAGAACATCGACACAATCCTTTTTTGACATAATTTAATTTGAGCTTGTTTAATGATATCATCAGTTAATTATCACCAACAGCTAACCTACTTGGTAAATCAACCTCCCATTAAATACTTAATTTATAACTTTAAGTGAAAAGACATAGTTTTCTGCAAGAAACATTCCAGTAAATTGGGTTTCTATACATAGTAGTCTAGCTTGGAACATACAAGTCAACAACTCTTGAAACTACTCAAATCAGCATCTCAGTGTTTTAGGAAAGCTGAATGCCCTTCATAGCAAACAGACAAATATTCAATTTTATGGTGACAAGACATAGAATAAGTTTATATTTAACTTAAATTTTATCGGAACTGTTCTGAAAATATTTGTCACGTCACCTTATCCACTTAAGATGTAATGGCTGATTTAAGCCTTGTCTTCTCAAATCTCATGTGTCAATAGATTCCCATTCTTTCCTGGTTCTTTATAAACAATTTCTAGTTGGTGAAATCCACCAAATTCAGTTATACTTTTTAACCAAAATTTATTTATTGAAATAAGCTTATAATTTTCTGTTTTTACAGATCTATACTCAAAATGACCCAATCTTGTGTTTTCTCCGCAAAGCAAGTAGAAAGTACAATGAATTTTTAGAGATACGACTCCACAAGCATGGAGGAATAAGCTTAAAACCAAACCACATGAGTCAAAAAAATTCTGGGCACAAGGCTAAAAACCATGCCATGTAGGTCCCTGTCAAACTAATCATCTGCCACTCCCTTTCTAATTGATACTCCTTAAATTTATTCAACATTTAGTAATGTGTGAATTGCCAGCAAGCAGTTTTTGGTTATTGGTTGCTTGGTTTGAAGTTGTGATTGCTGCTTTAATTTCCATCTGAGGTCACAGCTTTCTTCAGGTGGAGTGGGGCCAGTTAATGTTTTGGTCATCATGTAAGAGGTCTCATATGAAAACCTGAAGTAATTCGTGCCATAATTCTGACTTATTGCAACTATATCTTCATACCTTAAAAGCTAGCGATCTGACTGACGTGCTTTCTCATCCTGCCTTCTGTCTGTCATCCTAGTTTGGAGCAAGCCATCCCTTAGACTGACTCCTAGTATTGGGGTGGCTATTGTCCCCAGGTGATGACTTGACTTAAGGGGATGTTTGCTCCGGGATTCCACTTCCTGAGGTAGGTACACTCTGCCACTAACCCAAAGGGAGCTCACAGAGCTGTGCCTCCAGGTCATCTTCATTCCCTCTGATCCTGACATGTGCCTTTTATCCCATCCCACAGTGTCACTCAGACCACAGCCGGGAGTCAGCCCATCTCTCACCCTGAACATTTCCTAGGTGGGAATCAGACATCAGTCCACTGTCTCCTCCTAACCTAAGGGGACACATACCAAGTTCTCCAAGTGATCCCATTGAGTCCGGAAGCCCCTTCCTCTTGATTTGAACTACAGGGTAAGTATCCCCAACACACACACACACACACACACACACACACACACACACACACACACACACACACACACACATATATATACAACTTTTCCCCTTGGGAATAGGTCTCCAAGGAAATCCTCCTCACAAATTCTCCCTAATCCCCAACAACTGACCCTTTTTATCCTTGAGATGGATGAAATGTGTTACCATCATGTAAATGATCTTTGGATATTTACTTGGACATTTCTATAGGACGCTCTGTCTTACAACTCATAGTGTTATCTGGTATCTATTACCAGAGTTTAGCTAAAACTTCCATTTTAATTTTCCATTCCCAGCAAGGACTAATATAGCTCGCCTATAGCAGTATCAAAACCCTATAAAGTCCTCCAAATAACAAGTTAAAAGATGTTTTACCAATCTCATTTAGAACAACAGCCCTTCATCATGTCTCACTTGGAGAACTATCAGGTCCTGACCACGTTGGACTCGATTTCTCATCCCTGCGGTCACGTGCTTTTCTGGGGAAAGCTTGACAAATGGCATTGCTTCAACTCATTCTAAAGACAGAGCTACCTTGGCTGCCTTGATCCACCTGATTCCCTCCCCACAGAGGGCTCCACGTACTGAGATTGAGAGGGCATGCAGGTTCAGCGCAGCAGGATTTCCAGAGTCAAAACTGCTATAAATAAATACAAGTCACTTTTCTGCTCTGGGGTTTGGTAATTTGAGTCTATGCATTTTCATGTTTGTGTCTTCTAAGTAACAAGACAGGCAAATCAATGTTGACATTAGATGAGGCATGGGATCTTCTAAACACTTATAGGAGCAGTACATTCTTCAATTATTTTGGAATAGAAATTGTAAAAATAATACATATTCATTTTTTTAAGAATCAGCACTGACCAAATAAAAAAGTGATTTTAAAGTCACTCGAATCCTACTATCTAAATTATCCATGACTAATAACAGGTAAACATCATTTCTAACACTTTTCTATATATAACATACAAATAAAAGGATAGATATCTACTTTAAATAGCTAAATAGATAAATGGAGAGAAGTATCTCATTCTTTCTTTTAAAAGCAAGAATAAAATCTAGCGTAGCATCAAATACCTCCAAGCTTCTTTGTGCAAAGCTTTTGTGGAAATATCAGGGCTCTGTTTTGTCTATAAGGAGAAAACAAAGCAAGAATCCCCTTCAGAGATTGCTGGGAGGAAGTCAGGTGAGAAGTCCACAGTGGATTCCTGAAATTTCCACAAGAGCACTGGCAGATACAGGAGCAGATAAAGATTATGAGAAGCTGAGTGCTGAGAGTGCTTGGAGACTAGAGGAGGTTTGTCAATGTGTTAGTTTGAACGGCAAGAAAGTACAAAGATATTTGATTTTTCACACTTTGCCTACTTTTGAGTTATGGTCTTGTTTTAATTGATCATTTTACTTATATTAACATAAAATTTTGTCTGTGAATACCCATGGCCCTACTTTGAACAGAAAACATTTGCCAGATGCTCTATTAGGTCCTGAAGATACAGAAATGAATACAGGACCAGCTGTGTCCTCAAGATATTTCCAGTTCCATGGAGGAAGCAGCGCAACATTGGACAATGACAGTAAGGTGTGGTAAATTAAATTCAGTTATGGAGGACTATTAGAACAACAACAAAAAGAAGTGGCTTAGTATGAGGTATTCTAGGCAGACAGAGTGGTGTGTGCAAAAGATAGGGAAAGTGACAATACATGATTTATTTCTGGAATGAGCACTAGCTCCACAGGCAGAGGAGGCTGCTTTATCAGCATCCTGTCTGGTTTTGCAGACTCAGATGTACACACCTATCGGCTGCCATCAATTTCCTAAGCTGGACAACAAGAAAGGGGAAATGTATGTCAGGGCTTACCCAGGTACCAATCAAGTGATTGACATCCTGAGACCATCCTGATATTTAGGTTAAACGTACTCCACAGAAAAAGCCATCTCACTTTCTTGCCTAATTCATAGTCAATGAAACTGTGTGCCGGCTGTATGCAATAGATGTGATCTAGTCAACTAAAACGACACATTTTCTCTTCCCTATGTCACCCTCAGACCCAAGCCTTTCATTAATCTCTTCACTTGTTCCTACTCAGAGCATCCAGAGTAATAATGTTTTCAAATAAATTTATTTTAAAATAAAAAATGGGGCCAGCCGAGTGACTCAGTTGGTTAAGAACTCGCTCAACAGTGCAAGCTCTGAGCAACTAGTGGTTCAATTCCCGACCCGAGCTGAGCAGCCGCTGAGCTGCCAACATGTGGCAGGATGGCTCAGCTAAAAAAATAATAAATAAATAAATAAATAAATAAATAAATAAATAAATAAATAAATAAATAAATAAATAAATAAGGGCTTTGAAGATATCTTTGAGTAATCTTCAGAACACTTTTCTAAGAATTTTGAAAAGAGAATCAAAAAATAAATAGAGAGATCCAAAACACTTACAGATATTGAATATGCCGTCTCCTAACCAGGATTCTTTTCCTTAGTAGGTTTCTTCCAGACCACCAGCATTAGCTGGGACTTGCTAGAAACATAGTTCTCCAGCCCCATCCCATCCCCACTGAATCAGAAACTCAGGGGCTGGGGCCCAGCAGTCTGTGTTCTAACAAGGCTCTGGGACAGTTCTGATGCAGGCTCAAGTTTGAGAGCCATTGTCCTACAGTGATAAGTGAATGCCTGGAAAAGTCCACCAAACCACAGATATTCTCATACAAGCCTGCCATTTCTGTTACAGAAATGTTTATCATTTAAATGTATTCCTTGGGAATCAATGCCTAAGCCCCTTACAGTGACCATATCTTCCTTATGGGAGTCACAGCCACAGACTCATTGAAGAGTGCCTCGGGGGTCATCTGTCTCCTCCAAACCTGTTTTTCATTGATGAGAAGGCTGAGGCCCAGAGAGGCCAGGGAACTTGTCCAACGTCACAGCTAATCAGCAGAGACGAGGTCTAGTCTCCAGATTTCTTGACATGAAATTCAAGATCTGCACCACAAAAATTAACATAATTGCACAAGTACATTCAGTTCCTCTACCAAACACTAGGGATTCAAAGAAATGGACCACAGTGAAAATAGTTCTGTTATTTCCAGTTTTTTTTTTCTTATTAGGAAAGCAATGCATGTTCAATGTAGGGAATTTGAGATTAATAAAATGCATAAAGAAGACAAAAATAAACAATTACTATACCAAGAGATAAGTGCTTTAACATTTTAGTGTGTGTGCATGCATGTGTAAATATGTGTATAGAGTACTCATGTAGAACACATATGTGTGTGTTTGTGTAGAGAATGTATAGAGAAAATGTATATATATGAATGATATAGTACATAAAATTCATGTCTTTTTTTTTTTACTTAACATTTCTTTAGTAAACAAAATCACCATTTTAATGATTGATTTGTGCTTCATTGGGATCTATTTTATTTTCTTACTGTTTCATAGTATTTAAATTTTCAATGTTTTGCCCTTATAAATAGGAAAGAGGGTAACATATGAAGTTTCAGGAGGATGCAGGAAAGGTATGTTATATAAGCAAGCCAGCATGGAGTACCAAAGAAGGGACCCTGGTCTGCTGAAGAACTGAAAGACTGGACCCCTATGCAGATATTAAGATGGGGAAAAGGAAATCTGGTCATCCACAAATTTTCCTGGGCATGGACCTATGTACAAATATGGCAATCCCAGAAAGAGCACATAGGTTCATCCAAGGCCAACGTATCTCCCCGCCTTCCTACATTTCATTCATAACACTTAGTGAGAAACTACTTTTCCAGAATACTTCAGTCAAGTGGTAACAAACCTCTTCAGTATTTCATTTTTCTTAGAAAGGACAATTCAATCAAAACATATCTTCAGAAGAGTTCTTGAAAGATAGTACACACTTTTTATAAATATTTATAATGCCTTTTGTGTCCCCTTCATCTGAATAAAGTACCCCCACCTCTTTTTTTTTTTTTACTCAGTGCAAAAAAATATTCTCAAATGGATGACCTATTTATATCAAAAGAAAATAAGAGTATATTGCTTCTAACCTAAAAGGTTATGTTTAGGCTGCTCGGCTACAATGTTCCCTAGTTATAAAATATTTATAAAGTAATTTTCCTATGTTTTGCCCTTTCAACAGGTTGGTAATTGTAAGGGTAGTGTTTGGGTAGAAACTACATATGTATTTTACTAGTTCAACCACTTCCCAAGTACATAGCAATCGTTTCCTAATGGGTCCTTACTCAATAAAATGATATTTATTTTTAATTCCATCCAAATTTTAGAAAGAATTTAATACTTGTTTCAAGTGATTTTTTTAATTGAAATATTATTCTGATCTTCAAATGACTTTAATTTTCATATATTCCCTTTAACTATTTTCTTGTTTACAGCATTTCTATAAGACTGGTCTCTTTTTAGATTTTGGATTTTAAATGTCTGTTCAAAGACAAGATTCACAAAGATTCAATCATGCAGAGCATCAACGAAATAAGACAATGCTCTCTTCTGAAAGGCCAGGTATTCCAATGTCAGACTTGTGTTTTAGTAGAGGAACTGATCTGAGCAGTTGGTATTGATGCTGGTCCTGTACCTCTGGTTGAGGAGGGGGTTCCACTGTGGAAGTCCACCAATGAAAATGCCATGAATCTGCAAAAGAATTTCTAGGAAATTCCTTTCTGAGCTTTTCACTGGGATTATTCTCAGAAACAAACTTTCTAAGGCAGTATTTCTGAAATTATGTTCTGTGGTTCACTATTTCCTTGGAATGATAATAATTCTTTCTCAATGTAAAATAAATATAGGTGGTTATAAAACTTTTGAAAATGAAGTTAAGCAGTTTGACCTGCTAAAGTACATGCTGAAGAGGAAGCTAAGAGAAACAATGTTTCCTAAACTTATTTGACCATGAACTCTTCTTTCAAGAAAAAACTATTAAAGGTCCCAATGAAGAATTTGAAGTCACCCAGGCAGCTTCAAAGGTAAATTGTTTCTTCCTCTATGTGCTACTCCACTCCCAGTTACCCCCACTCCACAGCTTTGTCCTTTCTCTGGACCAAGGGATCCCGAAATCCAAATTGAAATGAGAGAAAAGTCAATCTCCTATGTGAACCAAGCTTTTCAAATTTGTTCCCATTGTTCCTCTTTTGACCTGCCCCAGCTAGTAATCCTGCATCCAAGACAGCACCACTTCCTGCAAGGTCCCTAACCACTAGCTACACCTCCAATCTCCTCCANCCCGCCCCCCCCCTCGCCCCTATCAAATTCCACAGGACTCTAGGGTGACCAACCACTGAAGGGTTTCCCAAGACTCAGGACTTGCTGTGCAAAAGCAGGGTAAGTCCTGGACAAAATGGGATGGGTCACTCCGTTCTCAAAGAAACCATCTATGACAGTGGTCCTTCCTAGAAAAAACACAAAGTTAGGGCAGCAGAACTCCTTTCACAAGATTCCTACTTAAAAGCTCTTGCCTCCAGGGGAGCTAGTGACCAACTGGAGCCAGGCTAAGACCATGACTTGATGGTGAATCTATTTCCTCCCTTACCTCTCTCCTCCCCTTCAGCACCTCCAAACTCCCCCCCTGAAGCCTCCTCTTTTTGTCCCTTTGTCCTTCAAGTCTTGGTCACAGAATGTCCCACCTTAGTTTATTATTTTCTTTATCATGTCTTATTAACATATCATTCTACTTAGGAGAGTCAGTTAGAGACTTTTTCTCCCTGAAGTCTGGAGTCAGTATAATCAGATGTCCTGGTGTGGGCTGGCACATCCACCTCCTTGCAGTAACACCAATGCTCTTTCTACCTAGTTTTTATCTGTGACCAGTGGGGCAGATGAACCCTTCTGGTCTGGTCCAGTTCCTCCCAGAACTGTCTGGCTGACTCACAGCTTCCTGAATCCACCTTTCCCCATTTACACAGAGAGAAATATATATCTACGTTCTATCAACAGATGCATACTGAATAGAGAGCATTGAATGCACACGTGTGTCACTTTCTTCCTATCCAATTCTCTCTTATAGCAAGTCTGTCATACTATGGGCAGTAACACAGACATAGTGCAAGAGCATGATTGCAATAGGACAAGTCACAATTCTTCAATAACTGAGAGAAAGAATCTTAAAGGTTAATGAAAGTTGCTGCAGGGAAAATGAATCTCGGCTCAGGTTCCCAGGAGTGCTCCTCCTGTTTAGAGGTGAAAATGTCAAAGGGACAAGAAAGATGGGTTTATATGAAAAGTGATATTCTGAAACTCTTTCATAAGGATTTGCAATGTACACTTTTAGCCATACTCATATACACTAATATTTCAAGCTTTTGAATGTTCAAATGGTCTGTAATTAAATTGCTATACCTGAAATTATAAGGTTTGATCTATATTCTCAGCTTAATAATGTTTTGGAACATTTTCATTCCAAAAGCTTTAAAAAACTGAATTATTACCAAAAGTACAGGAAAAGATGATTAAGTTTGCACTTTGGGGAAATTATTCCACATCTCTTAAACACCACAGGTTCATGAGCAACTATGAATAATGCTGAAATAAATTTGCCTTTGCAGAGAGAGAAGTGAGAAGTTAATTTAAATTTACCCCAGACTAGATATATCATGCTTTATCAGTATATATGTATATATATATATATATGTAAATGTATATGTATATGTATATAAATCTATGAATATATAAAAATAAATTTGGACTTGAGACCTAAACACATTGCCAAGATGAGGTAAATTTTTTATGCTTTCTAATATTCAACTAGCCATTCATAAAATATTTTTAAAACATTAAAAGCTATCCCACATCAAGTGATTCATGTCTACCTCACAAATAAAATACTACTAAGTCAATGGGGTTTCACACATTGACTTGCTTATTCAAACCTTTTAAAAATATATATATCATTTATTTATTGGTACACCCAAGATCTACATATATGGTAATAATATTCTTTTTATTGTATCATTAGGGTGTTTCTACTGCAAGTAACAGACAATCCTACTCCAACTCATTTATACAATAAAGGGCTTGTATTGTTTCATAAAACTTGAAAGTCTAAAGTAGGCAAGTTTTTGGAAGTTATCAGGCTTGGTGCTCAGTGAAGCTACCCAACTCTAATAATCCTTTCATTGTCTACTCTACCTTTCATATTTTTGCTTTATCATAAGACCAAAGTCATTACCCCGCAAAGGTTTGTTTTATCACAAACTGGATCATGTGAAATCCTCAGGGCTCACTTCTTCGTGATCCTCTCTGTGCTTGGGTTTCTGTCCCACCAGCAAAAACCAGGCACAAAATCATGACTGTTCGCTGGCTTCCAAAAAAACAAACAAAAATACCATTCTCCCTAAGCATTTAATAAATCTAGAAATGAAGATTTGCAGTCAAAGTTGGGGTCACCACAAGCCCTAGCTGGTCCGTGTCTCAGCGCTGTCTCCGCACTCTTTCACACATATCCCTGCAATTCTCCTCCCTCTCGGCAAACCAGTCCTCACCAGCTTCCTGGAGAGTGGCTTTCCCCCTCCTCTAAGAAGTCAGGGCACTACCGAACACACTCCCAATTGATAATGAAGTCATATTCCTTTAAAAAGTGGTTGACTCCATCTTGAGGCTGACGCACCACATGGAGGTAGGGGAGGCCCGTGCAGGGCCTGAGGCCCAGAGAGGGGTAATATCATCCCCCATCCCTCCCACCCAGTGTGGCAGCAGGTTCCAGGACCTTCCATCATGGAGGAGTGCTACCCGGACAGATGGTAAAGAACACAAACTCTTATTGGATATTTGGATGACTTTCTACAGTCTTCATCATTTAGTCAGTACCATAATTACATATTTTAAGTGTTACAATGTAAATATCTTTTGCTCGTTTTCTATCAATTTGGATAAATTGATAAACTGCATTACTGAATAATTTTATTTTATTTAACATAATTTTATTTATTATCATTTATTATTTAAACACACTAGGCTAACAAATAATTCTCCATTGGAATTCCCAAGGACTTTGTCAAAAAGATTTTAAAATAAATAAGTAAATACATATGTATCCATGTACTAGACAACCATACACAAATCCATTCTTCTGATTTTCTTCAAAATTTTTGAAGTCTTTCCTCATAAGTATCTTCAACATCCCTCTTCAATTTTATTTACTTGTTAAAATTGTCTAGACTCAAGCTTTTTAAAAAGAGCTGACCAAAAATGTTAGCAAAAACTTCAACCCTGTCCTCATAAGCTATCCCAGGTTCTGTGCAATAAATTTGAATTAGTCAAGTTTTACTTAGTGGTATTTGCATAAATTTACTTATTCAGTGTTAAACACCCAATATTAGGTTATGTTTGCACTGTTTCTCAAAATGGACACTTTTAAAGTAAATTTACAAATATCAAAAATAAATTATGAAACATGGTTTAGAGGCTGAGACAGAGGTGACGGGGGACATAGCCTGCTTTCCCACGCCAGTCACACCCACCCACCGTGCAACATGCAGCCTGGCTCCCCATCAGACACGCTCACTACCACACTCAAACCACCTTCCGCATCTTCCAGCCCCACAACTTCCTCTGCGGTCAACACTACTCTGCTCCTTAGCTTTGACTGAAGCCAGAATGACTGGGTCCTCTGGGGACCTAGCAACAACGAATAACAAGTGCACGTGAACACCATCTCTGCTGCTTTTAACATGAACTGAGATGGAAGGCAGGGTCTCCCTGACAACATACAACTTCAAGAACAGTGTCCAATATACAGCCAAGTATTGGGGAATGGGGGAAACAAAATTATCTGCTGTGCCCATTTCACAGTCTAAATTTCACTGATTCTAATGAAGAGTACTTTAGCGTGAGCTGCATTATGAGGCCATTCCTTGAAGAATAGCTTATTCCATAAACATGATTAAAGTAAATGATAGAATAAAAAGCACAATGAAGTTTAGCTCCAAATTGCCTTAAGAGAGACTGTAACAAGCAGTTGGGGAGATGCTGGGCTCAGAAATAATGTTTGTTTTATTAATACCCAATTCTCTGCTCATCTATGTTTGAAGCAGTAATGACAGAGAGAAGAGACAGAAAGAAATATTGACACAGAGAAATGAACTCTGGCTCCACGACACCAAATCAAGAACTCCCCCCTTCTCCGTCTTTCACCACCATTTGGAAGAAGGTGCTTGTAGAAAAGGAAAGAGTTGAGCGGCCTCTGGGGCACAGTGAGGATGCAGCACAAGCAGCTCTGATGACATTTCCTTGAGTGACGCCCTGTCACCTGCAGAGCCACCTCTGCTTCTCCGTCACTTCCCAGTCCTTAAATGGCCCCTTAGAATAAATCGTCTGAAATCCACATGTCCTCACAGATGGGGGAGGAGTGAAGAGGGTAGTGACAAATGACAAGGTCTTCACAGCAAATTCTAAAAGCCCACCGTTTAAATGAATAAAAATGCTTTTGTCTTAAAAGCTTTATTTGGGTGTACTTTTCCTACCATAAAATGTACCCATTTTAAGCCATATAGTTCAATAGGGTTTGACTAACGGCCTACACCTATGTAATCAGCACCACGGTGAAGACATGGAACATTAATTTCCATCACTCCAGAAAGCTCCCTGGTGCCCTTCCCTGTAAATGCCCACAGGAAAGTAATTTTTATTTTGTAAGTCATAGGACATTTATGTGAACATTTTAAAACTGAGGTAGCATAAAAAAGAGTTTGTTCACTTGCCAGCAACAACATTCAGATCTTCCATTCTTAACAGAAAGCCAGATAACACTTCTCTAAGTATAATTTTAGCACAGACTAGCTACTAATAAGAAGCTGTTGCCACTGAGCTTTCAAACCGGGCCAATATTTGAAGTGTAACATTCACCCAAAAATCTGAGTGGGAAAGGAGTGTTTAAATCTACTTACTATATTCTGAAGTTAGAAAGGTACTGAGGCTACGTGGTAGGTAGTTAACATGGATGAGAGAGTTGAAGGAAGGAAAAAGCAAAAATGGAAAGAAAAAAAAAGACTTCTCTTAAAAATGTGATATCGCATCTATGCATTTATATAAAATTATATATATATATAAATTGAATTTAAAATATAAAAAATAATTATAGACACCTCAATTCACAAAAACTTTAAAAGTTTCCTAGTGTTCCCTTTGAAACATCTCCTGTTTCATGTCTCATCAAATAATTTTCTCTTCCATTTAAAGAAGATAAAAACAAACTAAAACCTAAAACAGATTATTGACTGATGGAAATCGAGTCAGATTTGGAATGAAAAGTGCTTTCTCAGCCTGCAGCCGAACATTCCGCTTCGAAAGTGCTTCACTGCCTGCTTCTCCACAGATCAATAATAGGTCAAGAACTTGCCCTGCTGCCACTTTCTAAGAGGTGCAGAGAATTGGGCAAGTCAGGAACCTAGCCAAGATTCTGGATGCTAAACCCCACAGCCGTCTCTGTTGGGTGGGATCTATAAAAACATCCTGGAATTAGCAGGCATTTTCAGCCTGCTCACTTCAAAGTAGCCTGCAGCTGGGAAACTCTTGTGATTTCTATGATATATTAACAAAATGTAAAAACTGGTGTACACCATTGAAAAATGAATATATGGCTGAAGGTTAATCAGAAGCTGACAATTGGTAAAGATATCTGGTTAAAAAAATGCATAATTGCACAACAAAGAAAGAACTGTCTTTTATTTAGTCACTTTCTAAACTACAAAAACAGCTCATACTGATAAAATAATTCATGAAACTATGGTAAACTAGAAAAAAGAAAAAAATTATTCATAATCCTACCTCCCCAAAACAATTAAAGCTATGATAAAATTCCTTTTGGAATGTTTCTTAACATATTTGAAATCAAACTGTATATAACATTTTGTATCCCAAGTTTCCACTTAATATAACATACATTTTACACATGATAATTATAAATAAACATTATTTTTAATGGTTGTCATAACTAAGTCACAGAAAATAATACTCAGCATTTCCCTACTGTTGAACAATTAAGACAAACATTTTTTGGTTATTTTAACACTATGCTGAACATGTTTGCATGTCTTTTTCTGTATTTGGGGATACTTCCCTAGAATATATTTCAATATGTACAATTTCTGCATTTGGATATAAAAATTTTATGTCTCTTGTTACATATTTTCAATTTGCTTTGCAAAAATATAACAATTTTAATGCCATTTGGCAGTGTGTGTCAAGATCCTTATATACAGTCCTACCCTTTGATCCATTGTTTCCTTAGGAAACAATCAGAGGTATATAAAATGATTTTGTTTGCAATGTTATTACAGTATTATTTCTGTTGTCAAAAAAATTGGCCACAATCTAAATGTCCAAAAATTAAAAAGCATTTAAATAATATTATGGTCTCCACAGAATGTACTTTATACAACCATTAAAATTCTATTTTCAAAATAATACATAACAGGTGAAATGTCAAAATATAGCATATCATTAAGTTTAAATAAAAAGGTCAGGATATAGAATTTTATGTATAATATGATCATATATATGTATATATATGTGTATATGTGCATAGCAAAAAGGCTTAAAACACATTGAAATGTGTACAATGATTATTTCAGTGATAATTTCAGAGGGGATGATTATAAGTGTTCCTTCCTGTATACTTTGGTATATATAGTTATATGTTCAGGCTATTACTCCTTCATGGTATTTCTATAATATATCACATTTGTGCATTTATGTAAAATTATATATGTATAAGTGGATATGATATTGAATGTAACATTTAAAACATTAAAATAAATACAGAGACACCCCACTTCCTACAAAATAATTTTTCAGAGTTTAATTTTTATGTCTTGATTTTGTTTTGGTTGGAGAAGTTTATCCAAAGTTTACATGGATACTTTTTTTATGTTATAAAAATAAAATCACCATGTTAGGAGTTACTCTAACAAAGTGCCATGAAATGCTTCCTCAGCAATCATGTGGTGTCAGAGGCCCAAGTTTCAAATAGTTTAAATGGGTTATACAATGGCAATTTTAGACACAAGAAGAAAAAAATATCCAACAGTATTCTACAAGAACTAAATATTTTTGTCATAGTTTTACATTATTGACTTAGCATCTTAGTTTTGTTTGTTTTTTAAATTTATTCTCAAGGAAATAGAAACCAAATTCATACATTTGCCATGTCTACATTTCACCAGCCTCTTTGGGGCTTTGGTCTAATATACAAGCACAGTCATAGGACTCAAGGACCCAGGAAACACTACTTAACTGCTCAGCTCTCCCTCACCTTCAGAGTAAATTCCAAACTCCTTAGTATGCCCACAAAAAGATACAAGACCTTTCGGGGCCTGGCATCTACTCACTTGCACAGCCTCATCTCTGACTATCAACCCTCCCTGTTCCTGCCACTCTGCCTTACTTGCCCTGAACATGGGCACTCCCTGAATGAAACGTACTTCATCCACTCTGTAGTGGGGGGTAGCTCCTCCAGGGCCACAGGACTCCCCTCAGTTGTCACCTCTTCCAAGAAGCCCTCCTTTCCTCCTTCCCTGCAAGCTGCTACATGCATGCTCTTCCTCCGGGCTGCCACAGTGTCTTTGCTCTCCTCTATAGGTGCACTTACCACACTTTGTCTGGAAAGCCTGTGTAATTACTCTAATTCCCTTTTATAGTATCAAAGAAGACAGAGGGTTTTTTTCCTGTTTTGCTCATTGCCCTATGCCCAGTGCCTAAAAAGTTCTTAGAAGGTACCCAATAAATGTTTGCATGCTTGTTTGACTGACTGACAGAATAAATGAGTGAGTGAATGAATGATGGAATGATTGAATTAATTCAGCAAAGAACTTGAATATCTAAAACACAAGGTGTCTGACAAGGAGTAGAAGTAAGGCCAAAAGCAGGCAGGGGCAGAAAAGGATGAGATATACAGAGGCTTCAAAAACAAGCAGCTTGGCAAGGTGGAAAGAATATCAGACACACGGCTATATAACTGAGAAAGTTCCTCAACTTGTACCTGTGAAATGGGGTACTATACTTACTCGATTGTTATGAAAACTAAATGAACTATAAATAAATACACACAAACACACACACACACACACACACACACAGTACTTTGCATGTAGTAGGCATTCAGTAAATGTTTGATTTTTTTCCCTATCCCTTCATGTTACAGTTTGATCTAATAGTTATTTTTATACCTATAAAAAGCTGATCACAAATTTCTAGGGAAAAAATGGACTGGACAAAATTTTTTTACTTTAATTTTTAAAAAGATAAACCTGTTAGAAGGGCAAAGGCAAGAGGCTCAAACTCTTACAAGGTTAGGTATGACCCTAAGGAGATGTGGGTCATTACACCCTAAGGGGGTGTAGCACCTACTGAAGTAATGGGCCCCCAAGGTTATTTAGGGGTAACTTTTGTACAGAACAGAATCTCATATATTTTATTGGTGGGACATAGCGGTATCCCCCGAGCAAGGAAAACCCTCTCCCTTATGGATTTCAGTACACGCTCAATTGATGAGACAAACCCATACAATATTAAGTTCTGTCCTAGAGCCATTTGGCTAAACGTGTGGATGTCTAGGGCCAAAAATACATTCATTGATTTGGGGATTAGAATCTATTTCTGTGCTTTCAAACAGATATTCCTGTTCACCTTGAAGTCTTGTGTTTGTGTTGGGCTGGATGAGGGGGGGACACGGCCTCACTCCACAACAGAAATAGGCTTCTCCAGACCTGGAGAACAACTAGTGGGTGGTGGCTGCCCACCCAGCCTGAGCCTGCGAGCTGTGTCAGGGATGCCGGATTGAGGTTTTTTAGAGCAGACTGCTGGATCCACAAGGTTCACTCAGGGCCTCCCTGGAAGAGTAAGAAACTTCCCCACAACAAAAGAGATTTTTGCAGAGAGATAAGGGAAACAAGCAAGGGGACTAGAGCGCCTAGAATAAATATTCTCGGAGCCAGCAGCATAGAGGTTCTGTAAACTAATTTAACAGCGAGCACAAGCTTTTATTGCCTCCAAAAAAACTCCTGGCTCCCGTATCTGGCGGCAACCCAATAAATCAGCACTCGAATTGTCCTTGTCTTTGAAATATTAGCTTACCTAGCTGTGTATTGCGTTATCAGCCATGTGGGTTTTTGTCTGTTTTTTCAGTTGTTACATTTTGTTTGTTTTGGACTCTGTTTGCACATGTGAATATGTATGACAGACTGTATACAAAGATGAATGCACTTCCCCAGAGTGTATTTTTTCCTCTGGCATTTTATTTTGTTGTAAATTATCAACCTTATTGTATTTTAATGTATCTGACTTCTTAATTTGGTTAGTCAATGTATTTAGCCGACATGAACCAAAGCCAGATAAAGGGCAGTAGGCGCTGGAGGCAGGAAACACGCCTCAGGGAGGTGGGAATTCACCACAGCAGCTTGGCTACAATTAGGTGTCTGGGGAGAAGCTGTTTGTTCAGGGGTGGGAGGGAAAGAAGTGGTAACAGGGAAGCAGAAAATGGAAACAAAGAGCCTTGCTGACAGGCAGGAGGAGGAGGAGTAGCCAGGTATAAACACAAGGTAGAAACGACAGCAAACTGCTAGCTGGCACCTGAGGGGAGACTGCCTGGTAGAATGTGGTTTGGCCTTGGGGGAGGTGCAGGTGGTAATTAGAACCTGGAGAAGTTGTTTTGAAAGGAGAAAGGGCCTCCAGCACTGTTACAATGTAGGAAAATTCACATAGACATGAATCTAAGGAACTGAGTGACAGATGGATGGATGGATGGATGGATGGATGGATGGATGGATGGATGGATGGATGGATGGATGGATGGGCAGGCAGGTGGGTAGACAGATAGATGACTGTTTATAGGAATACAGTATCAATTTTAGGAATACCAAAGAGGCTCCTGACCAGAATTATGTTCTCTGTAAGCCTTCAGGGACGCCACCTTTAGAAATTCTTTCCTTTGAGTTGTTCAGTGTGTGGTCTTTGGATCTCTGGATCAAAATGAGCTTATTTAGAAACTCATGGGGGTGGGGCCTAGGAATCTACAGTTTAAGAAACTCTCCAAGTTTTATACACACTAATGTTTGAGATGCCCGGACTAAGGATTGTCCTTTGTAAGGTGGAAAGCCCATAATGACTTTATCAGATCCTTTCTTATAGACAACTGACTAAAAGTCATACAGGAAAAGAACAGGACAAGGAATACTTGGTGGTGGAGAGAGCCTTACCTCTCTCCAAGTGTCAGTAGGTCCTAAGCAGTAAGAGCCCCTGGACATGTCCTTGGGGCTATAATGAGGGGAAAGGAAATAGTCAAACTTCCATGAGTGCCACTCAGACCTTAGGGACGGCCCGTCTGTGCATTTTTCAAGGCTCAAGTAAAATGCCGGCTCCTTCACAATTTGTGCCACATTCACCCACCTAACCCCAGAGGAAAGGCACCTGTACTTCTGAATACCCTGTAGAATTTTGTCTACACATCTTAATGGACTTTGTTTATTCACTTATTTAACAAATATTTATTAAGCCACATGTCAGACATTGTTCTAGGCACTGGGGCAGAAGAGTCAACAAAAGAAACAAAAATGTGCGCCTTTTGGAGCTTAGATTCTAGCAGGGGAAATATTTCATAAGAAAAAGAAAAGCACAAGAGTAAATGCTAAGGAGTAAGTACAGCAGGAAATAGTAATAAGAAGTGTGTGTTTGTAAGAGGAAACTAGAGTTTTACAATAGATAGCCAGGGAAGTCCTTTCTGACTTTAAATAAAGGCCAGAGGAAGAAAGGGAGCGAGCAGAGGGAATATCCAGAAAAAGTGCACAAAAGCTGAGGCAACAGCAAGGTCAAAGGCCCAGGGCCAAGGTTACCGGCAGGTTCAAGGAGTCCCAAGGTGGCCTTTGTGGCTGCAGGAGCGTAGCAAGGTTAAGAGACAGGACATGAGGTCAGATGGCTATGGGTGGACCGCATCACATAGGCCTCCGAAAGTTTTCGTAGATTCTAGAAAACTTTCTTCCTTTACAAGTTGGAAACTATTGAAGGATTTTAAGCTAATGAGTTGCATGGTCACTGTAACTTTGACAATATCACTGGCTATTTTGTTGAGAATAATTGATGGGGGCGGGGGGTGGGGTGATACATTTAATAGAAGAAAGACTGGTTTTAGAAAGCTATTACAATAATCCAGGGGAGAAATCATGGTAGTTTGGCCTAGTGTGGCAGCAAAGAAGGTGGAAGTGACCTGGTCTGGATACGTTTTGAAGGTTTGGGAAACAGGTGGGTGAAAACAAGAGAAAGGTAAAAAAAGTTTTTGGGCCTGAGCAACAGGAAAAAGGCTGTTGTCATTTACTGCGATGGGAAAGGCTGTATGTGGAAAGGGAGTTTGAGGGATAATCAGCTTATAGCCATTAGATTAAATAAGATCATCAGGTCGTGATCACAGAAAAGTCCAGGAACTCAGCACTGGCACGCTTCAACACTCAGAGGCGGAGTGACCAGCTATGCTGGTTTGCCCAGGGCAGAGGGTCCCCAGGACATAAGACTTGAGAGAGCTCCATGCAAACTGAGATGATGGATCACCTGCTCAGAGGTCAGGGAGATGAATGAGAAACCCCCGAAAAGGAAGAGCAGAGCCACGGGAGACGTGTTACCCTAGGAGCCAACTAAAGAACAAGTTTCAAGTGGAAGACAGCTCTCAGCTCTGTCAAACGCTGGTGATGGGGTAAGATGCGGACTAAGAGCTGACCACTGGATTTAGCAACAGAGAGGTCAAAGGGACCTTGACAAGAGCAGAAGAAGAAGTAAGGGACAGAAAGATTGGTTTTAGTGACTCAAGACTGTCTTAGTCTGCTCAGGCTGCTCTAACAAAATACCATAGACTGTGTTGCTTGAACAGCAGAAATTTATTTCTCATAATTCTGGAGGCTGGGGAGTCCAATATCAAGGTGTGTACAGACTCGGTTCTAGTGAGAGCCCTCCTCCTGGCTTACAGCCAATTGTCTTCTGTGTCCTCATACTTTTCTCAGTGTGGTGTGTGTGTGTGTGTGTGTGTGTGTGTGTGTGTGTGTGTGTGTGTGTGTGTGTGTGTGTGTGTGTGTATGTAGAGGAAGGGACTGAGGGAGAGAGGGAGAAAAGGTAGGAGGGAGGGAGAAATATTGAGATTACTTTATCTTCTCATAAGGACACCAATCAAGACCCCCATTCCTAAGACCTCACTTAACCTGAATTACTTCCTAAAGATCCTATCTCCAAATACAGTTACATTCATTTGGGGTTAGGGCTTCAACATATGAATTTGGAAGAGGAGCACAATTCAGACCATAGCAAAGAGAAACCGGAAAGAGCAAAGTATAAACACTTCCAGGGAGTTTTCCTGAGCAGAAAAAGAAAGAAGTGAGCAGTAGCTGCAATAGTATATAAGATCAAAAGATCGTTATTTGTTTTAAGGTGAGCAGAAGAAAAAAAAAGTTGTGGGTTGTTGGAAGTCATGACGTATTTTTTCTGTTTTTCATTGCAAAAATGCATCATGACTTTCCGTTTTTTGTTTTCTTTTTTTTTTTT
>NW_017731607.1:267089-268815 GCF_001890085.2 Hipposideros armiger
TTTTTTTTTTTTTTTTTTTTTTTTTTTTTTTTTAGCTGAGCCATCCTGCCAACTGTTGGCAGCTCAGCTCGGGTGAGGAATTGAACTGGCGATCCTGTTGCTCAGAGCTCGTGCTCTTGAGCGAGCTCTTAACCAACTGAGCCACTCGGCCAGCCCTGCATCATGATTTTCCCAACAGCCCAAATATGTTCATATGATGATGAGAATAACCCAGTCAAGAGGCAAGAGGAGTCCTTGATTAGGTGAAAGGGAGTGTGACTGAAGGACAACTGGGAAGGACCTGAACAAGGTTCATCTGCTGCAACAGGAGAGGAGGCAGAACTTCTGGACACAAATGCACGTAGGCCTCAAGGTATAGTGGGCGGGCACCTCAAAATTCCCTTCTATTTTCTTAGTGAAATAGAAAGGACAGGTCATCAGCTGACACTGAGGAGCTGATGGCAGTTTGATATCAGAGGTAAAAGGAGGCGAGCAGGAGAGTGGTGGACTAAGGAAATGAGCTATAACTGACAGGGAGCATTCAGTACCCACTTAGCACCGGCAGCCCTTTTGAATGGAAGTGGCTCACACCTTAGCAGACTTCAGTGTGACGCCTCCCAGGAGGGGACGTGCACAAGGGATGATTGGAGGACTCGGGGTCCTGTCAGATTTTCACCATTTACTCATGTGAGTCACTTAACCTCTGTGAACCTTTTGCATTTTTATCTGTAAAATCAGGATATTCACACTTGCACTGCCTCCCTCAGAAGAATCATGAGGTGGAACATGAAGGATATATCCTAAAATGGCAAGTGCTAAACACATCAAGGTTACCAGGAGACTAGAGCAGGTAAAGTTAGAATAGCACAAGAAAAAGATAGAGGCCCTAATGGGAGAAGGGCATCTCCAGGTCCAAATAAGGTCTTTCCAGAAAGGATGGCCTAGGGGCGCTTGGGACAACAGGTGGGAGGTGGCATAAATAGAGAAGACAAAAAAGAGGGAATTGAGGAGGACACAGTCTGCCAACTGCTGGCTGCCTGGCCCAGGGCTGGTGGAGACTCATTCAGCTGAGGACCCAGCAGACACCCGGGGCATTCTGCCACTGGCCCATATACACTCTGTGTGTGAGTTAGACATGGGCACCCCTTCCTCAAGACCCTTTACTTCTACTTGTCAGAAAACTGGCCTGATATACCCACTTTCTTAGAATAAGACATTTTCTCGATTATATGCCTGAAAATTTGTTGTAACAAATATGAAAATCTAGTATGATTGTGCGAATCGTTCCCTAGGGTCATATAGTGTACAACGCACTGCAGTTTCTGTCTTAGCTAACCCTCAACACTCACCAACACCCTTCGCTGAACACCACCTCACGATAAATTCTTTATATCTATATTTAAAATAGTATCAGATTAACGTTTTTAAATTTTTGAGATAGAAATTAAACATTATTGGTTTTTGTGCCTTAGGTTATACTCTTGGTAAGCCTGGATTACAAGTAATCTTTCACTTCTAGGAAGGGTTTTTTTTTTTTAAGAAATTTTATTGGGGAACAGTGTATTTTTCCAGGACCCATCAGCTCCAAGTCAAGTAGTTGTTTCAATCTAGTTGTGGAGGGCGCAGCTTTTTTGTTTTTTAAGATTATTTTTTAAAATTGGGGAATTGGGGGATGGGAACAGCACTGGGGAATTGGGGGAAGGGGAACAGACAAGTTGCTGTCATTTTTGTTCTTCAATCTAGTTGT
>NW_017731607.1:270845-319160 GCF_001890085.2 Hipposideros armiger
TAACTTCTTGCTTCCCTTGTCATATACTAACTGCCCGTATAAGCCTGGATTTACTTCTGGGCTTTCTATTCTGTTCCATTGATCTATATGCCTGTTTTTATGCCAATACCATATTGTTTTGATTACTGTGGCCTTGTAGTATGTTCTAATGTCTGGAAGCGCAATCCACATATTTTTGGTGAAATAACTGAATGAAATTTCTTCTACAAAGCCAGAGTTCAGCATTTTATGTAAATCCGGGTCTCACCCCACCTGTCATTGCTGCATTCTTTGTGAAACTCTCCTTAGTGATCTTTTAGAAGAGTTGGCTTCCTTAACTAGCACACTGGCAGAAAATTTGGGAGTACTGCAGCCTTTCATTCGCTTTGTCTGTTTTAATGGAAATTGGTCTTTTATCAAACTGTGAAGGTGAAATCAGGGGAAGGGTGACAAAACCAGTTTTAAAATGGTCACTGTCCAGCCAATGAGACAAAGAGGTGACAGGACCTACTGATTTTTATGACGATGAGCATGAAGGAAGGCCAGTGAAACTCCTAAATCCCAGAAACTTTAAGTGTGAGGGCCAACCCCACTGACATCACAGATCCTTCCTGCAGTCACAATGCTGCTCAACCACCCCAGAAAGATGTCCCAGAAACATCATGTTTAGTCAGGATGTGATCAACTTTCTTTAGTACTTTGGTTTTCTGAGAGAGGAAAAAAAAAATCGCTGTTCCCTTTCAAAACAAACCAAATTAACAAAAAGAAAGCCAAGACATCAAGCATCATGAGTTCAGGTATTTATCTCACAGATTACGTAAGATCTCTAAATTTCTCATCCTTTGCTATCTGACCTTATATTTCATAGTATATATAAACAAGGTAATAAATCTCAAAGAAGGCAGTTAGGTGGCTTGGGCACAATAGGGTGAGAAATCATTCCCTACTATTTTAGAACCGTTTGATCTAAATGAGTGCATTTCAACAAAGGTTTCAAAATGTCTAATGTAAGTAGCTGAGATAATAAGTACTTCTAGTTGACCATAGATGTGATGGGGGGGACTTGGGGGGAATTAGGGTAGAGAAGGAGGGAAGAGGGGAGTGTGAAACAAATTGTTCAGAAACTGCCCTCAATTTAAAAGAAATTACCACCACGCAAAAATTCACTTGGCATAGTTCCTGATCTGATTCAGCATTCTGGTTGCCTAGATACAGATGTAAACAACAGTGCCTCTCCGACTGCAGAACAGCCAGATGAACCTGATGGCCCCCTTCCTGGCTCAACCAGTGACCAAGCAAGTACTTTTAGATATTCTTATTAAATCTAGAATATGTTGTTCAGCTTCTTTAAAGCTTAGCTTTGCTTAGAGAGCTGTAAGGAATCCTGGAAGAGCTGTTTTTCTTTTCACTCTACTCACATTTCCTGTTTTTTTTTCTGCTTTGATAAAATGACTGATGACAGCAAAAACTGAAAAGCAAAAGGGTCTCAATTTGTAAATACATTCATTGCACTGACTTTTAATATGTAGGGCTAAAAATTAATAAAAATTTGATAATTTACTTTTAATAAAGATTCAAAAGAAACTATGATAAATTCAAGGTACAGGCGTTCTCTTACATGAAAAAAAAAAGCTAAATAGAATGTTTCTTTATTGGTCCTTGCCTTATCTTCCCCATTAATGGAAAAGAGTATTCAAAGAAGCAGTGTTTTTAGACTTGCTTTGTCATTCTCATAGCACCTAACCAGCTTCTTGTGATGCAAAGAGCCCTGGAAACTATCACAATATCAAGCACTGATGTTTTGTTTCTATTGGCTGTACCACACATTACCTGTGCGACTTTCAGCAATTGCTTAACCTCTCTGTTTTCTCTTCTATGAAATAGATTAATTAAGCCTACCTTACAAAGAAGTGGGGTTTGAATGAGCCACTAAGGCAAAGTTGGCTTAGAAGGTAGGAAGGACTCAGTCAATAGCTATAATTTGAGTGTCATCACTAGCTATATGATCTTAACAAGTCTGTTTATGTCTGTGCTCCTCAGATTCCTCACCTATAAAAATAATAATCTTCAATTCTTTCAGTAATAAAGAAGGGTTTCAGTTAGTTAAGGTAACTAATATTATCCTTTTGGTAAAGATAATGATTCCCACTTACAGAACTGTTGGAAAAATAAAATCACATCATATGCATAAAAGTATTTTATAGGCCATTAAGCCATAAAGGACCATAACATTTTAAAGTATTATTATGAAATAGGTGAAAATTGACATGCATAAAAGCCACACCCATAATGATCACCAAGTTGTTTGAGAAAATTTTTATACAATTACATTCTAGCTTGCAGGAACAGGGATAAACAGAACTGACTCCTGTATTCAATTAGCAAAGATATAAAAATTTACTCTTTTATAAATATATACATAAAAAAAGCATAGAAAAAAAGAAATACGCCACAATGTTAATGGCTTTTGCTTTAGGTAGTAGAATTATAAGTGAAAAAACTTTTTCCTGTATCTTTCATTTTTATGTATTTTTCCAAAATTTCCTCCACCATCAGGTTTAACATTTGTTACTTTAAACTTGAGTTGTAGGTGCATTTTTGAGAGGATGCTATTGATGGTTTTCCAAATAAGACTTAAAAATTAATAAAACATACATATCTGTTTCACTCAAGGAGAAAAGAAGACAAAACCCCAATAATTTAGTGCCCTTGGGTACAATGTTTGTAATACTCTTTCATTCCACAAAAACTTACAAAGGGCTACTAGGCACCAAGCACATAGGTCGGGGACCAGTCAGTTGAGGAAATACCACAGACTCCCACAGGCCAGAGGCAGCAGTAGAGAGGTGAGAAGGAAAGAGTTGGCATTAGTCATGGAGAAGTCAGGGCCCAGAGAGGAAAACTGGAGTGAAAACACGAACCAGGACAGAGGCCAGTCACAATCTTGAGTGAGTTAGGGTGGTTTTCATAATGTGGATACCTGGGCACCCAGTGGATCAGTGTATTCCTCCTGCAGGGGAAGACTAGGCCTCAGAGTGGCAGACCCACTGCAGACCCCACACAGCAGTGGGGCGAGGGGATCTAAAGCACCATCATGTTGGTTCGCAGGCTCCATCCTTTGCAGTGTGGAGCCTGCTCTGGTTGCCTACCACCAAGAGGGCCAGGTCAGGAGAGCCTGACTATTGACAGGTGTTCTTTACTAGCTTCCTTAATAACTGGCTTACCTTTTATTTTTAAGTTTTATTGGAGGAGAGAGAGAGAGATTTCCAATTAAGTTTCCTAGGCCCTAAATTAAGAAGTGGTGGCTCCTTAAGCACTTGCAAAAGGAATGGTTTCTGTATGTGAGTCTTAACATATTCTGCTCACAATTATAGTATACAATAACATAAACCAAGAAAAAATACCCTAGGAACATATTTTGTTTAAGTTTTAAAATGAGGTGGAATGCCACTCATTCTCTCCCTATTGAGGATAAAAATGTGTCCTCCTTTGAAACTTAAAAATAAAAGAACATTAGAGTTGAAAACAGATTCAGCATATGCAAAACAGTGAGTACTGTTTCCTTTTTCCTCCTAGAAATGCTGCAAAAATATGAACTTGCCTGCAAATAGAACTTTCTAGTGGTACCATTTTATTAACTTAAGTGTTCATATGGTCAGCTATGTTTAATACTAATAGGTTACGTGCATAACTGTGCTCTGTATTTTTCTTTCTCATTGACTATAATAATCTGACATCCAGCTTTCTTAGAAAACAAAATTACCTGGATAGGCTAGTTTTCTAATTTTCAGCTTTGTTTTTGAAAATTAGCTGATTCCCCCTCAGAATTCAGCATGTCAGGATATTGGATATTTCATTAAAAAAAATTATCTAAGAGTAATCTATGGTTTTGACCTTTCCGAAAAGTTTTTCCTGTGATACCAAATCTGTGAAATACAGCTCTCCAGTTACTATTGGATATTTCATTAAAATATTATCTAAGAGTAATCTATGGCTTTGACCTTTCCAAAAAGTTTTTCCTGACTGTGATACCAAATCCGTGAAATGCAGCTCTCTAGTTCTCTTCCCAGAACTTGATTTTGGTTTTAGTCTCTAGCAATGCAAATGGGGCATGTGCAAGATTAACTGGGCTGATGGTCTATGATATAAAATATAGTATATATTTTGTTTAAAATTAAAACACTTATATAAGGATAAGATGGACAAGATTTCCCTGTAAAGTAGCTGATACATTCTAAACCCACGACCTCTGTTTTAGGTAAGATTATCTCCAGCCAAAATGTCAACCAAGAATTCTACAGATCTAGTTGAATATGTTAACAAGTAAGTCTGTAAATTGCAACTAGTTTTAACTGTTTACTGTATTTAATAATTCAGTTAGAGATTAAAGTGCCTGAATGAGATCTTTGAGTTCATCTAAACTAATCCTCTGCTTTTGAAAGAGACAGCCTTAAACCATCTCTGAAAGATGAGTCTCTCTATGCTATTCCTTTCTGATTGACAGAGCAAGCCAATTTTACTGTCCCCTCTTTAAATAACCTCCATAGGTTCCTGTAGATTTATAAATAAAACAACACAGGCACTACGTGACATACGACATGATCTGGTATAGTTAACCACGACTTTCAAAATAAACCAAATAAATCTGTTAACATCTCATAATAAAAAAAAATTAGGAAAATTTAAAATATATTCAATTAACCATCAGAAAATTTTGGTTCAGCTGTTTACAGTGCCACACCTGGAGCTCATCCAGCGAAAGTCTGTGAAGAAAAACAAATCTCGGGACTTGGAAATATAACATATTACTGATACACGTGCAATGTCCAAAAGATCCTAGAATTCCAGTTTGAAAAGGCGAGATCACAGAAGCAATGCATATAAATTTGAGTTGTTTTCTATTGCATTTGTCAGCGGAGGATTTTATGCACCTACTAATGTATTCAAGGCACTTGGGATTTAACATCGGGCTTTCTACAATTTTCTGTGTGACCTCAGTCAGTCCTATAATGTGTCTGGGCTTTAGCTCTTCCATTTGCCAAATGAAGAGGTTAGACTCGAAGCTGCCTAGGACCCACTGCAGCTTTAAAATAATCCTTATCCTAAAATATACATCATGACAACAGACAAAAAAAGGACCAAGCAAATGAAATGAGTCAATGTGAAAAGAAAAATCTACATACTGAATTTTCATTTCTAAAAGTACCTTGAACAATGAAGAGGATAAAATTTTCAAATTCACTGATTTTTATTACAGTATGTTCGCAATTAAGAATGTCCCTATTCCTTAACCAACTGAATTTAATACATTTCAAATAGTTCAACCACAGTATTTTGGCCCCTCTTTTCATGCTACCCATAAGTTATATTTCATTATATGATGGTGGGACTATAATTTAAAGAAAATGGAGCCAAACAAGGGAAAAGATGTTTTCTTACATTTAAAAATATGATATTTGGATAGAAGACTTTTTTTTTCCTGAGTTAAGGGCAATGAATGTGGTATGCACAGAAATAATTGTCATCAATGGCTATATTAGCTAACCTTGCCATCCAAGGAGAAAGGGAGACCTGTTTTCACCTGAGTCTCCGCATGACCAATGGAAATTAGAAATCATTCTTCTGACCTATCAAATTCCAATATGAACCTAAGTGGATTTCTTTAGCCCAGGCTGGTGACCTACATTCCAGGAAATGAGAGAACAAATTCCTGGGAGATGGCAACAGACTTAAAAAGAAACCCAAGGAAATGTTTGCCATTTCTTGGATTCCAGAGAAACTAAAATTAAGAGAAAGGGCAAGAAGAGGGCTGGCCGAGTGGCTCAGTTGGTTAAGAGCTCGCTCAAGAGTATGAGCTCTGAGCAACAGCGGTTCGATGCCCGGCCCAAGCTGAGCTGCCACTGAGCTGCCAACAGGTGGCAGGATGGCTCAGCTAAAAAAAAGAGAGAGAGAGAGAGAGAGAGAGAGAGAGAGAGAGAGAGAGAGAGAAAGGGGAAGAAATAGTCCATAATTCAAAGCAAAAACATGAAGATTATCTGGCCCCACCATTCACTTTCTACCTTGATCTCTTCCACAGCTCTTCTCTTGCTAAGCCATATATCTAGAACTTTCTATGTACCACCTGAAATGGTTAGCTTTCTTTTGGTCTCTCACAGTAATCTTCCAGAACAGGCTGCAAGCTCCCAAAAGGCAGGCACTCCATGGTCTCACGCTTTTGATATCCCTACAGTAGCCTGTCACGGCGCAGTCAGTATGGATTCTTGAAGAACTGTAGTTGACAGATTTAATAGAGAGTAATGGTGAGACTTTGAATCTTTAGAACTCTGCTTAGAGCAGTAGACTCCTGGGCAGCTGATTAACTGTAAAAGCCAAATGGCATTCAGGCATTTCAATCAGCACTGCAGATGTTTTGAACTGACGTATTGAATCCAAAAAAATAAACATAAAAAACAATCAAGTTTAAAATGACTTCATCCTTTAAGTCATAGTACTCACTGAATGGCAATGAATTTATCGATATGCAGAGTACTTATACAAGTAAAAGTCATTACTGACACATTAAACTGCCTCAATATATATTACATATTCTCAGAGTTTCTGCCTTATAAACCTATGTGGGTATATGTATAGGTAATACTAAAAACAAATAACAACCACCAAAAAAATTAAAATCTAGCAACAAAAGAGGTAGTAATGCCTAGCCTATGAACAAGGCTTGGCTAGAGATAAGCACATTAAAAAGATAGGCAGACAGAGTGTTTACAGGGCCCTTCTCAGTCTCAGGCAGCTGAAGCAACACCCACACATTATTAGCACTTGTTAAATGTTAGATCACATTAATAATCCATGGGGCAGGGGGAGGCGGAATGCTTGCAATCATTTATGAGACAATTATGGTGATACTATATTGAGGGCAGTAAATAATTCTGATTTCCATATGTTCACTGATTCACAATGAGCTGATTTTATAACAGTGTGTCCAACATTCATTTAAGCTTAATTGAGCAGAAAGTACCAAAGCCTTTTTTTTTCCTTTTCTTCTTTTTTCTCCTGCTGGTGGAAGGAGCACTGCATGGAGGCCAGGTACTTCACGTCTACACCCGAATCTTCCTTTAATCAGCTATGTGACCTTGAGAAAAAGGTCTTCTCCCTGGGCAATCTCTGTACAGTGGGGCTGGATTTTAAGTGAGGAGCCTGAGAGCCAACGGCTGCCTGTGCTCAGGAGAAGACCCAGGTTTCACTTCTAGGATGTGGATTAGAAAGAAGTCTGTCTCTACCTGCTATTTCTCAACTCTGCCCACAATTTCTCATAAACATTCTTTTATGTAATAAAGTAAATGGCTAAGATTTAAAAACACACAATATCCCCCCCCATAGGATTTAATTTTGAATGGAAAACAAATTTTACCCATAGAGCACTTTTTATTTTTTTTCAATTGACACGCCTTAAAAAAACTGTCTCACCAATGAATCAAATAATTTATAAGGGCTCATCCATCCCTAAGATTCTTTGGTTTTCAAAAATTAGTTATTACCATTTTTTTTTTTTTTTTGATTTGTAGACTGAGATCTGTTAGCAGCTGCGAACAATACCCTATTATATTTTTAGCTGAGCCATCCTGCTACCTGTTGGCAGCTCAGCAGCTGCTCAGCTTGGGCTGGACTTGAACCGCTGTTGCTCAGAGCTCAAAGTCTTGAGTAAGCTCTTAACCAACTGAGCCACTCGGCTGGCCGTTATTACCCTTTTTTCACTTAACAAATATTGATTATCTACTATGTGCTCATCACTGTGCTAGGCACTTGGAGAGTCATCAGTAAAAAAAAACGGACAAACACCCTGCTTTCATGGAGCTTCCGGTCTAGCATGAGGAAGGGACACACATTGTTAAACAGTATGACAAGGGCAGGCCTCACTTAGAAGCTGGCATTTGAGTAAAAACCAAATGAGGGAGTCGGCCATCATCTCAAGGCAGAGCAAAGTTTCTGTGGCAGGGACATCCCTGTGGCGTGGCACAAACAGCAAGGGGGTGAAGATGGCTGCAGTGCAAAGGAGGGAAGTATTATAAACTTGAACTATGATGCTACCTGCATCCGGGAAATGAAATTGTTTTGTACTGAGGAGTTGTGCAGGCTGGGCTATAGCCAACATATATCTCAGAAATTCTCTCCGTCATCCATTTTGGGAAGACAAGGGTCTGGCTGACAGCCCAAGAATGCTACTTAAGGTTTGGATACACAAAACTATCAGTAAGTCAAATGGGCAAAATAATCAATGATTAATGATTTCGCCTTGTGATAGAATATGGCATTCAGGATCTGAAAAGTATTCATCTTCAAGGTTTTTTTTCTTAGTACCATGGCAGATATTTTATTATGCCGTGATGTACTGCTTCTGTTGCTACCTGATGAAGATGGATATTTCACATTGCAGTACACAAGAAAGAAAAACAAAACGCTGTTGGTTGAGCTTTCTATGGGATAAGTCATATTTGGTTGGAGATCTTTCAGGTTTTATTTTGCAATATAATATCCATTTTTGAGAGTAACTAGCTCCCAGCTGAGAAATCTTCAAATAGCCTGCACAGCTTATGAAGGAAGGGATATATGGCTGTTAGAAAGGTTTTTTTATTACCTGGAATACTCTCTCCCACCCTGACTCCCTGGCACCACTAACCATATTTATTATTATAGCTTCCAACCTTTACTCAGTGTTAATCATCTCATTTAATCCTCACAATAACCCTAAGAGGTGGAGAGTGTCACTATTTTAAGGATGACAACAAGACACTGGGGTTCAGAGGAGTCAAATATTGACCCAAAGTCACATAATGCTATGACATAACCAAGATTTATCACCCAGAAATTTATGTCTATGTTATTTCAAAGCCTATTTTCTTAACCATACCTCTATCCACACTCCCTGCCAACATACTTTCAATGCACACACACACGCCCTGGGACATCTTCACCCTCATCCTCTCCCACGCAGCATGGAGATGTGATGCAACCGTAGATTTCTGCTCTTCCTCCGTGTGTGCCCCTCTGCAGCATATAGGCAGCCTGGTCTCACAGCATCTTAGCTGCCCCTCAGAGGCCCTGCGGTCAGCCAAAGTGCAGTCTTCTATTCTTCTCTCTCTAGCCTCTTCTCACTGTCCCCTGCTTGTGATGGCTAGGGGTGGACACGGCTGCAGGAACTGGGTGGGCATTACACACAGCACACTCCAAATCACTCAGGGCAGGGGTTTTCCCTGTGAGGCTTGGTCCCTCCCGCCCCAGGCGGCTGTCTGGACTCTTGCCACACCTAAGAGTTTCTGCTCAAGTTGAGAGCTCTGCTGAGGACAGGCTAAAGCCAGTCTCAGTTCCCTAGAGCAGAGAGGGAGACCCGCCAACCTCTGGCCTCAAAGAGGACGCTTAGGACTCCAGGGAGACAAGTGAGCTAAGCAGAGGAAACGGAACTGGAATGAAAATTAGATAATGTAGGGATCAAGTTATAGATTAAAAAGCAGAGGAATAAATACATCTTATCTCTCTGAGAAAAACACAAATATAACAGGAAGAGCTACTTGTTCATCTGCACAAAGCTGCTGTGATATAGGAGAAAGAGTCAGAGGCAGGTTAAAATGTTTCCCAGCTGAGTTAGTGATAATCGCCAAGCCTCAGTTTTCACCTAAATTGAGAAAAATTTCACTTCATGCCACAGGATAGTTGTGAGGATGAAACGAAATAATGTTTATGAAAGTGGCATGTTGTCCATAAGCACTAAATAGAAATAGAAATAAGAAATAAGCACTAAATGATAAATTCCTTACTTTGCTCCTGGACTACGAACTCCTCTCAAATAATGTACCATCTGTATTAGTTTCTAGGGCTGACACACACAGCACCACACACTGGGTGGCTTAAAACAACAGAAATGTATCATTTCACAATTCTGGGGATTAGAAATCCAAAATCAAGGTGTCAGCAGGGTTGGTTCCTTCTGCGGGGCCTGAGGGAGCACCTTCCTGTTCCATGCCTCTGTCCCGGCTTCCCCTGGCCTGTAGATGCATGACTCCAAACTCTTCCTCTGTCTTCATGTGATAGTCTCCCTGTGCAACCCTGTCCTCACATGGCCATTCCTTACAAGGACACGAGTCATATTAGATTAGGAGCCCACCCAACTCCAGTACGACCTCATCATAACTAATTACATCTGCAACAACCTTATTTCCAAATTAAGTCACATTCTGAGGCACTAGGGTTTAGGACTGCAACAGATCTCTTTTTGGGGGGAATAGCGGGGCAGGGTGTACACAATTCAGCCCATAACACCGTCTAATAATCACCAATAACTATAAGAACGCATGTCTATAAAGCTTGTAGACATTACAAAGCACTTCAAGTACGTTATTAAAATGGATTCCCTCAGCCAGTTGGGTAGAGTAGGAATCATTATCTCCACAGAACAACAAGGAGCTCTCTTCTGGACAACCTTAAAGAGGTTAAAGGTAGTAAGCAGCAGAGGCAGACTTTGAACCCAGGTCTTCTGACTCCAAGTACAGTGTTCTTTCCCCTGGAGACTCACATACATACCACACATCCTCCAAAACTAGCAAGGTAATATGGGAAAGTGCCTCAAGAGCACTACACCATGCAATAGGACCTCCAAATGTCGTCAGAACAATTCACTGCTGCATTTACATCCATTCTATCTGTGGCTGTACCCCAGACGTCCACTGTGTGCTCATTCACACAGGGACTCTGGAACACTTGCCAACCTGCATGCCACCACAGGGACACTAGTCCCAACAGGCACATCATTAATTCTGTAATTTTATTTAAAAATGTCCTGAACATGAGGAGTTTGCCTCTTAAAACTTTCCTCTGTAAAATATCCACAACTAGTCTCTTCCTCCAGTCTTCACTTGGCCATGTCACTATTTGAAGTCCTCGCCTCTCTAGACTCTTCCACACTGATCCCCGTGCTGGCCTAGCCCTACTGGCCTTGGTCTGCTCCTTCAGGACGGATCCACTGAAACCTGAATTGCCTCCCTCACCTCCCTAGAGCACTCAGCCCTTTGTACAGCTCAGCAACGGATGCTTCTGCAGTCACTAAAATCCATCTGCCAGGATGACTATAAACAAGCAATGGAGACACTTTAGAAAATATATTTTTAATTTCATCGCTACACACACACACACACATACACACACACACACTATTTTTGTGTGGCACGAAAATGTTCTATAAAATTTCACTATTTATGTATTTATATATTTTGCAGGACTCTACGCCCTCGGAATATACCTGGTCATAGATTAGATCTTATACAAAACTGAAAATTTTCTTCGTTTATGTTCTAGAAAAGGGTTTCACTTTTCAGATTTTTGAGTCTTGAGTATTACAGGTCGCCAACACGGTTTTCAGACTCTCCTAAGTAAATTTAGTTCTCTATTCGCGAGAACAGAACAAGCAGAGAAGTGAGAGGCTCTGTGTACTGATGCGTCTGCCAGCAACAAACAGCACAGCTGGTGTAAGTCACTGAGAGCTGCAGAGAAATAGAACTCAGAGTTTGTGGGAAATCTGTTCGGATTCAGTTGTCAGCTACATCCTCAGTGATTTATTTAAAGCCCAAAGATAGCTCTGAAAAAGCCCCCAGGGAATTCTTCCTCCTGGGGTTAGTAATTCCACCTGGACTAGTCAGGCATAGTCTGTTATTTCTTTTCTTTCACAGTTAAATTTACATGTAAATCTCACTGACATAATGTATTAATAAAGCAGTGAGTGTTTTTTGTTAATTTGCTGAAAGAATCAGGGTGGTCACACTGTGCTACTAGTGAAAGGTATAGGGTTTTAATCTTTTGAATTATCTGATGATTTAAACAATGGTATCATTGGGAGCTTCCCTTAGAAAACTTAGAGTGTATGTATGTGTGTTCTTCCAGTTGTTGATTTAGAAAGGTCAACTGGAAAACAATATTTTTCTTTTTTATGGCAAATGGAAATAGAAAAAATATAAATTCTATGTTCATCTTGCAAGAATTATGTATAAATAGAACTAAACAGAGCATCATTTTGGTACTTCATTAAGAATCACTAATAAGTAATAATAATAGTAATACTCCAACTAATAGTAAATCTTAGGCATGAAAAGAAATTTCAAAAAGGAAAGCCCTCCACTTAAATGTAAAATAGCTTTTAAAAATAAACTTGAAAAGCTAAAGGAAAAGAAATAATTACAATCCAGAATTTGTGTGTGTCACTTGCTGTCCCCATGGTTGCAGGCAAACACATTCACATAGCACAAGGTGTTGCCCTCCTTAGAGGCCTCCTTCAAATAGTAACAACACTGAGGCCAGATACGACAGGCAAACCACAGCCCAGCAGCTGAGAAGAGGGGCTGCCATGTTCTACTGGCCCTTCTGCTGGCTAAGGTCAGCTTCCTCATCTCTTTCTGGATACAATCTTGACACCATCCAACAGCACATCGAAAGAGTGCAGTTGGGCCCCACATAACCCTGGGCTGCAATGTCGCTGTATGGCATTGGCTTTACCATCCCTCACCACTTGCTTCTCATATGTTATCTCAGAACTTACAACCATGCAGTGAAGTAGGGCCTGTTAGCTGTGATTAAAGATAAATTAACACATTGAGGATGGGGCATTTAAATTGTTTAAATGCATGTTCCCAGGGTTTAAACCATGAAATCAACTTTTATACTGTGTTTCTTTAAACATTTATAACAAATTCTCTAACTATTTTGTGAACTGAAATTTTCAGGAAATACTTGCCAAAGACCCTAGTAGTGCGTGAGGATGTAATACCTCTGGAAACATTCCCCCTTATGGAGTGGCACTAAGCAGAACTTGCAGATGTACCAAGTTTCATTTCTTTTTTTGTGGGCAGCACAAATATGGCACCTCCTAGCAGGGTATTTTCTTTTACCCCATTCACTTCCAACAATCCTCTCTAGCACATGTTTGCACATATCACCCGAAAGTCTCCCAGGGGGGTCCTCATGAGGCACACGAGGGGTTTGGGTTGATGTTCCTGGGCGTGCTGCATCTGTGTCTGTGTCTGAGTCTGTCTCCACCTTATCTGCAGCCCAGTCTTTTGCCACTTGTAGCAGAAATTCTTTGTATCTCATTTTTGATGTAGGGTTTAGTTTTTGATAGATCTGAAAAGAACTGAAAAGTGCACAACTTATAAGCCAAATGCAACTTTCTTTGGCCACTTCACTGTTTTTCTCAAGAGAGAATAATAAGACAAGTACCGATCTGTCGTATCAACACTCTTCATGAACATATTATACCGAAAAATACAAATAGGTTTTTTCTTTACTTCTTCATTGCTCCGTGGAACATTAACCATTGTTGAATCGTGAATTGTGGAAATCATGTTGACAAAATGAGTATCCCTTCAGGATTTAAGAAGAATTTCACCCTTTCTCCTGAATGTGGTTTTGCCATGTTTCAGAGACTGTGATTCATTTTTCATTTCTGGAGGAAGACCCCTGTTCACTCTGATTGTTCCACATACTCTACATTGTCTTGAAAAGAGAGTTTCAGCAATTGCCACATGATTGTAATAGCTGTCTTGGTAGACATGGTAATTTTGATCAAGATAAACGCAAATCTGCATCACTGGTCCACAATACACTAACTGAAACACTTTGTTGGTAAGTGGCAGACCTGTATTCTACCCTCAGTCTATCTCGCCTTCCAACTTACCAATCTGCTTCTGAATAGCTACATAACTTGAGAGCTCATATTCCATATTTAATACTTCAGAGCTTTATTATATATCCTGCCTTATATTATTCACTGATTCACATGACCGATCTTAAATCAGTACTATTCAGTCTTTAGAATCACATAAGTGCTTATTTAAAATGCATATTCTCTAGCTCCACTCCACACCCCCAAGATTATGATTTAGGTTTATGGTAGATCCGAAGAATCTGCATTTTAACAACTTCCCTCACTTCCCCAACCCCATGATACTAATTTAAGTTTCTTTATGAGAAACACTAAGTCAGACTAAGTTCCTTGAGGGACGAAACTACTGTATATTGCATATAGACTACAGCATTTAGTAAATTCTTACTGATATATTTCTATTTCGACTGACATTTTTATTGGTAAGTTATTAGATACAGATACAGTGCTTTCAGCTGTACATAAAAACACTCCAACCAAAATGGCTTAAATGTAAGGACAATGATTATTTCACATGAAAACAAAGAATCTAGAGTTTGGTTAATTTAGAGGCTTAACAACATCATCAAGAAACCAAATGCTTTCTCTCCTTCCTCCCTGCCATTGCCTTTTCCCTCATGATCCCAGGATGGCTTCAGCAGTTCCAGGCATCAAGCAGAGACATGACAACACCCAGCAAAGGGAAGGAGAGTTTCTTCCTGTGTGTCTCTCCTTGAAGGCAAAGAAACCTTATCCAGAAGCCCCATAGTAGGATCCCTCTTGATTCTCATTGGCCAGGATTGCTTCACATGCTCCTACCTAAACCAATTACATCTCAACTCAGAAGAATGGGACAACCATGATTGGCTTGCTCCCTGAAGGACACGGGGGACAGGAGGATGAATCAAATCAGGCAGAAGGGAAAGATGGCTATCAGGAAGGTAACCTACAGTGTCTGCCACACTGGGACCTCCTAAGATAAAATCTAAATTTTGAGAGGAGTGAAGTATAATTTACAAGTGTTTGTACAGGACTGAAGACTGGAGAGCAAATACCCTTTCACTGGCAAATCCAGGCTGCAGATTATCTAGAGGCCAGAAAGAAGAGCTATCTCAAGGAAAATAATGAGCAAATCTGTAGCCCACCACTAGGCCACATGTCACCATAAGCAGGGTCCAATATCCTCCTCCTCTCTGCCTGTGACTCATACATCCAATCAGGGTAGCATTGTGAACATGCTGGAGTTTTAGAGGAATAGATTTTATTGGGTTGTCAGAAAAGTCATTATGTATTTTTTTGTTTGTTTTTCATTGCAAAAATGCGTCATAACTTTTCCGATAACCCAATGTATAGATGAGGTTCCATTTGGTAATTTTCCAGGAGAACATTTTGAGCCAAATGAGTGATACATGGAATCTGATTAATAAAATGCCTTAGCAAAGCCTTCTTCATTCCTCAGGTGTGTAGGAGATAGGAAAGAGGAATCTTACCCTCATGTACTATTGGTGGGATTACAAATTAGTGCAGCCACTATGGAAAACAGTGTGGAAGTTTCTCAAAAAATGAAAAATAAAACTACCTTACGACCCAGCAATTCCACTTCTGGGTATTTGAAGAAACCTAAGACACTAATTTGAAAAGACATATGCACCCCTATGTTCAATGCAGTGCTATTTACAATAGCCAAGATATAGAAGCAACCTCCTAAGTGTCCGTCAATAGACCAACAGATTAAGAAGAGGTGGTACATATATACAATGGAATATTACTCATCCATAAAACAGAATGACATCTTACCATTTGCAACAATATGGATGGACCTGGAAGGTATTATGCTAAGTAAAATAAGTCAAACAAAGACAAATATCATATGATGTCACTTACATGTGGAGTCTGAAGAATAAAATAAACAAAACAGAAACAAACTCATAGATACAGAGAACAAACTGATGAGGGGATGGGTGAAAAAGGTGAAGGGGTTAAGAAGTACAAATTGGTAGTTACAAAATAGTCATGGGGATGTAAAGTACAGCATAAGGAATATTGTGATATTGTGATACTATGCATAGTGCCAGGTGGGTACGAGACAGACTAATTGGGGTGTGGGGGGGGGTTGCTTCATAAATTATAGAAAACTCTAAGCACTATGCTGTATAGCTGAAACTAACATAAAATAATATTGGGACTCTCAATATTGAATTAACAGGTATTAAATCTATGTGTCCAGCTTGGCTTGTTAGAATAGTAGGTAAAAATATAGAACAATTCCTGCTTGGAAAACATGAAAAATGCATGATACAAGTCAAGACCTATGTCAGATCAGGTTCTTAGGTGAGATGTAGATTCTAACTATGCCAGGGCTGAAAGTCCTAGAAGACTTCTCACAGAGAAAATACAGGCATAGAAGTGAGGATGCAAGTTCTGTTTCTGGCTCCTCCAAGTTCATTCTTGTAACACCCAGGGTGTTGTTTCCTTTTCCTAACCAGGGACCATTCTTTCCTTCCTGTCATTCCAAACACCCAGAGAAGTCAGCTAGAAACCAGACTAAACAGCCAGGAGCGCACGATAGCTTTCCTCCTTGAACAAGCCTTCCACATCAAAGAGGACATCTCTGCTTGTCTTCAGGGAAACCACGGCTTTCGCAAAGAGGAGTCACTTGCCAGGAAGCTACTGGAAAACCATATCCAGACCATCACCAGCATCGTCAAAAAACTCAGCCAAAATATTGAGGTAGTTTTTTATTTGCCACATGGAGGCACCATTGCTTGACAAATATTATCAACCACCAATGCTATTTTTCAACTGTAGTTTAAGTTTAAATGCTATTGTTTAAGTTTAAATGATTACCATTTAGTTGCCTCTGAGGAATACAGTTCAGTATTCCAAATACTCATTTATGCCAAAAAAGTAGAAGGAAATTCTGTTCAAAAAATGTTTGTTGAGTATCTACGTGACAGCAAAGACAGTTGTTCAGCATTATGTCAAACATTGTGCTAAGGTGCTTGCTTATCTTAGTCTAAATATCCAAGATTCTATTAATGGAATGATTTCAAATAGAGCTTTCCATAATGAAGTGGCGGGCCGGCCGAGTGGCTCAGTTGGTTAAGAGCTCGCTCAAGAGTTTGAGCTCTGAGCAACAGCCGTTCGAGTCCAGCCCGAGCTGAGCAGCCGCTGAGCTGCCAACAGGTAGCAGGATGGCTCAGCTAAAAAAAAACAAAAAACAAAAAAAAAACAACACACACACATAATGAAGTGGCAATGCTGGTGCACAGGACCACTACAGTCTCTCTGTATCCCAGCTCCCACTGCTCTCCCCTTCACTCTGGCCATACTGCCTCCCAGCTCTTCCTAGAACATAGTAAACACTCTGGCTTCAGGGCCTTTGCACCTGCTATTCACTCTGACTGGATCATCTTCTGCTAGATATTCATATGCAATGCTCTTCATTCCCTTCAGGTCTCTGCTCAAATATCACCTTCTCAGAGAGGAGCCCCTTGACATACTGTGAAACAGCACCCCTCCCTACCCCAACAATCACAATCCTCTTTAACCCTACGTTATTTTTATCCATAGCACTATCACAAACAACTGTGGTCTATATTTCTTTATTGTTTGTTTTCCCCTTCTAAAATATAACCTCCATGAGAGCAGGAGCTTTGTTTTGTTCACTGCTAAATCCCACACCAGACGATGAGAATGTCTGGTAGGTAGTCAGCACTCAGTCAATATTTTCTGAATAGATGAACTGATGAATGAATGAATGGATGATGTTTAAGGTGTTAAAGGAAAAAGAGTTTCTGATCAAAAAAGAAAATGCTTGGTTTAAACCAAGATAAACAGGTTTTACTACAGGTCTTTAATGACTGTTTTTAAAGTGCTGATGAGTACGATAAATCTGGGGTAGCAACTTTCAGGGAAGGGTTCCAGAGAATACACTTTAGGAAGCTGGCCAAAAATGTGGGGAATTATCTTGAAAATTGATGACAATGTCCTCCTTTTCTACTATTGGAGAGAACAGTGGATTACACAAAACAAACAAAAAACAACATGAGATTGACTCAGCAATGGCTTCCTCATGACTTTGTAATTAAGACTAAGGATATTTATTAATTTATGTTCTATCTGTGGGGCCTGGAAGACTCCATAATGCATTTGAGGGTTTGTGGAAAGTTAAAAAAAACTTTAGAGAACTTTTAAAGAGCACTTTATTGGTATTTAGCACATACTAAATTGACCCCACCGCCTAAAAGTTAATGCCACTTCTCATAGTGGTCAAAGGTATTTCCAGGTATAATAAAGTGTCGTGAAAGTGACAAGAGATAAGGGGCTCAGTGCCTTTGAGATGATGAGAAAATCAAGTAAGGATAGCACTAGCACTAAAATAAGATCCTAATTTAGGAATCAAAACGTCTTGGTAATTCAAGAGAACAGCATTCTCGGAAATATCAAAATACTTCTAGAATGTTCTATATTTTGACCTGGGTAGTTCATACATAGTTGATTATATCTGTCAAAATTTATGCAGATACAAACTTTGATTGATACATTTTAATACATAGCAATTATACCCCACTAAAATACTCTTAGCGTTAAGACAAGGAAAGTTCCCAGATCTCTGGAAATCTTGCTAAGAGATTCTTTTCCTATAAGCATTATTTTAGATTAGCTCTAAAAAAAATAAAGCTGAAACATTTTCCAAATATTGTAAAAATCTCAAAATATTTATAATCATGTTAAGGGTTTGGCACATGTAGTGAAAATGAAGAGGACTGGTCTGTGCAGAAAACGAAATTAGAAAATACTTTAAAGGTTATGGATCACATAGATAAAAAATGAAGAAGAAACAGGCTACTTTTAGTAAATAACTAAGACTATAAAGCAATAAGCATTTTACAGAGAAATGGACATTATTCAAATATTATAAAAGAATACAAACTCATTAACCAGAACAGCCTGTTTGCAAATTGGCCAGGTAGAGCCAAGTATGAGTTGATATCTCACATGGGTCATTAAAAGGCATGAAAAAAATTTAATCAACTATAATTGCAGTAAATTTGCTTCCTTTTTAAAAAATCAAACTATTTCTTTTTTAAGCTGCCAGCTAATTGTTTTAAAATTAAATTATTTTTAACTCAGGAAAAGAGAATTTTATGTATAACATTACTATATTGTATTTTCCCCCCAAACTATAAGAGTAATGCTTGTTCATTGTAATTATTTTGAAAATTTAAGAAAAATGTGTAAAATCTGAGAAAAAATTTTCTCATAATTCTGCCACCAAATTGCAGTCCCTACAAACATTCAGATGCATCTCACTCTAGTGCTTCCAGACATTCCATTTAGGAGGCTGAGACTACATTTGCAAGCACAATCTTTAATATAAAATTAAATCATAAGCTTTCATATGTCATTAAAAGCTCTTTGCATGGTGCATACATCATGATTTGCTTAATTATTCTCCTAATATTAACATATCTTTGTACATAGATATGTGTCCGCATTTGGATTATTTCCACACTATATATTCTAAGAAGTAGAATTACCAGGGTATAGACACTGTGAAAACCTTTGATGCATGTTACCAAATTGGTTTTCAGAAAGTTAATAGCTATTTACACTTCCATTAGCATTATATGACAGCGCTTTCTTCACTATGCTGATGCCAGCATTGAGATTTATTGTTTTTAATCTTACTTAATTTGATGGGATAGTAATGAGATCTTTCTGTTTTTTTAACTTCTTAAAAGCAACTATCACAATTTGCATTTTCTCTGTCAATAATCTGTTAATGTCTTTAGTCAATTTATTTTGGAGGTTTTTAGTGCTTTTTAATTTGTATTGATTTGATTATCTTTTTTATTAATTAAGGATAATAACCAGTGGTATGTTGGTAAATGTTTAGTAATCAGCAATCAATTTTTTTCTGGGTGATTAAAGTCTGATTTGCAGTGATTGCCTATTTCCACGGTGCAAATACTCTCACTATGACTGATTTCAAACACCAACATGATGTTACTAAATACAAAGGTGGGAAGAAATAGGAACAATCGGCTCACATGAACATGTGCGTGCTGATTGTAGCACACCTCTGAAACCTTTGGCAACAACATTTGTTATAAATGTTATCCCAGTTTTTTATGTCTTAATTATATTTCAAATTTTTTACACGTTTTTTTATAAAGTTGAACATTCCAATATTTTGCCTTGTGATGTCTTTCATTACTTTTAAGAATAGACATTTCCTCATTCAAAGATGAAATGATCTTTATTATCTGTTATTTTATGGTTTAACTTTTTATTTATTTATAATCTATTTTTTCCAAAATCTATATTGATGTAGGATGTGAAGTAGGGATCTAAAAGGATTGTTTTCTGAATAACTTATCAGAGATCCCATAATCACCTGTGGAGTTCCTGCCCCATTGATTAGTGAGTCTCATGTATAGCATATTTTTTTCTTAGATACACCAAGGTCTTCATTACATTACATTGATCTATGTAGCTATACTGATTTACTTATCCTTACTTTGTAAGATTTTTTTAGTATCTAGTAGGGCAAGTTTCCTTCCATCACTGTTCTTTACAAAGTCAAATAACAACATCTACTGCTATGGTCTGAATGTTTGTATCTCCACAAATTCAGGATATGTTGCCATCCTAATGCCCAATGTGATGGTACTAGGAGGTGGAGTCTTTGGGAGGTGCTCAGGTCATGAGAGTGGAGCGCTCACGAATGGGATTAGTGCCCTCTTAAGAGAGATTTCACAGAGCTCGCTAGTCCCTTCCACCATGTAAGAACACAGCAAGAAGTTGGCAATCTGCAATGCGGAAGACGGTTCTCACCAGAACCAGATCATACTGGTGCCCTGATCTGGACTTCCAGCCTCCAGAACTGTGAGGAATAAATTTCTGTTTTTACAGACTACCCAGTCTGTGGTATTTTGTTACAGCAATCTGGACTAAGACGCCTACACATGTGCAAAAACAAACAAACAAAAACAAGCAAAACTCTAGCTAGTATTTTTGACACTTTTATGTCTTCGATTAAAGTGTAGGTTGTCTTCATCTGCCAACTTACAAATGGACCAGAGTCTGTATATAGTCTTTGATATATCTACAATTCATTTGCTATGAAAACCCTTCTTTTCCTTAGAAAATTCATAAACATAACATTTATATGTAGTTCAGGCCTCAGTCAAATATAGTAACTGAACTTGAATGTTTTCCCATATCACAGATTTGTTTTTTCCAAAGTCCTATACTCTCACTTTTTTCTGCGTAAATACAAATTATTTTTTATATATCCTCACTTTACATTGGAATTTGTTTGAATGTCAAATAAGACATAATTTTTTCTTATGGACAAGCAAATTTTTTTCAATTATTAAATTACTATTTATATATGAGTGCAAAAGATTAAAAACTACTGTTCTTGGGACCACCAACTTGATATAAAGTCATCTTTACTTCAAGATGACTTGGTATATCTTATATACCAAGATATAATGAAGACATGACTGAGGATACTCAAACGCAAAACCTGAAGACAGTTGAGCCATAACTCTCTCATGTTCTCTAAAATAGCTTAGAATAAACCTTTTTCACTCCATGTATATGAAACAGGTTGATTCAGATTTGCTCGTGTTAGTTGTATTAGCTTCACTGTGCTCTGATTCAATCTGCAAAGTGCCTTGCCTGATGCCATAAGAAAGATCCCTTATTCTAAACTTACCACCAATTCTGAAACAGGTTTTTGTGAGAAATTTGTATCATGATGGCCAAATGACAATCCATGGCCAAACAGCACAATAACTATGTTTAGTGTGGCCCACATAGTGCTTTTAGAAATTTTTGAATAAAGTGTCAATATTTTAAAATTGAGATATTTAATATAAAATCTGGATTTCTGTCTTCTGTTGAAACACTGTTGGACCATTGTTCTCAAGTGGCAACAATCAGTTGGAATTAAGCCACCACTGCCTCCCTAGGATAAAGCAGGGGTGGCCTCTCCCTGACATAGGACTCTCTCACTCATCTACACTATTAGCCTAACTTGAAAAGGCATTCGATTTTGTAACCTCGGCTTTGAATAATATTTTCTTATGTGTGATGGGAAATTAACAGGAATTTTTCCTTAAAATTACAGAATTTAGAAGACCAAATAAGAGTTCGAGACCAGACGGCCACAGGAACTAATTTTGCAGTACAGGAGCTAAACACCAAACATCTTCAAGGTATTGGAGATCTTCGAGGAAGAGTCGCCAGGTGAGAAGCAGCATTAACTAAGATTTAGCAACAGTCAGTTCTTGGTCACTGAATTCTCATTCCCAAATAAGCTCCTTACTGTTCCAAACAAGATACTGTCTTTACATTAAGCTAAACTGATGAGATGGTAGTTGAGAAAGTGTGTCATAGAATTTGAAAGACTCATGTTACCTAAGATTCAAGGTTTCTATAAAAGTCCCCTCATATAGAATATCCAGTTTGATCCACAAGTGACAAGCGTCTTCTTTACAGACTCCAACTGTGCAAATGCCAACATCCATACAAAGACACACCCTCATAGCCAATTATAAAATCCCCAGAGGTGTCAAATTATAATTATTAAAACATTTAAAATATGTAAGAATTACACATAAAAGTCTAACAAAGGAATTTACTGCCAATGAATAAAATTTTGAATAACACCTTTTGTATGAGATTTCTAAATCAAAAGAATAATGGTAACAATTCAGTAAAAATCTGTAGGCATTCACATTGGCAGGACCACTCTGGTAGACACGGCAAAGATGACTTGTGAATGGCTGACCATGATCACCTGTCCATCTCTACATCTTTTGTCAGCACCTTTTTCCTCACTCCTGGACTACCCCTACTTCCATCTGGTTAATCACTCTTAAGTGTTAATAACCAAATAAGAATTAGGTAGGGCCGGCCGAGTGGCTCAGTTGGTTAAGAGCTCGCTCAAGTTTGAGTTCTGAGTAACAGCTGTTTGATTCCCAACCCGAGCTGAGCAGCTGCTGAGCTGTCAACAGATGGTAGGATGGCTCAGTTTAAAAAAACAAACAAACAAAAAAACAACAACAAAGAATTAGGTGATTAGCATTTAAGACAAACTTCCCATTCAATTCAACAAAAATGTATTGAGCACTTATCATATGCCAGGCAGTGTGCTACGATTCAGGGGTTCAGCAACACAGTCCCCCTTGCCTTAGCTGTTTACAGTCTACCTGGGAAAACAAGCCACAGGTATAAGCAATGAGGTGAGCATTATAAAGAAAGCCTGAAGTGTTATGGGAGTATCCAGGTCAGCTTGGGCCACTGGGAAGGCTTCCTGAAGGAGGTGAAACTTGAGATGAGTTTTTAAAGCTTGGCAGCAGTTAGCTAGACAAGGAAGGGTGGGTGAGAAAGGCACATCACATTTAAGAAATAACATGTGCAAAAGAACTAAGGGATGAATTATTGTGAATGTTCAAGGGCCTACCTATAAGAAAAGTATTTTAGCTCTGGTATTTTGGGATCTGCATTTAGAGAAATGAGAGACTGGGAGATAAAGCTAGAGAAGTGGTCCTGGGTTGGATGATAAGGGATCTTGAGGGCCGACGTGAAGAGTTTGAACTTTATGTAGAAGGTTATCAATCGCCATGGGAAGATTTTAAGTAAGAGGATAACATTATCATATTTAAGTGACATTCTGCTGATCTTGTGTGGGTGCTTCCTCTGTGCCAGGCAGGCACTGGCTACACGCTTTTCATTCATTACCTCCTTTCATCCTTAAATAACCCTATGAAGTATCATTATTCAGCATAGCTACCTATGGTTTTAAAGGTTGAGCACGCAGCACTCCAGGAGACACGAGTCACATAGTCACCTGTGTCTGGTGGGCCCTGGAGATGTGTGGTGGACAAATTGTGCAGCTATTTGCAGTGATCTCAGCATCATTACCCCCTCGTGGAGGTTGAGAAACTTGTCCCAGTTCACAAACCTAGGAAACAGCAAAATCCAGTTTCAAAGCCTAGTCTATCTGACACCAGAAGCCTCATTCTTAACCACTAGCCTACACTGCACAGACCAGCTGTTCCAGAGGGTGGGGAACAAGGAGAAGAGATGTGAGGGAATGAGTGGCAGAGCAAGCACTCCTGTGTAGTCTTTGGGGGTCTTAATGTGGACTCACATAAGAATATGCTAACTAACCAACAACAGAGGTGGTTCTGACAGTAGTATTTTATGTATACAAACGTCTGAAATGGCCTTGACCATGACATTGGTGTATGTCATGCAGCTCCCATCTTGATTAGATTAATTCCTAATTTTTTTTCCCCCTCTTCACCCCTAAGCGCAGTCACCGGGTATCCCTTCAAGGGATTGCTTAGGCAAAATTACCATCTTCACTCACCTTTGGCTCAACATTGACATCAAAAAATCTCAATAAAATGAAACTTATTTCTGGATCTTAATAATGTTGACAGTCATAAAACAAACAATATTTGTAGCACTTAGCATGATAACATGAAAACGTGGTTCCCAATATTTGATGACAGTCAAAACAGTTATTTTAAAAAATGAAAAGCTTCAAAGTGATCTCTGATAATTCCTATACAAAAGACACAGCCCGTCAGCGTTCTCCATCCTATTTTGCACACATACAGGAGCGTACTGAAACTTATGATCAACACAATATGTAACCTGCTCTCTCCCGAGAGGCCTGAGTAGTGGTGGTGGTGGTGTGGAGCTCCCTAACATGCTGGGAAGATGGTTCAGCTTCAACTCTAGCCCCATATCACTAGAGTTCCTTCCTGAAAATGCCAAATGCAACTTGAAGACCAAAGCTTCACTCACATGTTAGGGTGAATTATGTTTGTCCTAATATAAGACAACACTTGACTGAGACCACTCAAGGAGTTTTGACTGGGGCTAAGAGGTGGGAGAATGTGTTTTGAAGATGTGTTAAAAGACCTTGGTGGGTCAGGACATTTTTTTCTAGCCAGAAGAGAATTAACCAATCTGGGAGCCAAGGAAAGAAGCTAATGGGAGAAAAAATAGATTCAAAGTGTGATACAGAAGAGGAAAAAATTTCATTTTTTTCTAACCATACGCAGCAGGGAATATTCCCAAAACATGAAAATCTGTTGGCACGCCTATGGCCGAGTTAACACAGCAGGCCAAAAATCTAAAATTTCCTCCCAATTTCCAACTCTACTCCAATGTCTTCATCTACTCCAACTCAGTTATCTGGTTTGGGCAGGAGTATTATTAACCTGGTTTCTCTCCCATCAGGAAGAGAAGAGGAAAATGAAGGAGAGTCCTGTATATGCTCCTACATCTACCAGCTCATTACTCAAAGAACTTTAGAACGTTTGCCATCAAATGAATGCACAGATCCTACTATAGTATTAAAACTGTTATGAGCCTATTGATCTCACAACCAATTTCCATCTTGCCACTAGATGTGACTCCAGTATTGTGAAGCTTTCTGGAGATGTGCATTTCATCAGGCACGAGCACCAGCAAATTGAAAAAACAATTCAAGAGCTCATGTCTGCCCTAGAAACTGTTTCTAAGAACTTGGATATGAAGGTAACTGAAAATAGTTGGAATACTTATATAATGTGTTACCACCAGAAGTCAGATCATTACAGCTTATCAAAATGCCCAGTCAAGTGGCAATTGTTCAAAAGAACTCTTGTCTTCCAAAGGCTTTAAATATGATAGCTCATGCCAGTACACCATTAGAACTGTCAGTTCAACCAATGAATATTTAATGAGTGACTCCTATGTTCCAACACACCCACCCAATTAAGTATGCCACTTGATTCCACCATTGGCATTATTTCCTTCCTCTCTGGGTTCCTCTCAAAACTGTAGAACCAGGGGTTATAAGCAAAAGAATTTCCCATGGTAGCTATTATCATTAAAGTTCCAACATTAATGTGAGTTGATCATGGTATATCCCTGCAATGGGTTATGTTTCTTACAAAACAATACACAGGACCCCCGGCCTGGATGTTACAGGCCATCTCTACGCTGGCCCCTGCTTATCTCTTCCTTGTTGCTCATCCTTTGTACCCAGTGATACTGCACTACTTTGCAGGGAAGCCCCCACTAACACCAAGATATTGCACGGCCTCCATGTTGTTCTTATTCTTCTCTGCCTGAAATGTCTCCCCTTTCTCATCTACCCAGCTAGTGGTTTGACTGAAGGAGCCAGTGCAAAGCCTTCTGTGCCTCACTGCATCTCTTCTGAAGTCGTTTGGGCAGAACAAAGTGGAAGTCTTTGGGGAACTGGGGGAGATGGAAGTTTGGTGTATGATTATTTGTTTCTGGGAGCCAGTTTATCAAGAGCAGAAGGTTCACAAGCACACAGCTTACTCCATTCCCAGCAGTCTCCCATTGTCCACTCCCCTATGCACACATCTACTTAGTCCTAATCATTTTTTTTTTATTGATTCTCTTAGTTTTTCAAGATACTCACATCAACAACAAATTATGACAATTTTACCTCTGGTTTTCTGATTTAATTCCTCATTACTTTTTCCTTAAGGCTCTGACCAGAACATCCGGGACACTATTATATAAAAGTTGTCATAGAAGCAAGCTTATCTAGTTCCTGACTGTACTGGGAACGTCTTTGTTGTTTGCTGTTGGCTGTTGATTTGATTGATATATTTTTAACCATGTTCAACTCCTACTTAGTTTTTATTAGGACTGAATTATTTATCAAATGCCTTTTAGACATCAACGAATGCCTACAACATCATATCGGTTGTTTATTGGTTTGGGTTTTTGCTTGTTTGTTTACTTCTTTGGCCTTCTAATGTTCTATGTTGCTACATTTCCCAATATTGAAACATTTTTGCATTTCTACAATGAAAGTTATGCAGTCATTGTGTAATATTTGATTTCGCACCTAAACTCAAAAGTGACACTGGACTATAGTTTTTCTCTCTTAGTTTTAAGAAAATAAACAGACAAAAACAAAAAAAACAGGTAACACATACATATGGTTTAAAAATCAAAATTATGTAATATACCCTGAGAATTTTCACTCCCACTTTTGCCACATAGGTAGCCATTTTTACCAGTCTGCTGTGGATCATTTCAGCATGCCTTTATGAAGGTGCCAGAAAATGCAAATATATATTATTTCCCCCGTTACATAAAATATAGCATTATATATATATATATATATATATATATATATATATATATATATATATATATATATATATCACAATGCATCTTTCTCTTTTTACTTAACAAATATATCCTGGAGAACCACCCTATCAGGACATGGAGAGCTTCCCTCATTCTTTTTTAATGACTGCACACTCTTCTTCTGTATACAATAGTTCATTTAGCTAGACTCTCATGATAGACATTTGGGGTCTTTACAACATTTTGCTCTTTCAAACAATGCTGCAGTGTGGCATTTTCTTCACTTGTGGCATTTTGCATGTATGCAGGTCTATTTGTAGGATAAATACCAGAAGTGAGATTGCTGGGTCAAAGGTACATGTGTTTGTTATTTTGAAAGATCTTGTTCTCTGTAGGACTTTAACCATATTGCACCAACCAGCAATTGTATTATCCTATAACCCCACTGCCTCACCAGGGATTGTTTGATTTTTTAATTTTGCCATTCTTATACGAAAAAGACAGCATCTTCATATTTTAATAAGCCTTTCTTATCATGAATGAGGTTGAGCATCTTTTCATATATTTAAGAGCTATTTGTATTTCTTTTTCAGTGAGCAGTTTGTTCATGCCTTTTAATCATTTCCCTATTGACCTATTTTTCTTTTTCTTCTCAATTTCTAGGAGTTCTTTATGTGTTAGGGAATAAGCTCTTTCTCCATAAGATGAGCTGCAAATACATTTTCTTAGTTTGTCACTTGTCTTTTGACGTGCATATGTTGTCTATTTGTAGCTGAACTTATCTGTCATTTTTTTTGGCTTCTGGGATTTTAAGTTACAGTTACAAAAGCTTGAAAGAATTGCTCATATTTTCTTCTAGAATTTTTCAATGCTTTATTGTTTACATTTAAATTCTTGATTTGGTGTTTTTCCTAGTATAAGATGTATCTTAATTATTATATTTTTGAAACCTCATAGTATTTTAGTATCTGATAGGGCTAGTCTCTTCTAGCGCTTTCTTTTTCCCCCTTTTCCTGGTGATAATTGTATTTGCATTTGATTTTAAAATCAACCTATCTATAACAGTTCTAGCAAATGAAGCAATAAACTCAGCTTTAATTTCTGTTGAAATCATGTTAAATTTATAAATTAACTTTAGCATGAACATAGTCGCAATGCTGAGTGTTTCATCTAAGAACTTAGCGTGCATCCCATTTGTTCAGGTTTGCTTTTATTTCCTTTAGGAATGGTTTCAGATTTTCTTCATACAGTTCTGGCATCATTTCTTCTTAAATATATTTTGATATTTTATCTTTTTTTTGCTTTAATTTATTATAATGGGATTTCATTGTATCTTCTGACCAGCTGTTAGTTGTATATCATGAAAGCTATATTAATTTTATACTCCACTAACTCAGTAAATTCTATTCTTGATAATGATAATTTTTTAGGGCTTTTTCCAGGCACATGATCACATTTTAAAATAATTTTACCTCATCTTTTCCAATTTTCATATGCATTTTCTCTCCCTTTTCTAATTGTTTTAATATTAAATAGTAGTGACAGGAAGTGGGCATCCTGCCCTTGTTCTGACTTTAACAGAAATGCTCCCACTGTTTCCCTGTCAGGTAAGTCAGTTTCCTCAATAAACATGTTTAATGTGCAATTATTCCTATTTTACTGAGGTTTTTTTGTTTGTTTGTTTGTTTGTATCAAAAATGATTAGGAATTTTGCCAAATGCCTTTTCAGCATTTGTGGAGATAATCACGTGGGTTTTCTCCCAAGTTCTACTATCATAGTTATTTATATTAATACATTTCCTACTATTAAACCATCCTTGCTTTTTAAAAAATAAGTTGCAATTGATGATGTAGTTTTTGTATGTGTGTTGCTGGATACTGTTTGCTGCTATTTTATTGAAAAACTTTGCATCAATGTTTACAAATGAGATTAGTCTCTGGGTTTATGTGTAAATTTTTTCAGATTTTGGGATCAGTGTTGCACGGACTTCAGAAGAATAATTTGGAAGTTTTTCTTAATTTTTCTATGCTGTGAAACAGTTTAAAGAGCATTATAATTTTCTATGTTTAAAGAATTTTGCAGCTTTGCCTCTGAAACTATCTGGGCATTATGCTTTATTAGAAGGAGGAGTTCTTGATATCTTTGCTCATTTTCTTTCTATGGAAATTGGCCTGTTTGAACATTCTATCTATTCAAGGGTCAGCGTTACTAAATTACTTTTTCTTGGAAAAAAATATCTATCTCATTCAAATTTTGAAATTTATTAGCATAAAAAGTAGTACAAAAATACTTTTAGGATTGTGTTTTAATCCCCTCTGCTTTTATTTGTTACCCTTGCCATTTTATCATTTTATTTGTGCTCTTTTTCCCCTTGATGAGTTAAGGTAGTCATGGCTTAACAATTGTATTGATTGTTTGGCAATGAATCAGTCTTTTAAAGTATTTTAAAATTCTGCTTCCATTCTGTTTTCCATCTCACCAATTTAAGATTTTGTCATTTTGTTCCTTTCCTGCAGTTGGCTGTGCTGTTCATTTAACTTTTGAACCATATGTATTTGTATTCCTTCTTTTTTTACTGATACAAACATTTATGGTTGTGAATTTTTCCTGAGCATTCATTTAGTCTTTTAACCCTATATTCCCTAGATTTTGATATGTACTGTTCTTATTGTTTCATAGAAATTTTGCTATTGCATGTTGTATTTTTCTTTTGGTTGAAGTTAAGAATAGTTGTTGGTTTTTTTCCTCTAAGTACTCTTTGGGGGTTTTTTATGCTGCTATTTTTAGTTTTATCTTATCATAATTTGTGTTGTATATACCAGTTTTAGTTTTTGGAACATTTTGAGGGTTTTTGTTTGTTTGTTTGTTTGTTTGTGGCCAGAAAGTAAAATTTTGTACATGTTCTAAAAAAAGTGTATATTCTGTATTTTTATCATCAGTTTATTCTTGTAATTCTATTAACTGTTTACTTTTAGTTCAATATATAAGGTAAATAGATGTTCAAAACTATTTTTCACAGTGGATTCTACTTCATCATCTACAAAAATGATCTTCTTTGTCCATTTAACATGTTTTGCCTTCAATAACATTTTTATCTAACAATTGCTCAGACTACTTTCTTTTTCTTCACTTTTGCCAGGCATGAATTTGCCTATTATTTTGCTATTAAAACAATCCTGCCTTAAGCGTACCTCCTACAAATAGCCATTCATGTGTCATTGGTTGCCGTCCCAACATTTATCTATTCAAACCCTTCCATTACTCACCTCCTCCTTCTCTAAGAGAGCTCTGATTTTGTTAAGTTCCCACTCTCCTTATGACCATCTGTTTCAGGAGCTGAGCTCTGTTTGGCCAAAGCAATCATTGAGTTTTATTCCCCTTGACAGTGACTCGTTTAGCCGTGATCATGTGTTGCAACTGCATTTATTTTCCAATCCAGCCCCTTTACCTAAAGGAGCTTCCTCAATGTTTCTAGCACGTGGAAGGCACTCTTATCCTAACTGCCAGGGCTGAAACTTGGTTTTCCTTATCTTTAAATGCCCTACGTCATTTCACTTGGGATTCACATGTGCTCACGTCAGAATCCTACTAGGAAGTTCCTGAGGCCTAATATTAGGCTACTCCTGTGTTTTTTCAGAGCCTAATTGCTCATTTAAATACTTACTCATTAAGTGTTTGGTGAACATTTACCATTGGACACCTAATGTGCACTGAGGATCTAGGGGTGATGGAGGATATAGTAGCTTACATTGTAATTGGAAGACAGAAAATAAAGAAATAATAAAATTAACAAATTGACAAATAACCTGATGTCAATAGTATGTTTTTGTTATATCATTAGTAACCTCTTATCAAAATAATATTATAAACAGCAGAAAGACACACCCCTTATTATTCTTTCCCTGAAGGTAGCTTTGTCACCGTTGAATCATGCCTTTGAAAAATGCAAACATGCTTTAGGCTCCAGTCTGTTTCTTGGCTCCTTTAGGAATAAAGTACAATTAATGTACGTGCTAGTGATTTTGTTCACACACCCAAAAAGTTCCCTTTTGTACTTTCATTAGGTAATGCAGCTCTTAGGGAAGATGGAGGCTTCCAGTTCTGAGCAAATATCGAATTTAAAGATGGTCCAGGGGAATTATCGCCACGAAATGAATCTTTTGGAGTTCAAGTAAGTGAATGGAAGATTTTTAATTCTGTTAAATGCATTCCAAAGAGTTTTGCCTACTGAAGGCATTGGCATTGAACAAAAACCTAGTCCAGGAATATGAACCTGGCCAAGAAATAAAGCAACAACTTGATATGCAGAATACTCTACAGTAAAGTAACTTATACAATATTCATAATAAAAGCATATTAATTTTGTCATTCTCTTTGTTTGCATAATTGCTCAATTGAATTGATATACTCATTCAGGCCTTTCCTATAGAAGAATTTTATTTATCATTAGTTGTATATTTAAATGCCTCTATGTTAAAGCACTACTGAATATACATTGATTCCACAAGAGTATAACTAATTTTTAAAACACCTCTGATGACAAAAAGCTTTTCTTAAAAGCTTTTCTAAGAGTGCTTCTCAGATCCTCTACTTATTCCTTTACATGATCCGTTTTTAAGACTGGCCTCTGTCCCACCTTAAATTGAGTTATTCCCCTGTGTAATGGAGAAAGCAGTCAAGGAGATAAGACTCCACAATCAGGTTATGGCCCTCCTTACCCTCAAATCCTCCTTTCTTAAATGACCACCACTTCCTGGGATCCTGATGCAGGCAAAGAGCATTCTAGTTACTTGGATGATACTACTATACTGCCCCCTCTACTCTTGTTCTTTGTCCTCCCTGTCCCACATTACTGGGTTTAATAACTTGATCAAATCTAATATTCTGATAACACTGTGCTTTCTCCATTTTCCCCCATCTCTACCATATTTCATGAAATCTAAATGCCACTGACTATAAGATGTACCATTATATTTTATTTTTGTACCTCTAAAACATGAAACCATTAAAACATAGCATACCATCATTTTAAGACACTTTCCAATTTCATAGATGTTAAATTGGGAAATACATGTGTTCTAGGAATTGATGACAAACAACAGTCATCACTAAAACTCAGAGAAGTAGCTGTCTTGAATAAACAGAAAATACCCACTTTATTTATACTCTAAAAAAGCATATCTAGGTTCTTAAATTTTAGCACAATGAGAATGCTCAATAAATATGTGTGGGGCTTCATCTAATCCCTTTCACTTTGAATTAAATGTCCAAAAGAGGAGGAAAGATGTAAAGTGTTTCTAGAAGTACAGTTTAAGAATTGATTTGTGGGAGGGGGGAGAAATGGAACTTATAATCTGAAATGGACAACTGGCTTAAAGAGATGAAGTATATTAACAAATAGAAAAGGGGTATAGGAAACGTTTAAGATCTAGGGCTAATTGCTTTATTGATGATGCTGTGTACTTTTACTATCTTCAGTCCTGTGGGAAATGGGCTTATAGACAAATAATCTAAATAGTTAAATCTGAGTCTGGGCACTTTCGTAATAGTATAAACTTGAATCATTTCTCATTTGAAATGATAAAACCTTAAAATTTCATTAGTATTACAGTAGGTAACAGTAAGTTTATAAACCGGGTTTTTCCCCAAGTAATATTTATGAGCTCTAATAAGCCATTGAATTACACAATTGATTCTTTTTTACTTAAACTGTCTCCATCTTTTTTTTAAGTAATATGCATTCATTATAACAAACAAAATAAAACAAAGATGAAAAAAGAGGTCTCCACCTCAGCTTCCTTGTGTAACCAATGCTAACACCAGGGGATGTATCCTTCTACACTTTCCTCCTTGTTAATATAAATATGTAACAGGAAGAGGACTGTGGGTGTGTGGGTGGGTGTGTGGGTGTGTGTGCGCGCGCGCACGTGCGCATTGGGTTGTCAGAAAAGTCATGATGCATTTTTGCAACGGAAAACATAGAAAAAAATACGTCATGATTTTTCTAACAACCCAATATACTGGGGTGCCAAAAAAAATGAATACGAGTAGACACTTTGGTCAATGTTGCTCAAGCAGTAGTTTGCTGTAATCAGAAGTGTCTAGATGCTGATGGTAACCACTTTGAGCACCTCTTGTAATTGCAGAAGTCAAACGTGACTTGTATTCACCTTTTGTTATCGGTATATATTGAGTATTACAATTTTAATAGTTTTTTCCTTTCTGAAAATGTGTTCACATTTTTTGGTACCTTCTGTATATACACACTAATATACACATTTATATATTTATATATAACATGCATATTATGTATGTATATATAAGTAACACATTATAGGCATGTTTTTTTTAAGTAAATCCTATAGACATTACTCAATAATTTGTTTTTTCCCACTATATCTTGGATATCTCTCTAGATTAGTGAATAGTATCCTAATATTTTTCAAAAATGCAAATGTTTTAACTTACAGATATGCCATAATTATTTCAACCATTTATCTTACTGATAGATTAATAATTTCCTTCCAGTTTATGGCTACCACAAACAAAAACATCATCATGTGTACATCCTTAGATAACCCTAGATATCAGGGCTTTTATTTCTAGAGGCAAGATTCCTAGTTCAAAGAGTTTACAAATTTATTAACTTTTTTATATAAATTTCTTTTTTTAAATTTACACTCCCAATAACATATGAGATCTTTCTCAACATTCTTACCAACACTGAATGTTCTCTCTTTTTAATATTTGTCAAAATTAAAAGATTAAAAATAATATCTCTTCTTTTGATTTGCATTCCCTTCTCCATTTGTATTTTTGTTTCTGTGAATTGCCCATTCTTATCACTTGTCAAATTTTGTATTGTGATTTTCATCACTTTTTTCTTTATCAATTTATGGGATTCCTTCACATCAGGGATATTAACCTTTTATATTGCAAATTTATTTTTCTCAAAGAGACCGTATTACAAATACTTTCAAGAGAAAATAAGGCAGGTAGTGCTTTTTTCTAAAAATTATTATTAACTAGAACACTTGTCAAATCAAAGTAGATGGGGTATAGAACCGCTTCTTTTTTAAAAAGAAATAACTCTCTGATCGAGGGGATTAAAAAGCTTTTTAATTATATTAAAGGGTAAGTTTAATTTAGCAATTCTCCCATTTAGAAATGTTAACAAATTTAAGTTAAAAGGTCATTTAAACGTATTTTCCATTGAACTTAAGAGCCACAATTATTGTCTGAGAGTTTGCTAGTGAATTCCTGGGACTTTGGCACTTATCCGTAACCCTGACAAAGGAGACACAGTCTGTAATTGGAACCCCTGCATTGGGCCTCCTTTTTCCCAAAGGGTCTTACTCAGAGGCTCAGCTAAGTAATGACTTAAGCCAACACTTAGTGCTTAGAGAGCAAGTTTGGACCATCATGAAATAGAGCTGCCTTTTAGCAAGTGTTTGGCACAGGCAGAACCTACCAGTCACTCCCCTAGTGGCTTGCTGCTGATGCTGTCTAGTTGATAGTGATTTGTAAGAAAATTAAAAAGTATTTGGTCAATGGAGCAAATGCATAGGCTCAAATGTTACCGCACAACTTTAAAAATGCTACCACAGTGGAAAGTTACAAAACTATCCAAGGCAAAGATGTGTCTCATCCATCTTTTGTATCCTCAGCATCCCTTATCTAGACACAAATAGAAGCCAATGAGTAAATGAAATGAATGTTTTGAGCACCTATAATATGTAAGTTGTGTTTTGGAATATCCAGAGAATTAATCATAGCCACAGACAGTTGGGGAGAAAATGCATAAATAAATAAAAAGCTAAACATAGGTGAAGTAAAAGTTAAAACAATGTTAAATGAGATATATTGGAAGGCAGAAATAATATAGTAATTGTTATTTGTAAATGCCTACCAATCATTAAGTGCTCAAGATGTTCAAGTGCACCCGATTCTGTAGGGTGGGTCTTATTCCCATTTTTAAATATGAAGAAACTTATAATCATAGAGATTAAATAATTTGCCCAAAGTCACACAGCTAGACAGTGTCTGATTCCAAATCTCAGATTATTTTTTTAATCCATGATGCCTCTACTTCATGATTCGACTTGTTACTAAACTAATTGTGCTTAGAGAAATTAAAGATAACATCTGATTGAAAATATGAATGTATGAGGCTATGAAGATATTGGGATTTAAGCTCAAGTAAAATTTAGAGTGGCCAAGAAACAAGTCTTCCTATCAGAAAAGAGTTGGAATTGCTTTATAATTAGTGTCACTAATTAGAAATCACAGAATATTAAGAAGAAGTTAGTTTAAGGTATACAGGTATAAACTTAGGGAAAAAATATTTCTGGAAATTAATTTCTTGCTCTGATATGAAACAAAATCTTAGACTCAATCTCCAAAGAAATAATTGTACATGGTCAAAAGCACTTACTGAAATATGATTAGAAAAAATGAAAATATGTTCCGTGTTTATCAGCCCATCAAAAGACACTAAATCTTGGTATATTCACATTTGGTTAAAGCTATTATCTAAATTCTTAAGAAACTGTTAATAGGAACAGTTTCCAAGAATTCAAAATTTTCATGTCTCCTAGAAAAGTTCATTCAACAGGTTCTTAAAAGCAAGACACTGGATTTGAGACATAAGAGAACCAATAAAACTAGTCCAGGATGGAGCTGTGTCCTCATTTATGTATGTCTGCCATAAGCAGGGTGGTCTCCAGGATGTTTGTTCCAAGCAGCATACACCATGCTCACCATTCACTCACAACACAGCTCTCTGCCCTGGACTCTGTTATGTCTATAGATCTACGTTACTTTTTTTTTTACTCTTTTTGTAACTTTCTTCCTCATAATTGCCCTTGGAGTGTATTTTAACCTGACTCCACCAGTATAAATATTAAGGAAAAAAACATCCAGCCAATACCTCACATTATCCTAGTGAGGTCTCTAGCCATAATTTAAAAACCTGACTTCTGTGTTTTTAGAAAAATGAAAGAAAAAGCTGTCTGTCAATCATCATCTATCCATCTATTTACCCACCCACCCACCTACCTATATCTATCTACATCTGATAGAATTGCCCCCCATAACCACTGGAATAGAGGATTTGGGAGCTATAATAAAATGTGAATATCATCCATGGTAAATTCATCCTGTTGAGGTTTTTAACTGTAAGTTCTATAATTAACAGAAAAGTAATTTTTACATGGTAAATCATGTCCATTATGTTAGGAAAAAGTCTACGGGAAAAAAAGGATTTACATAAGTTTTTCTTTTACGTTATCCTTTTTATCTTTCAAGAAGAATGTCTTTTTTTAAATAATGCTTTCATATTTTGAGAAATGACCATTACACAGTCTGACTCCTGTTGTTACCAGGAAAGTGAATCTCCAATTGCAGGCAAAACCTTGTAATGAAAGGATAAGTAGTAATTCATTCTTTATGGCTTTACTCAAATTTCAGAATTTCAATTACTGGTATGTCCTTCCAGAGATATTACTTGGGCATATTGGTTTTCAGAGGGATTTTAATGCTGTACTAGTGATGAGAGTAAATGCTCTCATTTATTTACACAGTAAAGGTGAGCAGTGGAGGCTGGCTTCCCAACTGTAGAGCTACCTCTCGGTTATCTGAGGACTTAATGACCCCCTTAATCACTATTAATTAATACTTCCACCAGAGATAGGGAAGTGAAAATGAAAAATCAAAGATTAGGTCTCTAAATAAGTTGACAAGTCTATGATTTATCTGTGAACAGCCCTAATAAAAGGAATGAGAAAAAATAGCTCATTTATTAATTTATTTAGCAACTATTTATTGAGCACTTTCTATATCGCAGGCATTGTTCACAGCCATTAACAAAGTAAAATTCTTGCTCTTATGGAGCTTATGTTCTAGTGGAGGAGACAGCACACAAATTAGTATATCTCACATGAGCATTTGAGAGAAAAAGAGAGTAAGGGAATAGTGAGTGTCAGGAGGGTAAAATGGATCTTTCTTTAGTGTGGTCAAAAAAAAAAAAAGCTTCTGTGATAAGGTGGTGCTTGTCTGCAAGTCTGAATGAAGTTCGTATTCTTATAAGAGAGTATCAGACAGAGGAAAGAGTGGGCTAAAAAGATGTCCGCCATTCAGTTGGGAGCTTAGTTGTCCGAGATCCAACAACTGTTGGCCAGTAGCACAGCAGCACAATTGCTTGGAAACCCTGACCAGACTGGGGAAAAGTACCCAACTTCATCTCTTTTGATGTTGAGTTACTCGCCTGAATCATGGTATGCGTTCTATGTGAAAAATATTCCTTTCTGCATTAAAAAAAAAGTGATAATTCAGAGAGATGAGGATCGAAATTTAGCTACTATGCTACATTTACCATAACTATAGGAAAATTAACTTGCTTTTGCCATTCCTGAATTTCGTCATCTAAATCCTGGTTTCTCATTCTTGACACCATTGGCATTTTCGCTAGATAATGCTTTGTTGTGGGTCTGTCCTGTGCATTGCAGGATGTCTGGCCTCTACCCACTACATGTCAGTCGCGCTTCCCAGTTATGACAACCAAAAATGGCTCCATACGTTGCTAGGTGCCCCGTGGTCTAAATCAAAATGGAAATGGCCTCACATAACTTGTCTTTTCCAATTAGTCCAAACGCTTTTTCAGGAAAGCTAAAGAGGCATATACATGTAGTATACTCATATGCCCAGCATGTTTTAAGCAATTTCCAATGATAAATATCACAAACCAAATTATCTGCATATAATTTTTCCTGAAAACATGAAAGCAACTATTATTTCAAGCCACAACTAATCTCAGTATTTCCCATATCGACATGCGTCGTTCCTGCCAATCTAATATTTTGCCTATTCTGAAAGAAAATTTGAAATTGACATCTTACCACAAGCAGGTCCTATGCAGAAAACACACACAGAAACCACTCACCAGTTCCCACCCCTCATCCCACCTCTTCTCAGTCCCGCAATTCTTAGTCATTCCAGATGTGGATTCCCCTTTCTGCTCAAATCCTCAGTCACTCTATAGTGACTTTTCAAATGGATGACATATGATTCCAATCCTTTTAATCTCTGTAATAACATCCACTTCCATTTTTAAAAACCCTTCATCCTGCTATTTAATACCCCTGTGGCATCATCCTGATGCCAGCCATCCCTTTCTGCACCTTTGCCTATGATTTCTGTTTGTGCACCATGTGAACAGCTCAGCACCACTTTTAAGGCCTCCCTCCATCCCACCCCGCAAAGAATCCACTCACTGAAACCCATATAAAATTATATAAAGTTAGGGCCAGCCGAGTGATGCGTTGGTTAAGAGCTGGCTTAGAATGCCAGAGGGCCCCGGTTCGGATCCCACATATGAGGGCCAGTGACACTGCCCTCTACAGCTAAGATGCTGAACAACAGCTCAACCTGGAGCTGGGCTGCCGAGAGTCGCCAGCGACGGCGTAGCCTGCAGCCCCTGTGGCAGTGGGTTGCCATGAGCTACCGTGTGTAGCCAGCAGCCAGCGTGAGCGGCCAGCAGCCGCAGTGAGCGGCCGTCCAGAAGCCGGCGACTGATCTGCCTCGCCCGGGAAGAGCGCAATGATGGTGCCAACTTGGGCCAGTGAAGCAACGTCCTCCACAACTAGACTGAAGAACAAAAGGACAGCAACTTGTCTCTTCCCCTTCCCCCAATTCCCCAGCGCTGTTCCCATCCCCCAATTCCCCAATAAAAATCTTAAAAAAAAAAAAAGTTATATAAAGTTAGATTAGACCACAGCCATATTTCACATTAGACCATTAGACCACAGGTCTAATTTCATTTGTCCATTACTCTTTTATAAAAAAGCCATGCTAATTGGTATCACTGGTGACTACTTTCCTGCGGCAATGGCAGCACTAAGTGGTTTCAGCAGAAACCATATGATCAGCAAAGCCCCAAATATTTACTATGCGGCCCTTTACAGAAAAAGTCTGCTCACCCCCACATTGAGCAACACTCCCCACCCCGAGTGACTTATTAAAGTGTTTCCTCCACACGCACACACTGCATCCAGGGCCCTGAGAGGTCATCTATGTGGGTGACACACGTATTTCCATGTGGCTGTCTCCTGTCACTGTATGTTTATTTTAAGGTATGTGGTGGGGTATTGTCAGCAGCTGGGGAGAACGTGAGCTCAGGACAGGGCCCCAGAGTGTGGTCCCCCACCCTCACATCACCCCATAAGTACTTGCTAGACACACCTGAGCTTCCTCATCTGAGAGAAACTGCAGATGTTTTCTTTGCTGAATTTGGGTTTTATGTTTCAATGGACTTATTAAAACAGACCAAACTATTTTTTTCCCTCAGATTTAATTCACTTTCCAATAACCTGTATGAGGAAGTTGAGACCAATCAGAAATGGGCAGAAAACCAGTTCATCAAATATGAAAAAGGCCAGCTCAGCCATATCCATGAGTGCCTGAAGCTCCTGCAGGAGAAACTGGTAAGGCGCTTTATTCGTTAAGCAGGCTGCTGCACGGCCACTGGAGTTTGGCCGTGAGCACAGGTCTCTAAGTGAAGGCCGCACTTCAATATTCACAGTAACCTACCTTTTCGTGGCACCAGATGGAGCTCCAGAGGCCTGGCTTCCGGTCCTGCTTGCTACTCCCCAACTCTGCGGTCCCACACGTCTCAGGATGTGCTCTACCTGTACCAGAATAACCGGAAGGGCTTTTAAAAATACAGGTTCCTTGTCCCAACCCAGAGCCGAGGCATCCCAGCCTCCGGGGCCTCCCTGGGAACCTGGGCATCTAGGCAAGCTCCCTAGGTAATGCTTAGACACAATAAAGCCTGAAAACGTCTTAGACCAACCGTGTTGCCCCACTGGAGATCCGTTAGCCGATCAAAGGTTTTCAGAACTCCTTCTCCAGATTCAACCTTACAGAGAAAAGCCCCAGCTTTGGGGTGAAACTACAGTACATGGGGAATTACTGCAGAGCCCCCCTCTCCCAACACAGCGGCCACGTTGCTGAGCCCTGACAGGAGACAAGCATAGAGCTGGCAGGGTCATCAGTGCCTGCTAGCCATGCAGGTGACTGAAATAAGATGTTTCTGGGACTTCGGTAGAGGGGCTTCAGTAAATAATGCTCCTGGCCCCCCACCTGAGTTTGTCAACAACTGATAGGACCATAGCCCAAGACATGGAGACAAACGTTACAGCTCTGTCACTGATAAGGTTGAAGTCTGTGCTGTCCGCCTGCAGCCCCGCGGGCCTGCTCCTTCTCCTACCTGACTGAGGCAGACTCCTCCACCAGTTCTAGGCGGCACCGGATGACCACGGGGTCGCCTACCGGCAGAAGCCCCCCCGCCCCAAGGGAGAGAGAGGCTGGAGTCCACCATTCCTGAGGCAGCCAGACTAGCCCGTTCCTGCTCTCCCATCCCCGGTGTAAGACAGGGGAGAAGCCAAGAAGCTAATCAGCCTCGGGATGCTGCATATTAGAATTACCTGGGAGTATTTTAAACTAGACCAATTCCTGAGCTCTGCCATAGGCTAGTTAAATCAGAATTTGGGGGGCGGTGTATGGTCCAGGTGATTCTAATAGACAACATGGGTAGAGAATCACTATTCTAGCTGAAATCTGTCCACATGGAGATATAAAGCTCAGGGAATAAGGACATCTAACACTTAGGAGCACGTCCAAGGAGCACAGGTCAGGCAGAGCCTAAAATGCCTTCCTTGGCTGCCTTTTTTAAACACTAGACTAAAATTCCAAACCCTCAAGGTGTTTCAGCAAGACCACAGCCCTTTATTTTCTTTTCTCCCGTAACATGCAAAATTCCAGAAACAAGAGAATTCTGCATGTTATGGGAGAAAAGAAAATAACAAGGCCGAACAAAGGGATGGACTCTTCCACTTATGAACACAGTTTTAGGTGCAAGGGAACTTGGTTTGTATTTTCATGTTTAACATGGACACGTGAATGCGTTAAAAACATTCTCTAAGCCGAAATACAAATCCACACAGATTTTCTTGTCCGCAGAGTTTTAACATGTGATATCTTTTATAGGAAAAGTCTGAAAATAAAATGGAAAAAAAATTACTGCAGCTTTCGAGCAAATTAGAGAATTTCATCAATGCACAGAAACAGGAAGCAGAACTAAGCAAAGTAAAACATATAGAAAATAAACTATCCAAAAAGATGAACCAACTAGAAAAGCACATCTGGGAAGAATTAGAGAAAATGCAGAATGAATATCAATCAGGTGAGCAGGTGCCTTTGATTAAGTAAAGAACACCAGTCCTTGCCTATCCAGCCCCTCAGAGTTTTCTACTTTGCGCTAATGGCCAGGAATTGATCTTGTCATTAGTGACATCGTTTTGTACTTAATCTGACTTTTCCAAACATCCCATAGCATGTCAGCACACCACTGGAAGGTAGGTAAACAAGTTTACTTTCTTCATGCACACTTGGCAGCTTCACAAGCTGGCCATTGCTATGCGATGTTTTCTACTCTCTAAGATCAAAGGCTCGTAGAACTGTCAGACCTGGAAAGCCCTTGGAGAGCAAGAGCTGGCTTGTGGGTATATCACGAAATGAGGAGCCTAAATCAAATTCTCCTCATTGAACTTGCAGGTAATGAGCCTGGACAGATGTCAGACCGGAGTCCTGACCTTTAGAAGTAAGAAAGAGAAATGAATTGAGAGAGTCCGGTGTGAGGACGGCCTTTCTTCTCAGGGAGGCTAATGGCAACAGTGTCAAGCTGAGCTAACATCAAAGAGGATTAATTTGAAAGGCTCATCTAATTTGTCAAAGGGAAGGACAGAATAGGTGCTGGGGAGCAGCCATCTGCCTCAAGTCACAATTCTGAGGGAATTACCCGGAATCTGAAGGCTCCTTTATTAGAGAAGGCCCCACCTGATTTTCTGTCCTCTAGATCTCAGAAAAATGATGTAAATTCTACCAAATTTTGGTCTTGTATAGAGATGCTTTGAGGGTGTCTTGGAAAGACTTCATGGTCTCATTCTGCCAGATGTTCTTGCTGGCATAGAAGTGAAATTTGCTTCCTGGGAAATCTGACCCTCACCACCTCTACCCTCCAACTCCCACTGCCGAATCAAAACAATGAACTATCTGGCCAGGAATCACACCCCAAACTTCACTGGCCCTTCTTGTAGGGCCCTGCTTTCTACTTAACTACCAGAAATTTAATTTTGTTCATTCCAGTAGTGTGATCACAGGATGTGCTGAAGAGAAATTCGCAGTCTACATGTCTCTGCATTTTACTAAGTGGGAGTTTAGCAAACAGTGACTCCAAATTAATACTTTACTCCATTATGCCGTTAATAAAAATGTGTTTAGAAGTGATTCTGTGAAAGGCTCTGGTGAATAAGAAATGGGCTGCACTGTAAAAAGCTTGAGATTTGGTAGGTCTGTGGTTATGAGTGACTAGACTTGTGTAAGGGATGCAAAGTGCTGGAGGGCAGCTGAGGGGGAGCAGCCGGTGGCCACTCTAGGTCCCTCAAACAGGTTAATTTTAGAGAACATTTAAAATCTCGTCTGTGGTCTTTACCTTCAATTTGGTAACAAGAATTAAAAAAGAGATCATTCAAATCTCTTGTCAAAGTATACAGAAAGAAGGTATTTTCAATTTCTCTCTTGAAATACAGAATAATTTCATTATGCAATATATTCGGGGAGAGAGGAAGGAAAGGAATTGAGTTAAATATTCACAATGAAACCAGATACAAGTTGAAACACTATTGCTAATGCATCTTTATAATATACAAGAAATGGATTGTTATACATATTTAAACTGGTCTTAATAAAACAATGTGCTTTGAATTAAAAGATGATCAGTTATGACAGGACTGCTGATTGAAAACTTTTGTAAAAATAAAAAAAGTTCCAATGCATTGTTTAAGTATGCCTATTCTCATATCCACTTCCAGGATTTAAATCGATTCATGACTCTCTCAGCTCCCTCCAACAAATACAGAAAACAAAGATGGATTTAGAGAAATATAAAGTTCAGAAAGACCTAAAGAAGTTACAGCGTAAGATAGTGGAACTCCAGGAAATATGAAACCTTCTTGTCATCTTCTTTATCACCGAACAATGGAGTGGTTTGTTGGTAAAAGTTGGGAAGAAGAAACCTCTGGGATGTTTATTGCTTCTACTGTCTCTGCAACTCTTACTACCTTTTAAAGGAGATGAATATACCAGAAAACCCAATAAAGCAAAGAAGCTTTATGAGATTTGCATTAATTTATTAATGAAAAAATGAAGGAATTTTTTTTTACATACATATAATGTTTTTATTTACCTACACATACAAAAGAAGCAATCTACATAATATAAGTGAATGAGCGAAGCAGGCTATGTGTAATATATTAAAGAATAGCAGGAACTGTGGCACATTGGACACCACTTGCCCTGTATACAAAGAATAGCCACTGTGCAGTTCCAGTTCATTATTAACACATATATGTAATCTATTATTGCCAAAAGTTTCATTTTTCAAAAGAAACCAGAAATATGGGTTTTACATGAAACCTCTCCATTTATAAGCATTAGCACTAACTACAGTTGGCCTTCCGTATCCATAGGTTTTGCATCAGCGGATTCAACTGTGGATAACAAATATACCCCCTCCAAAAATCCCAGAATGTTCCAAAGAGCAAGACTTGAATTTGCCATACACCAAAAACTATGCTGAATCCATGAGACTAAAGGGGTGTGTAGGCACAACCTACTGTAGCCTCCATGCAAGTATCGGTTATATGCAAATACTACGTCATTTTATAGGAGGGACTTAAGCATCCTTGGATTTTGGTATCCTCGGGGACAGGGATGGGGGTGGTGGTCCTGGACCATCCCCCCCACCCCCACCCCAGGATACAGAGGGATGGCTACAGTTCAAAATAGTTCTTAACCTGTGAGGGAGAGCGTGACCAGCAGATAAAGAGTCAGTGGGCTGTCAATTCGCAACCTCTGACCTAGAGGTTTTTGTTTTCTAACAATCCCAATATTTTTAGCAAGTCTAACAGGCATATTTAAAACATTGATTCATTGTATTCAATATGTATCAGAATTAACAGCTACTAAGAGCTAACTCATACAAAGTAAGAGAATACAACAGTTTCCAAGACAGAGATCCAACATAATTTGATCTTGGTGCTAAATTCAAAAGCACTTCAAGAATACTAGTAAGTTTTCTATAAAATTAAAATATTTCTAACTTTTCTAGGTATAAATGTTAAATGTAGAGCCTGGTAGTAGGTAGTAAAATCAAGAAAAGTAAAACAAACTCTTCGTGTCACGCACTATGTGTTAGAACAAGGACCAATTTGTAATCACAGAGCTTTTTGTAAACTTGGCAAGGGAACCCTTACTTTGCACTTGGGCTCCTTCCTTGGTTCAGGGAAGAAGAGTGGCAACTTTTCCCCTAATAAAGAACAAACTTACCCTCCAAATAAGTTTTTGACCAATCCCTCCCTCTCTAATATTTTAGCTGTCTGAAACATCCCCATTTATTTTTATTAATTTTCATATAGCATCATTGACTATATTGCAAGGGATTTTCATTAGCAGAATTTAAGAGTTTAAAACGCAGTAGCAGTGTTCTTTGCAATCAAGTATCACACTAAGACAAAGGGCTAATGTCTCAAGTAATCTCAAATAACTCTTGCTAGTAAATAAGAAAATAATAAATCAATGTGGTTTTTTAATGGGTAAAGAATAGGAACAGCTAGTTACAGGGGAGTACAATAATAAATAAAGATATGAAAAGACATTCAACCTAATAAAAAAATTAAAATTCAAGGAATCTTTAGCTACCATTTTCAGACTGACAAATATTAAAGCGACTGATAATGCTGAGTTGACAAGAGTAATGTTGAGTAGAGAAATGTGCACTCCCATACATTACTGGTGAGTCTAGAAATTGGTACAGTGATTTAGAGGGCAATTTGGAAACATCTATTAACATTTTTAAATGTATATGTCCTTTGATCCTTAAATTCTAAATTTCTGCTGGAAATTTATATTACAAGGGAAAACACCTTGCAAAATGTGCAAAGATATATGAATAAGGATGCTCATTATAGCACCACTGGTTATAGCAAAAAAAAACCCCAAAAAACCTAAAAACAACCCAAATATAAGAAATTGATTAAATTAATGATATCAGCAAACAACAATGTTATCCAGCCTTTGAAAAGAACATAGAAAAATATCCAATATACACTATTAAGTGAAGAAAAACTAGTTGCAAAGCAATATGGTATGATCCTGGTTGTGTCAAAAAAAAAAAGCATTTTATAGCAAGTTAAACACGTTATATATTCTACAAGATGCAAAATAGGAAAAATTTATAACTTAGTGTTGGACTATAAAAAATTTTGTTTTTTACATTAACCATTTATTAATGCTTTTACATTATTACAACACAATACTTTTGTTTCTAGCAAAAATATATTTTAAAAACAACCACAACAACAAATATACTATTAGGCTAGGAATAATTCTTTGTAATCAACCAAATAAGTGGTGGTAGGAAGGTTTAAATTAGGAATTCACACAGACCACGGGCCAAGTCATCTCACTCAGGCCTATTTTTTTACTCTACAGACACAGCTACAAAAGCATCAAGGACACAGAGCAAGTGGGGAAAAAAAAATGCTGATGCATTTTTTTTTTCTTGTAAGCAAAAGCAAAAACACTCCAAACTAAAATGTAATTCAAATCATAGTGCAGGATCAGGCCAAAAGTTTTCCCAGAGCGGGTCTCTGTCATTGGCGTTGACAGGTACCATGATGTAGCCTAAGGGAGTAAGGGCCATAGGATCCCCAGCCAGCTCTCTCATTTGGGATCCCAGGCTGGGGTGTTCACAGGTTTGCACAGACTCTAGGTGGCCTGCAGATTTTGTATGGACAAAAGCTTATGTGGTTTTGATTTGCTGTTGATGTCCTGTCCTGATGCGTGGGCACTGTAGTGTGTAGGAATATTCCCAGAAGCCATTGCTACCTCAGGACAGCAGCAATTAACTCCATACAGAAGTAACTGCGAAGAACGTAAGTATATCCCTCTAACCCAAAGGCATCCACCCCCAACTCAACTTCTCTTTAGCTGGATCCAAAGATGCCCACAGCCATGCCAGAGGCACCTGACATCAAGGGAAGTGGGGGTGGAAAGAGACAGTGGTCTTAATGACCTTACTGTAATTGAAATGTCTCACTTATGCAAATTTTTCAAAACCTCATAAATACTTTTCTAGGGCTCATGCATGTGAGGGGCCCTGAGGTTCAAAAGCCATCCTTTCACAGTGAATTCACCTCTGCTCCGAGACCAGTAGAGCACCAGCCCTCCCTCCCTTTGCATGTATTCTGCCATAGATCCAAAAGTTGACCAGGATGAAGTTCAGTATGCATGGCACTTTATTCTGTCCCAAACAACAAAACTTAATCCCTTGAGAGATGTCAGACCTCTCTCTCCACAAATATAGGAGGATGTTTGAGCATCACAGAATCTGTGCTCCTTATGCACCCTGTAGGCAAATGCTAAAATATCTCAGTCCTCACTTTAGGCACCAACACCATCTAAGCAGGCTTGACTAGCCCAAGGGTCCTGCCACCTCCCGGCATTTCCTGCCATTTCTTTCCTCTTTTCAAAACCTGCTCTTGAGGAGAAAAATCATATGACATTATTTACACTAAATAAATGATAATGCTCAAAGTATTTTTGCTTCCCTATTGAAGATGAAGGACAATTCCTTGCCTTATGCTACACAGGTAACTGCCTTCTCAGCCCCACTGTGAGTGGGTATATTCACCACCTGAGAGTCAGGACAGCAGTGAGGCCCATGGTCAGACATGGCTCTGGACACCAGTACCTCTCCCCTCTTCTATAGAAACTTACCATACCTCTGCTCAGCTCTGTTGGTGACCCATAATAGAAGCAAGTGGCAGCAAAAACACCAAGGAAATACTTGATCTATGATAAACACACAGACACATATCTGTGCTTTTACCTTATGGTCTCCAACTTTTGTGAGGTACTTTTTATATCCTTGCAGGCTCCATGCATTCATGTGCTGGGCACTGGGCATACAACATTGAACAAACTAAACATGGCCCTGCCCTTCAGGAACTTATAGTCTATTGAAAAAGACCAACAATTAGACTTGCAGACACGTGGGCAAATACAGGGTGTGATTGGAGCACCCGGGAGAGGCATTTAGCAAAAACAGGGGGAGTCAGGCAAAGGGGTCTTTCAGAAACAGGGGCACCTAAGTTGAGATCTCTAAAGTATAAGCAGACACTAGCCAAGGGAAAGGGACTAGGTCAGTTAGAGGTGGGGGCTCAGGCAGATGGAGCAGCCTGAGCAAAGGCCTGTAGGCCAAATGAACAGAACACAATCCAGAACTGCAGGAAGTTTAATATGGTCAGAAGCTCGAGTGTGTGTGGTGGAGGTGGGAGAGGTAAATGGTGAACGGGGAGGCTGCAAAGTTAGGGGAGTAAGGTGTCTGATCACAAAGCGCCTTGTAACTCATGTTGAAGAACTTGGCTTAATCTTCAGGTGCCCAGACTAGCCTTTAAAGGATTTTAAATAGGAGAGTGACGCTATCAGATGTGCATATTAGAGAGATCCCTCTGTCTGTAATGTGGAGAAAGATTGCACAGAGGGAGAAGCACATTTGGGTGGGAAAGGAGGGGGATGCTGCGGGAGATAAAGGATTATGAGCTCGGTTTTAAACTAATTGATTCTGAGGTATCTAGGGGACGTTCTAGAGGAGGTGTCCAGTGGTTAGTGAGACAAGGGCCTGGAGCAAGAGAAAGATCTGAAATGAGGATTTTGCATAGAAATGGTTGATGAGATTATGGGTGAGGAATGGATGTGTGTGTGTGTGTGTGGGGGGGAATGGACACTACAGTGAGAAAGAGAGGCTAGGGAAGAACCCCGAGGACACCTAACACTGAAAGGACAGACAGAGAGGAACCTGGGAATCCCTAGGTGAGTATGTGGAGACAGCAGTGAAGTGGCAGAAGTATCATCATTTGAGGGTTCCATAGGCTGTTTTGGCCCCTACTCAGCTTGGCATTTCCCTCCCCAGGAGATTAGAGTCACACACATTTGTGATAGAGGTTATTTCAGATATTTAATATACAGTCATGAAATTTTATAACTCCATAGACTAAATTTCCATAACCCCTGTTCCTTGGTAGAGTTCTGCAGCTTCATTTTCAGAAGATGTTTACACATGATAAATGCTGTAAGACCCAATGTGCTCAGCAGTACATCATAAGCCAGGTCCTCTCTTACAGTCCCCAAGAAACAAACTTAGAAAACAGAAAAATCATCCAAACTTCTATGCTGAGAAGCCTTCAGGGCTCCTAAGGTTTGATGGCCTGAGTCGAAACCAATGCCACCATCACCGTCTGTGTGACTTTGGATATGTTCTTTAATACCAGTCTTAGTTTCCGCATCTTAAAATGGTGGATAACAATACCTGTCTTGTACGTTGCTA
>NW_017731607.1:323020-328717 GCF_001890085.2 Hipposideros armiger
ACCTCTCCTGCAGAGTGAAGGTCAGTTTACAACTAACAGCTGAGTGCTGTACTTTATATCAAGCAGCATGGGAGCCTGAGAACTTTTCTATGCTTTAGCCACTAAAAGAGGAGAAAGGAAGACCAATAGTGGGTCAACAGTCTCTACTCTGTCAACAGTTTCCATTTTTTAATGTGCAGAAATCGGAATGGATCTGCAAGCCACACTGACTCATATGTAAAATATCCTTCATTTTTGTGTTCCTATAAAATTTCCCCTAAGCAGATGTCTATGGAACAACCAAATATGTATCTTTTCATATTCATACTCACATATTACCTATCAGGAAATATTTACCTAATTGTTTGTTTTAAATAACCACATCTTTTAATTCCCTAATGTACAGTAACCTGAGTGTTTCTGTCCAATCCTGCTGTATGTAAATTCCCAAGTTAAAGGAAGTTTGTCAACTCATTTTTTAAAGTGAAAAGAGAGTATAGTATTTCAAACTAAGGTTGTTTTTTTCATCCTGAGACTTCAAGAAATATGTCAAGTGATCCCAAAACAAATAGACTGTGTTCCAAAAGTTTACTCATACGCTGAAATATATCTCTCCCACAGGAAATGATTATCAGATGTCAAGCTAGCCTACAAACACCTAAATAATCAATAGCCAAATGGTAGATAAAAATTAGCAGAAAAAGCACTATAATTCTCAAAAAACAGTCTAACAAAAACAATATAAATGCTAAATATTGATATAGGAAATACCATTTAAAATAATTTATGTAATTAAGCTTATGCTGAAGGGAAATTTCAGCCACTTTTAAAGTTCCTAAAACCTGGTAACACTGATTCACTTAGAAGTTCCTTTGCTTTAAGCATGCTGTTTAGCCCCACTCTCCTTTACTAACTAGGATTAATGACAATGTTTAAAACACTCAGCATAGGTCTGGCATGAAGTAAACTCTATAAAAATTATATGGTTAGGAATGATTTGAGGCTCATAGTAACTGGGCAGTAATTTGAAGAGAAAGCAACAAACAAGAGGATGTACGTACATCTATGCAAAAAATAATCACCTGAGACAGTATTAATAAGGTGTTTTCCAATCTTCTCTTTTAGAAAACCTGACTCTGAGGTCCCTGGAGGCCAGAACTGGGAAACAGAGTCAAAAGGCCACTCCTAGATTGTAGGCCTGCAGTGAAGGCTAACCAAGTCCACGCTGTAGCTAAAAGCTGTGAGGTGAGGGATACCCCAGAAAGTGGCTGGAGAACGTGAACTGAATCCTAAGCACTGGAGCAGGTGCAGCCAGGCCTTCCTGGGTGACAGGCTGGGGGGCTTTCCTGAGGAAGCAAGGGGGCAAGGGCGCCAGGGCTGCACAGGCCCCTCTGCAGCACAGCTCTGGCTACGTCTGTGGGCCAGGCTGGTAAAAGCACTGAATCAGTTTGACAGCTGTGAAGATAAGGAAGAAATGGGCAGAGGATGGCAAGTTGCTTGATCTTGTTAAAGAAACAAGTAAAGGGAAGAATCATCNATTTATGTAGTTTCACTGCTTGTAGGAATGGAAGCAGGATTTGAACTCACCAAGTCCAGAGAACAGCTCTTAAACATTCTGCTCTTAAACAGTATCGTTTCTCTAAATGTATGTAGACCATCTAATGCAATGTCTGATACATGGTAGGTATTGTACGCGATAAATGGTACTGATTAATAAAATGAGCTTTTGAATTTTATGGGAAAGACAAGTTCCATGGTACTCTTTTATTCTACTCTGATTCAGATCAGTATCTAAAAATATTTGAGTTCAAAAAGGCCCTTTTACTATGTATGAGAAGAAATACCTTGGCTTGCAATAATTCTATCAGTGGAGCAAAGCAGAAAGAAGTGCAAAATATAGATATCTCCTGGAACAACATTATAATGACGGAATGTTTCTCTACTTTAAAAGCACTTCTTTCTATTGTCCCTGAGGAGGGAGGCTAACAGCAGACAAAATATTATTGGACATTGACTGGAGGTGGTGAGGTGCTGATATCAATGTCCAGTAACGCATATCTGCTCCATAAATCCTGGCCATCAAAGCAAACCCAACAGCTATGACGGCTGGGTAAAAGCCCTTAGTATCCAACCATCAGATGCTTGTCCAAAAAATTAATGCACTGCATTCATGAGGGAGTTTGGGGACTCTAAGGGGGAGGTGCCTACATGGAGGCATATGAATGGTGCAGGACAAATCCACTCCTGCAACTCCAAACGATTCCTACATCAAGGAATCTATCTAGTCTTTATGACTGAATTCCATAGGTTAGCACTCAAAGGCTTTTAAGTATTCACAACACCAACATTAAATCCCCCAAAAGGAACACACACACACACCCATGAGCTTTTATCAACTGCCTCCTCTGTAGAAATCAGCTGATAACTAAGGAGAGCAAGATCTTTCAAAACCAAGAAAGCGCTAGGTACACAAGATGCGGAACAGCCAAAAGGAAGGTGATGGAAGAGAGGTTAGAAAAGCCAGAGAGAAAACCAAGGGCCAGCACTTGCGATGTTATCAAGGATTAACTACAACAATTAGTTCACTGCTGGCCTCAGCTTCTATGAAGTTCAAAATCTAAAGGGTGGAGTGTTCCTTATCATTGCATAGATTTAAATTTGCAAATAAAGCTTGAAGAAAATAATAAATGTGCAAAGTCAGTCCTTTGGAGGAGGTTCCCTTCTTCCTAAGTTTCTTCCTAGAATTTAGATAGTGGCACCAGGTAACCGGGTAGCATCATAATACACCTAGGTAGGATAACTGAGTCAATACACACCTCAATTCATTTACATTTCTTTGAGGTAACAGAATTATTAATGAAATTTGACAATAGTATTGGAAACGGTCGGTCGTGAGGGCCAGATTCTGTTTGCCTAAGAATATAGGCAACTTTAGAAGAGCAACTTTGAGGGGGGTTTTTTGGTCTATAAAATGAGGATAATAATCTACTGTGAAAAATGCGAGAACTGAATGAGGGAATACTGTAAACAGCTTGGCATTCAGGTTGTCCCTGCCTATAAGTGTTTGGTCGCTAATGGTACAGTCACAGGATCCTCGGCAATGCTAGGTCTCACCTGGACTTCCTTGGTCACAAAATTGCTGCCTGCACATTTCCCAGTTTTCAAAAGGACTCAGCACTGCCTACTGTAAATCTGGGTCTAGGGAGTTAATAAGTAAATACTTTATTCTGAGCCTAGTCCTCAGATAGAAAAGCCTTCTGGCCATACACATAGCACTGGTTCTGGGGCTGGCCTCAGGCAACACAGAAATGTATTTATTTCCCCTATTGGAGTTGCTTATAACTAAATAAATTTGCCTTCTCAGCTGCATGTTTTTCCTCTAACCTTCTTTCCACATAAAGAAACTTCTGCTCCATCTGTTTTTTCTCCTGTGCCCAGAGACACTTCTTTCAAAGCCCATTTCCAAGCTGCTGAAGACTGCAATAGTCTTTACATACGGATAATTTGTACACTACTTTCCCTTTCTTAATCAATTAAATTGAACAGAACAATTGAGAACCTTTAAACCAGTTTATGGTGGTTTTCCCCCAAAAAACAGATTGCCTAGTACTAAATTATGCATTTTTTCTCCACAGAGATTAAGCAATGACCATATGTTGTCTGATGGGAGGAGAGGAATTGGCATTAAAAAGGCAGGGTCTTAGAAACTTAAGCCACCTCGGGAGTCAGATGATCAATGTGCATATTTCATTTAATGTCGGTGATCTTTCTGAACAAAGTATAATCTATTTGGCATGTAGCAGGCACGTGTAATTACATCCAACCATTCACAGATGCTGGCTTCCATTAAAATATTCTGAGTGTAGGTCTACTTTCCTTCTCAGGGTCTTAGTACCTAGAATGGATCATCTACCTTTCTGCAGTAGAGGTCTCTTTGGAAAGCAGTTCTCCCCTAAAAGGTTTTGTAAGCACAGGGGGACCCCTGTTCAGTGAAAGTCAGAGTTGCTGCTTCACAGGTTCTGCACCAAGCAGTTGATTTTGGATTTTGCTTCAGTTCCCTTTGGACTTAGAAAACTTTGCTGACTTTAGAACAACAGAATGAGGCCGAGAGAAATCTAGCCTGATTTTTACAAGGCCTTTAGAAGTCAAGGCCCTGGTTTTACAAATTCACATTAAAACTAAAGGCCAAAAGTAAGACTTATCCAGTTACATACCCATTCAATATTGAAAGTTTGAAATATACCACTTCGGTTTTGTGAATATAATTTAATTCAGTTTCTTTGAAAAAGAATTAGAATGAAGTACTTAATCAACTATGTTGGTGATACTGGGTTTAGGTAGCATAGTGAGTGAGAATAGTTCAGCTACTCTTACAAAAATGAATAGCCACATATTCTTAGTCAAGTACTTTTGATATTATTTGCACAGAAACCATTAATATCTCAGCATCTTTATCTGATGACCCCTTTTGGGCAACAATTTAGATGATCTCCAATGTCAGTGATCTGGCAAAACTCAAATTCAAAGGAAAGTGCATTCATTTTAACAGGATACACAATGAGCAATGTGCTAATTTTCTACTGCTGCCACAACAAATTACCATGAACTTAGTGGCTTAAAAACAACACAAATGTATTACCTTACCGTTCTGAAAATCAGAAGTCCTCCATGGGTCTCACCAGGCTACAGCCAATGTAGCAGCAGGGCTGCACCCCTTTCAGGGAACTCCACAGGCAACAGTTTCCTTGTTTTTCAGTTTCTAAAGCCTGCCCTTATTACATCTTCAAAGCCAGCAGTGTAGAATCTGACTTTCTTCTGCTGTCACTTCTCTCTCATTGAAAGGCTCTCCACTTTTAAGGACTCTTGTGATTAAATCCAGGATAATCTCCCCCTTTCAAGGTCCATGCCCTCAATCACATGTACATAGTCCCTTCTGCCATGTGTTCACAAATTCTGGGATTAGGGGATGGACATCTTTGGGGGCCATTATTCTGCCTACCAAAAGCAGACATAGCAAAATACAGTAATACCTTGGTTTGCAAGCATAATTTGTTCCGGAAACAAACTACTTGCATTGCAAGACATCGCTCGTTTACCATGTTAAAATGTATTAGAAATGTTTGCTCGTCTTGCAGAGCACTTGCAAACCACATTACTCACAAACCACATTACTCGCAATCCAAGGTTTTACTGGAAGCACTTTTTTCAATACCCATCTTCTCTCTAGAAAAAATTAGTATAATTTAAATGTTTTTATAATAGGTATTATATACAGGGAAAGTATGTGGTGAAGCATGAAGCCCAAATGAACTCTTGTAGTGATTCAAAGGAGATCAACCTGAAAAGTATTTCAACAGTCCAGTGATATAATATGGAATCCAACCTGGTTTTCAGTGGATATTCTAATTTTAATTATCCCTCTCCTGGTATCATTTCAAATATATCATAAACAAATAGGTATTTTCAATCCTAAATTCAAAATATAAGAAAAAAAATATTTCCAATGTTTCGTAACAGTTGTTTGTTAAAGAGATACTATTCTTAAGTTTCTTCAAAACGTTTTGAGGCTAAAGATAATTAAGCATTTATAAAAACACATTTGTGCAGGCTATTTGTTTAGGTACATTAGAATGTAAAAGACTGCTGTTCAGCAAGTTCCTATTCTCATCAGCCAAGGAAAGGAGAAGCTCATTATTACATAGATCAGGGACAGCTAGA
>NW_017731607.1:331508-332297 GCF_001890085.2 Hipposideros armiger
CTGTGGGAAGTCACATACAGGTCAGTATTTTGTTCATTAGCAATATCTACATGTAGATTCACAGAAGCCAAGTATGCCAAAGAGCAGCAGGCACTGTCAAACGACAAGAGAAAAAGTGCTGTGTGCAGCCCTTCAGTCATATTTGCTGAAATAAATTGTTCAACCAAAGCTAACAGCAGAGATAAGCACAATTTATTCAAATGCTCAATTTGTACAGATGCTAACATTTTGATTGTTACCACTGTCAGCACTATGTAAAATTACGGATTTTGTCTGGCATCTTTGTTTATAATACTGTCATTGCTAACTCCTGACCCCCAAAAGGCCATTTTATACACAGAAATATCCAAATGACATTGCTCTCCCTTAAAATCACAGCTTACGATCGAGGCTCTAGGTTCTAGGCTCTATCAAGAACCTTTCCATGATTTTCACCAATTCCATAAACTAGAAGATTTAATTTTAGTTGATCATTCATTACTAAGACATATTTTGGTTGTTCGTTTTCAAACACTGTGAAGGGTCCGATATTTTGTTCTATATGCACATTAACTAGTTAGTCTGCCACAGTTTCACGGATATGGCCAGAAGACCAGGACTCCCGGGGTCAGAGACCAAGGTCTTTATTACTCATGGCACAACAAACATCATGAGCATCAACATGTCTACATCTGTTTCCTTTGCCTCTAAGTCTCACTGGGGTGACATGGATGGACACACAGAGTTTCCCATATACAGAGTGGGGTGCATTACAAGAGAGGAACCCTGAGCCTAGGAGACCTAAGTCTT
>NW_017731607.1:336283-337990 GCF_001890085.2 Hipposideros armiger
ATATTCTCTTTCATTGGACTCCAAAGACAAGTCTCAAACAGGCATTTATCTTCATCACTCAGTCCCTGTTTTAAGCATCTTATATGCTGACTCTGCTTCCTTGAGTATGCGTTACTCCTCCAGATAACATGGGAAAATCAGAAACCATCATTACCAAGGACCTTATCTGGGCATCTCATCTTTCTAAAGTTTATGCCTCTTAACACAATCAAATGCTAACAGATCTTCTACCTTTCTGGATCCACAGTAAAACTTCTTTAGAGCAATTCTAATACTTGCTTGAGAATACCTCCAAAAATCAGAAACTTGGCCAACATATAACACAGACAAACTCAAATGTTTAGTGTCTCTTTTTGTTCTATTTCAAAAATAAAAGAAAGATAACAACGGGGTATTGGTCTATTTACCTATTTTATAAAATAACCTGAAATATTAGATATTTTGCAGTTTAGTTAAAACATTTACAATTTATTGTGAAGATAACATTGAATCTGTTCTTCGTACAATTTGTTTCCCAACAGTCCCTGGCCAAAAACAATAGCATTCTGATGTAACAAATGTTTGAAGTGCTCTGGGGCAATAAATTGTTCAATGATATATTTTATATTAAAAATAATATTTTGCAAAAATATACCTCATAACCCTACACTGCTATACATTCTAGTTCTCTAAGGCAATCCTCCAGTAGTGGTACTGGAAACAGCTGATGCAATCCATACTCAGCTCCTTGGTAGCTTTCGTGATAACAGCATGTATATGACACAGCTTGTTGCAAGTAAGAAGAGCCAGTTAGGCGAGGCCAGCACCTTGGCATTTCTAACTGTTCCCATGGAATACAAAGCTCCACTCTTCACAGAANCAGCTGTGTTCTAATTTTTTCTTTCCTAATTTACTATCGTCTATGACTCGAAGACTTCTGTGCTGGTAGAAATGACATAAATAGTGGTAACTCAGAAGTGCTGAATGGGGATTCTTATAATAGCACTGGTTTGAAGCAGGAGCTAAAGAACTTGTCCTAAGGATGCCTTTACATAGAAATCACATAGTGAGCACAGTTTTTTCTTAAACTGTGGGTTTATTTGGGCTGGTTTTTGGTGGTGACAAAAATTATGGGAGGTGCTAACAGAGATTACTAGGGAAAGGGGGTTAACCCACACTGAGCCTCAGCAGGAGTTCATTAGGAAGTTTAAATCATAGCCTGAAACATTTCTTGGTGAAATCAGTCAGACAAAAAAAAAAATGATGATGGGAGAACTGACTCTGGGTGATGAGCACACAATGTGATAGACAGATGATGTATTATAGAAATGCACACTTGAAACCTATGTAATTCTACTAACCATTGTCACCTCAATAATTTTTTTTAAATGGCCATAAATAAATATCAATAAATGGTGCTGAAATTGTTGATTAGCCATAGGTCTTAATTCTTCCTTCATTCCTATTTTGTTGATGTGATCTTTGCAGCATATTTATATGTATTAAGCTCTGTGTCTACACTACCTATTCTATTCTAGTAATATATGCTCCGAAACCACTGTTTTACTTACAGTTGCTTTGTGTTATGTGTGGTTTCCATTAGAGCTAGATATTATTCTCAGAATGTTGAAATATTCTTGCCTGTTTTATCCTCCATATGACCTTTAAGTAATTTTCTTCAAATTTATTAGACCCCATATCTCCACCCTCCAATAAAAAGATTGCTAG
>NW_017731607.1:340705-343429 GCF_001890085.2 Hipposideros armiger
GCTAGTCTCAACAGACTTGAGAGCTTCCCACTCCAATTGTCCTGCTGGGAAGCCACTTGTAGACTTTTTCTGTAACACATCTCTGCAGCACCCATCATTCCTTGGGACTGATATATGTATGCCAACCACTGAGAAACAGAAAGAAAGAAGAACCCAAAAAGAGTTTAGTTTAACAGTCTGGTATTCTACTTCCAACAAATTCAGTAAACACTGACGAATTTAATTTTTTAAGGATTGGTAACTTTTTTGCCCAAAAACCAACCCAGGTCAGGAAAGCGGTAGCATTCTTGGCCATTCTATTAGCAATAGCTTACTAGTCATCCCCAGCCTGAAGTCTTAAAAAGTCTCCCAAGATGGCAAATACTGGAACAAAATTAAAATGCAATGTGAAAACAGATATATCATGTAAATACTAACCAAAAACAGTTTGCATAGCTGTGTTAATATTTAATAAAGTAGACTTTAAGAAAAGAAATATTAAGAGATAAAGCAGGCTGTTTCATAATGATAAAAGAGTCAATTCAGCAGGAGGAAATAACACTCCCACATTTGTATACACCTAATAACACAGAATTTATGAAGCAAAAGTTGACAGAAATGAAAGAAGAAATAGACAAATCCAAAATCACAGTTGGAGATTTGAACACACCTATCTCAACAATGATAAAAGAAACATTAAAATTTTACTAAAGATATAGAAAACTTAAATAAAGTTAACTAGCTTGACTTAAATGACACATTTAGAAGACTATACTCAATAACTGCAGAATACATATTCTTTGCAAGCTGTAGGCAACGTTTACCAATCTGACCATATGCTGGGTCATAACGAAAGTATGAACAAATTTCAAAACACTGAAATCATATAAAGTATATTTTGATTAAGTAGAATTAAACTAGGAGTCAGTAACAGAAAGATACCTAAAAGATGCCCCCATGTTAGAAATTTTGCAACATGCTTCAAAAAAACAAGTCAAAGAAAATATCCCAATGGAAATTAGAAAACATTTTTAAATGAATGAAAATGAAACCACTACATAAAACCTTGTAAGGTGCTACAGTGAAAAAAAAAAAAAAAGAAAAATCTATGACATAAGTTTCTATTTCAAGAAGCTAGGTGAAAAAAACTAAATCCATAGAAAGTAAGTAACAGAGAAGAAATCAATAACATGTAGAGAAAACATAATAAAATCAAAACAAAAAGTTGGTTCTTTCAAATGTTAGTAAAATTGCCTATGTTATCAAAAAAATTAGAAAACATAAATTACCAATAAAAGAATAAAAAAGGGAAAATCATTACAGATTTTACAAACATTAAAAAGAAGATATCATGAACAACTTTGTGCCAATAAATTTGAAACCGAGATGCACTGGGCAAATTCCTTGCAACTCACCAAAGCTAAAACACAGGAAATCTTAAATTCCTATGTCTAGTAAAGAAATTCAATCTATAATAAAAGAAAAATTTCCCATAAAGAAAATTCTTAGCCTGAGTGGTTTCAAAGGAGCTACGGGAAAACTACATTATTTCCCTTTTAGAAACAGAGTTAAACACCATCATGGTAACCTTATAATAACATTTGTAATGCTTCTTTAGCTCCCCTCATCAACTTCATGTAAAAGACAGTGTTNATATTAAACAATGTGATTAGAATGCAATTATTTTTGTCTCCCACTATGTCTTAAAAATGTATTCTATGAGGGAGATTTTTCCTCTGTCCCTAGATGTACATTCATAGTAAACCTCATGAGTCTTGCATCCATTTGCTTACACTGATTCACAAACACAGTCTTAATTAATTAGAATGTCCTCTTCTTTCCAATACTTCAGCCTTTATTTACAGGTAATATGCTCCCCATTCCCTTTTCCTCGGCTCCCAGCTGGGGTTTGGCTACAAGCAGCAGCAGGTAGCTGGTTCCTCCTCCCAACACTCTGTCTTTTCTTGCTAATAGTAGTGTCAGGTCCCTACTGAAATACCTGAAGTTTGTATTTGACTAGCACCATTTTAAGATGATGTCTAGCTCTCTGGGCCTGACAAATATTTAAAGTTCTTTTTGTCAGCCAGACTTTCCTGACTTTATCAGAGATTCCTAACTTCATGGGTATTCTCTTCCCTATAGGACCAGCTATGTAATCGGTGGGGCCCAGTTCAAAATAACAATGCCCTCTGTTCAAAAATGGTTCAGAATTTCAAGACAGCGACTGTAGGGCATTAAACCAAGGGCCTCTGCACTGCCCAGGACGCAAGCCCACAAAGTGGTCCTGCTGAGCTGAAGCGCCACTAACCTGGGCGAATGGACCCATTCCGCTTACTCTTGTCACATTCTCTAGCATCTGGAAGCCTCTAGCTTCCTTTCTGCTGAGATCCCATCACTCCTCTAGTGGCCCTACTGGACAGCATCTAAGAGAATTCCTCTACCAATCTCCTCTCACACTCGGTATCGCTCATTCCTAGGTCTAACAAACTCTAGGAGCGCTGCAGAAAACTCCCCTTCGGTCCCCCATCTGTGGTACCCAAGCATATACTCCTGCCCACGTTTTGGATTCACCCCACTAATCACTCTCCTAGAAGCACACAGTCACTCTCTTAAACACTAGCAACTCTCTTTTTCCCTGTCCTAACACAGCAGACGGGAGCCATGGCTTCTGAGGAATGTGCCAGATACCTGTCCATATGCTTCCAGACACGAGCCTCCAGGACCTCAGAGGTCACACATCAAGGC
>NW_017731607.1:349299-352812 GCF_001890085.2 Hipposideros armiger
TCAACATTGTTTTAAATTGAGAAAATTTATAATCAACAATTAAGAAAGCTTTGAAGCATTATAGCAGATCCTAAATTAGTATTAAATTCCTTAGTTTCTCTAATCACAACACCCTTTAAATCTTGAAAATGAGAGATACATGGTGGGTTTGCTAATATTATAGAGTATTTTAATTCAGGACTCATGCAAGAAAGGAGAGAATTTACCTGCCAAGCTGGAACAGAAGCTGAGTTGGACATGACTGTTTTTTGCAGCTCTTCAAGTACAGCATCTGGGAGAGGCTTTTGGGACTCCAAGAGTGGTTTACACTGAACTTGTCTCAAAAGTAAGATAACAGCTGGCTGGTCAGGATTACTTTTTAAATTCTAAAATTTAAATCCCAAATAGAAATACATCAAATAGGTTCTTAAATGTTACATGTATCTCCTTCCATATACACATATGGAAGAAGTTAAAGAAATTTCTCTAAACAAGTCCTTTTACTATTGCCTTAAATATTTCTTCCTTTATTGATTGTCCCTCACATGCTTCTCTGTTTTTTACAATTAGGTCATAGTCTTCAATGTATGTATTTCTAAAATGTACTTGATTGCTTTTTTCTAAGCGATTAGAACAATTAAATGACAAGGAAAGGTTCATAAAAGTTCCTTTATTCTGTCAGAAACAGCATAGCCACCGTTAGTTTATGCTCACTAAACTCTCACTATATAATACTAACCTATCCTGAACATAGTTGGAATTTCTTAAATAAAAGAGAAAATTTATTACTATGCTTTTCAGAGAATTCAAGTCCCTAAGGGATCTTCAAAGATCCATTCGTCTTTCTCTGTAAAATTTATACTGATCTTTCAAAAAACTTCTAGAAAGACAACACAATCTCCCTGGTAAATATTTATAAAACATGATATTTTCAGGAAAGTTATGTTTAAAACTCTTCTAACCTATTAAATTATTTTGAAGCAGGTTTATGAAACTCATTTATTCATTCAATAAATATTTACTGAGCCCCTATTAAGTGCTAGGCAAGGTGCTAAGAAGTTACTTACAGGTATGAAAAAACTACACTCTGAAGAGAGTAACCAGAAATCAAAGGAAAATACTGCCTTCCTAATGGTACCAAAAAACCAAAACCAAACAAACAAAACTGTTAAGAGTTTGGGTTCTAGAGTCAAACAAACGTGAGTTCAAATGGCAAGTCTATCAGTTTCTAGCTCTGAGACCCTCCCTATGCCCTAATGTTTTCATTTGTAAAAATGGAGATAATTACAAATACCCATGTCAATAGGACTGTTGTAAAGTTCAAATACAAACTGCTAAACGTCGTGAGTGGTTTATGGTAAGTACTCAATACATGTTGGCTGCTATCACCATCATCATTAATATCACCACTACCATATGCAATTTAAATAACATGCATTCTATTTTTGAAGTTATTTTCCACATACGATAAGAATCCATAAATCTCAATGCTGAATTCCGTAACAATACCTTTGCGCAAAGCGCTTCAGCTTCAGCTAGTCTTCCTGTGTCTACTAGGCCAGTGACAGCTTGGGAGAGAGACCACTTTTCAAGACACTGGTAATTTTCAAGAAATTCTTTGTCTTTAACTATAAACAAAAAAATGTCAATGTTACTTTCTTCTGCAATTTATAATGTATTCGCAGGGAAGTATTTAGTTGTTAATTAAGTATTACAATAGGACTTATGCATTTACAATTTTTAAAACTTACATGTGGCACTGGAGTACCATAGACTATCCTGACGTAAGACAGGTTTCTGAAAAGTTTCATGGTAGGATTATTTGTGGTTGAATAACTTAAGACCTATATACTTGTGACTTACATAAATATCACCATATCTATAGTGAAAGTGAAAATAATTCATTGAAAAACTTAAAAGATTTACTGCAATAAAAATAAATAAAATGTATTTATTGACACACAATAAATAAACTGCTCATATGCACATATTCAAACTGTCGTTTGTTGAGTTTTGACATAAGTATACATCTATGAGCCATCACCACAATCAAGACAATGAACAAATTCATCATCATTAAGTCTCCTCCTGCCCCTTTGTAATCACTTCTGTCTGCAGCCTACATCCCCTCCTCTTATCCTCTGTCTCCAAGCAACCACTAATTCTTTTTAGTTAAAACAGTTTGAATTTTCTAAAATTTCTTATAAATGGAATCATAAAGTATAAATTCTTTGTCTGGTATCTTTCCCAATTGTTAACATGGTAAATGACATTCATTTTCAAATGTTAAAGTAACCTTGCATTCCTAGGATAAACTGCACTNTAACTGGTATTTATTAACTAAAAAATAATCAGCTAGACTAAAAAAGAGCACACACTTCTCCAGTTCACACTCAAGAACGCATATGCACAGGTGCTCTGTGTGGCTTCCACAGCTCGCCAGCTGCCAACATCACAGACTTATATCAAATATAGATAGATACGGACAAACAAAACAAAATGTTCGGTGGTCTACAATTACCATTAACCACCATTTCTTTCTACCCAAATCACCTTAATTTGGTCCACCATTATCATTCATTCATTCATTCTTTCATTCATTCACATTCAAAAATCATTTATTGCGTTGTCAGAAAAGTCATGACACATTTTTGCAACTAAAAACAGAAAAAAATACGTCATGACTTTTCCGACAACTCAATATTTAGGAGCTCTTAGGTACAAGGCAGAATGGTAACACATGGAAGAAAAGATGACTAAACATAGCCCCTGACCTAAGGAGGTCTTAAATGTCCTCTACAGTAACCGCACCAAAGCTGAAAAAATGTCCTAATTCTTATATTTCTTTGTCAAAATGTGAAGTGAAAGCAAGTAAATAATACTAGCAATGGAGTATTATGGCAAAAGCGTAAGTTAATTCAGGCTTATCTAGGATAATTTCTTCTAATCCTATAAAACAAAAAATGACAGTTTATCTTTTAACTACAGAAGTGACATGCATATGATGAAAAAATTTCAAACACTATCAAAGGATATGAAATGAAAAATGCTCCCTTATTATCCCTTATAGAACCCAGTGCTACATTATCTAAAGTAAGTCTCATTAAGTGTTTTATATCTTTTTATATCTTCCTATGTGCTTATAAGCGCGTGCGTGCGTGCGCGCACACACATGCGTGCGCACGCTCACACACACACACATACATACACACACAATGTATTTAGAGATACATATTCTTAAAAATATATACCACACACACATCAACTCAAATAAGATATCATACACACTGCTCTGCACTTAAACACTTATCCCACATCTGCTTAACTATTTATCTTAAAGAGTTTTCCACACTAGCATGTAAGACTTCTAGATTACGTAATATACCTAACTTGGTATCAGAAAACAGGATGTAAAGTCAAAAATTACTAGATATCACTCTTACAGAATGTTAAATTGAACTGAGAAATGACTGAAAATGTTAATTATTGGCATCTTTGTCACATATGAGTAGCTAGGTTAATTCTAACTTAAAT
>NW_017731607.1:360397-362140 GCF_001890085.2 Hipposideros armiger
AACACATACAATTATTAAGTTTGCCATCTTATATGGTTGTGGTTTGTGGTGCCCCCAAACAATTAGTAATATCAAAGATCATAGATCACCATAACAAATATAATAATGACAAAGTTTAAAATACTGTGAGAATTACCAAAATATGACACACAGACACAAAGTGAGCAAATGCTGTTGAAAAAAATGGTGCAGACAGACTTGTTTATGCAGGGTTGCCACAAACCTTCAATTTGTTAAGAATGCAATATCTACACAGTGCTATAAGCAAAAGTGCAATAAAATGAGGTATGCCTATATTGTTATGTCCTTTAATGAATTGATTCCATTGTGAAATAACCCTCCTCATCGCTGCAATATTCTTTGCTCTGAAATCTTATGTGTCTGAAACTAACATGGCCACTCTTTCTTTTGATTAGTGTTGGCATGGTATATCTTTTTCCATCCTTTTACTTGTTCAGCTTTTTGTCTTTATATTTAAATACAGATTTATATTTTGTCTGTGTGTTTCTTTTAGGCAATAAGTATATAGTTGGCTCTTGCTTTTTTATCCAATCTGAAAATTTCTGCCTTTTAAGTGGGGTATTTAGACCATTAAAATTTAACTTGATTATTAATGTTTGGGTTGAACTCTAATGTGTTGTTATTGTTGTCTATTTGCCTTATACATTCTTTGTTCCCTTTTCCTCTTCTTTTATATTATTTATCATTCTAACTTATCTACTTTAGCAGCTTCTTAGCTACAACTGTATGTTTTTACTGCTTACTATAAGGTTTACTGTAAAGTATTTATCTTTAACCTGTCACAATCTACCTATGAGTAATAATATACCGTTTCACTAATAATATAAAAATTTACAACAGAATACTTTTATTTTCCCTTCCTGGCCTTTGTGTTATTGTTGTAATACGTGCTTTAAATAGTCAATTACATTCTAAAGAGGTTTCTATCACATGTCATTTGTGGATCTGTTTCTACTGATTGAGTTTTCTCCTCGTGAGTGGTATGTTTCTGCTTCTTTTCATGCCTATTAAGTTTTGACTGTATATCAGACATTGTGTTTTACCTTGTTGAATGCTGGATGTTTTCATTTTCCTATAATGTTCTTGAGCTTTGTTCTGTAAGCAGTTACACTTCTTGAAAATGATTTGATCTTTTCAAGGTTTGTTTCTAAACTTTGTTAAATGATACCATAACAGCCTTTACTGTAGGGCTACTGTTCCCACTACGTTTTGGGAATATCCTTCTGAGTCCTTTACCCTGAATTTATCATGTATAAAATGCTTTTTTAAACTTACTTGAAGCAGCAACAGCAGATAACAGTGCCAAGTACAAGTCCATCCTCTTTGGCTGAGTGTTGTTCACTATAGCCAGTCTGTCATCAGCATGACAGGCCGCCATTAGTCCAGCCCAAACAGCAGGATCACCTAAGCATAGGAAATACAGTTAAAGGCTTGCTAATATCAAAATGTTGCTGAAAAACTACCAAAAATGAGAGCATTTACAAATACCAAAAGACAAAAAAAAAAAAAAGAAAAGAAAAAAGCTCTTCTTCCATAGCTGGCTAGCTCAGCTGCCTAGATTACTATGCTACTGTGGAAACGTCAATTATATTCACTTTCACTGGACCCCAAGGACAAGTGTCAAACAGACACTCACGTTCATCATTCAGCCCATTTTAAAAGCTCACTAATAGCAAAAGCAAGATAACACAATTTCTCAGTTCTTAAGAAAAGTTTGAGCCA
>NW_017731607.1:364740-392340 GCF_001890085.2 Hipposideros armiger
GCTGCCTTCTGAATGGTCTTTAGTGCAATATTTTTTTCATCTTCTGCTGAGCTGCTTCCCATAGCCAACTGATTTACTGCAGTATACAGTAATGCCTTCTACATAAGAGAGGAAAGAAGGATATTAACCAATTCTCTTTATAGCTCCCTGGCTTTCAAAGTGACTAAAAGTAGTACTATATTAGATATGATGTGACCTATAAGCCTAGGAAGGAAAATTATTCTCTCATCAATGATAATATTTAAAAAGTAGAGTATTTCCTTTGTACTGGGACAAACTAACCTTTCCATGATTTGAGTCCAGAATATAAGCCACATTTCCTGCTACAGCACCTCCCTATAATAGAAAATAATTATTTAAATAAATGCATAAACTTTCACGAAACAGTAAAAATTAAGACTAGTCTTTCCATTTATTTGAAAAGTTCATTTTTATCAAATTCACAACTTATAAACTCTTTAAGTATCAACTTACTATTACTGCTTTATAAACACCAGCTTAATATTTGTATGAAAGAAAATTTTTTCTACTATGATCATTTCAACTCTACTATTTTAAAATACTCATTTAAAATACTCATTGAAGGTCCAAAAGTTATATGATTTTACAGCGGTACCAAACAAGACTGTGAAAGAAAGACAAATAAAAAGAGAGACCACAAAAGTTATTGTAAGATAAACTAACATGGTTTTACTCCATGAAAATATAGCATTTTAAAAACTTCTGTAGTCCCTAGTAAAATGAATAACTAACATTCAGAGCACCAGGAAGCTCTAAGTGCTCCATTAATCAACTCAATACCAAAGATGAGAAAAACATATGAAGCATCATAGCTTTCATAAAGTCAATTTAAAATCTATAGTTTTTAAAAATTCAACTAGACATTTTACCTGGAAGAGAAAGTGAATTATAAGAATGGTTTCAATTTAAATCAGAAGTATACTGTACTCTTCATTTTATATCTGAATTGCATCATAAATGTTTTCAAAGCCGTATTTAGAATATAAAGAACGGTTGTTGGTGTTAAATGACAAACTGTACAAAAATGCCTAGCACAGTAGCTGGCACATAATAAGAACTTCATTCCAGTGTTCAATGATAATGGTCTCCTAGGTTCTTTGAAGCAACACATCCACTAAAAGGGAAAACCAGAATCCAGACAGGTAAGTGAGCAGGGAAGCCTTCGGCTATTTGCAGTTCCTAACTAACAAACTTGATTTTTCATTTTGAAGGACTTGTGGGCTGGTGGGACAGAAATTCAGCGTATGGCTCACTCACGAGGGGGATATATAGGAAACCAATATGAAAATAAGCTGAGACCCCAGAGAGCTATGCCCTCAGGTTAATGGTGACTCACAAGTAAACCAGGTTTCAAATGGCCTTGAAGCCCAGGTACATAGTAGTAAGTGGCCTGTTTAGTCCAGAAACCTCAAGCTCTAAACTTTAAGGCAGTTCCAGACTGGTGGAACTCCCAAGCACCTGGCAATTTCTTTCTATAGAAAAGTACCTTAATCCTAGGCCTCATATTATTTCCACAAATAATTTTCAAATATACACAATCAGATAAACAAAGAAACAAAGGCACCGTGTGTGAAAAGCAATAGGAATAACAAACGAAAACAGATCCACACAGACTTCAGATATTGGAATTTTTAGATGTAGTAAGTGTTCAAAACACATTAGCTACTATCGTTATGTTTAACAACTAGTTAAGCAAAATATGAAAGGTCATATTAACCATAGACGTTAACAAAATACTTTACAGACTCTTAAAAATATCTGGCTATTGTGAACTAAAATACAGTATTTAGTCCCTTATATAGAACACTAATGACTCCATGTTTAGATTTACATTTTTAAACATTAGCAGTACGTATTCTAGTTCTTATTTTTTTATCTTTAAAGGGCTTTTAAATAAAATTATCTTTTGGGATTCAAAACCACAATAGCTAATGCTTACTAAATGGAAACATTATAAGAATAACCTTATCACACATTTATTAATATAATCTGTACGTGTTCAAAATAATCCACCTACTTTGTATCTTCCATAATGCCCAGAACAGTACAGGGGTACATGGAAGAAACTCAGTGTATGACTTATTGAATGACTAATGGAAAATTTGCTTAAATAACAGAACTCCCTCACTATATTACTTAATTTTTTTCCAGAATGATAATGCTAAGACTTTAAAATTGTATTCTTTACCACCTCACAAGTTATTTTACCTTTTCGCCAGAATTTAGAATGCTACTCACCTTTGCATTTCGGTGAGCATACTGAGCAACCACTCGGGACAACAGAGACCAAAGAGCAGGGTCAGCTGGGTTACTGCAGAGCATCAAAAGCAGAGGGCTCAGAGATGGGAGTTGCTTTCACCACCAAAGGTACAAGCAACCAATGTTTTACTTAGCAGCTAAGTTTAAAATCTTTTAGACACTTAAAACAAGTTCATATTAACTGTCCATGTGTGGTGGAAAGTGTCTGAGGATTTAGAAAATGTACTTTATATCTCCTATATATAACAACAGTCCTTATGAAAATGAAAAAAAAATCAACAATGGGACGATTACAAAACCATGAGATCTAATTAAGAAAGGTTAAGGGAATTTAATATGTTGTATTCAAAGAAAACACAAAGAGATAAGAACTATGGAAGGAAACAAACTACTGATATAACACTTTACTACTGAAAGTAAATAACCATTGTTGCTAGAGATAATAATTTTCTATTTTCCAAATTTTAAAGACATTAATGAATGTTTGAGAAGCCAAATATTCCTAAAACCATCAAACTGGGCAGTATCAGATAAACTGACAATATCACAAACTGGAGAATCAGTAAGGGTTTTCATACCAAAACAAGGTCTGGAAGGAGAAACTTTCTGATCTCTATCTCTTTAGCAGCTGAATCTTTAAAAAAATCTTTATAGGTGAAACAACATGTTAGTCAGTTACCTGGTCTGACGGACAATCTCATAAAACTACATTTTGGTTTCCAAATGTATAATCTTACTACTTCATTTTATATTCTTAATAAGGTCCAAATATCAAAGACAACCTCCTCAAGAACAATTAGAGCCCAAGTTCACAAGCATTTACCTGTGAACTGCTTTAGATACTTGTCTCTGCACTGCCATGCTGCGGCCTTGCAAAGCATAAATCGCTGAAGTGAGGAGGCACCTCTGATAATCACTGTCTTTCTGTTTGATGTGCTTCAGTAGCTCGTTGAGTGCTGCTTTTGACAGCGTAACATCCTGTATTGCCAATCCTAGAGCACAAAGGGCTTGAAGGCTCTCTCTGGTTGGTTCCTTTAAGATAGAGCTGTAAATACATTTTCAATTGCCTATTAGCCATCAATACAGTAGTCTGTAACTATTAAACATATTTAACATTTAGTACACAAAACAATTCATTTAAAGAGTCACCAAACTAAGCCCATCTTTACGATAAATATGAAAACAAATTCCTTGGTTTCTAGGAACAGCAATTTCCCTAAATGTCTGATACAGTTAAACGTATCAATGGCCTTTCATAGAGCAGCAATAGCCAAATTTCTTTTCTGATCATTAGATCCAAGCTTTAGAAAGAAATGTAAACCAGCCTTTTTGGGTCTCAGTTCTAGGTAAATAATTAGAATAATTTTACTAAAATGTTTAGCTTCAATAAAATTCTAGCAGGTATGAATAATAAAATAAAATCCTCAATGTGAGAGCTGATTTTTATTGTTCTCAGAAAGCTTTGTCCTATTGCTCTGTGGTACTAAAACCAGCACTTTATAAGTATAAATTATATCTATATTCACCATATTCCAAGTGAGTATTTTTATAATTTAAGGAGAATTTAAATTTTGTATGTAAACAACTAGCTTTTTGCTTTTTTCTCCTTCAACTGTGAAATCAGACTTAGCCTTATGGAAGTAAAAGTCAATAATGTTTAGAAATCCTTATTAATTTAAATGAAGAAAACCTTAGCTCTCTACAAAATACTTCCAATACTAATTATGAATGTTGTACCATAACAAAACAAAGGAACTTTCAAGAACTTTTTAAACAAAGTTCATTAAAATATAATAGAAATATTTATAACCATAAAATGTCAAATGCCTACCACTATGTCTTTCTACTATAATATTTTTTGGAAAAGGAAAACAAGTTTTTAGAATTTAATTTTGACAAATAGACCTAAAATCATGAATTTTCATGGGCAGCTCAAGAGTTACTTAAAGCATGCACGGTCACTCGTTTCACAATAAGGGTTAAGAGATGCAGGAGTCCAAATATGGAGGTATGTCAATTACACACAGTCATTTCTAGCAACACAAATAACTGTGCTATAAATTGGTACAACTAAAAGAGCAAATCGTAAAATATCAATTCCAAAACTGACAGCAAAAGAAGAAATTCCAATTTGTGCCTTGGTTCAAAAGGAAAAAAAACAAACTATCTACTCTAATATTTATTAATATACAAAACCTAAATTACTGCTAAAATAACTACATCCCATAAGCTAACATATGCTGAATGCCCCGTAGTACCTGCATGTTGTCTGGTACCATGTTCTAGAGCTTTTACATGTGGTTATTTAACATCATAAATTGTATGAAGTTGGTTAGCAATTTTTTTCCCGATATACTAGAATTACTCTTTTTCCTTTCTGATTAAATAAGCACCTAGGACACTGCTTCATTCCCAACATATGAATGCCAAACAAGATCAATAAAGAATTGGTAACTGAATTTTTCATAGAAAGGAAGTTAAAAAAAGAATGCTGAGGGGCACGCAGGGAGCAGTTGGTAGTGTTAAATTTAAAAGACGACATACAGAGAATCAAAAACAAAGAAACATAAATTGGATAAAATATCTAGACCTGGATCCAACAACATAAAACAAGGAGGTAACAGTTTTCCTTCTCATAAGAGGAAAATGATAAGATCATATTCTATTATTTTTCTGCACTTCTACCAATGTTCAAAATGATTATCTAATTGTATCCAATTTGGGGTTACTTTTGCCCTTGATAAGTGCAGCAATGCCTCAGTATCTATGATTCCTGTCCCCAAGCCATTTGGAAATGTGGGTTCTCTGAACATGTTATATATAGCCATATACACACATTACATGGGTGTATCTATACAAAGTGACAAGATTTTTTTTAAAATTATGATTGGTTTTTTCAAAATAGCAAAGAGGAAGAGAAAGAACTGCTTATTTATTATATAAGAAAATTACTTAAATAAAAAGCATCACAACGAACAAACAAATATAAAGCTTATCCTACAGAAGTTGTTCTCAACTAGTATCAGTTAATCATTTCCTGCCTCCTACCTATCTACAGGGAGATGGGGTAATTTGGAGATGTACAGAGGTAATTTTTTGGTTTTCACAGTGATCGAGGAATGCTATTAGCATTTAAATGAGTGGGGGACATGGTTGTAACCTTCCTGCAATAAGGAGATAATTCTGTTTTATGAGGCTTTATACCACTGAAAGTGCCAATAATGCACTCATTGATAACCACTGTAGAATAGCATATATTAATCATTTATTGCTTTTGAAGAAATTACTATCAACTTTCATAAATAAATAATAAATAAATAAACGATTCCAGAAGTCAAAAAACACCATGTAAGTAACCACATATGTCATAGGATATTATTTTTAACTTATGCCAAAAATATAGAAATAAAAATCTTTTTGAAGACTCAACTTTCAATGTACTTTATGATATTAATTTGAAAAGGAAAGGAAAAAAATCTCTTTGAAGACCCAAAAGGCCAAAAAACAAGCCAGTTACAACTGTCTTCATTAAAATTTTACAATCCTTCTAACTACTCTCCTGTACACCTGAAACTAATACAAAATAATACTGAATGTCAACTGTAACAGAGAAAAATAAATAAATAAATAAATAAATAAATAAATATCCTACTAGATCAGGTGATCAAGTACTCTTTTTAAAAAGAAATAATACACAGAGAGTACAGAATAGTTTTGAAGGACTGAATGGATCCAGGACTAAAATGAAGCCATGATCTCTAGTTCTCGCAGTGACTGTCAGTTCAGAACCAGTCCAAGCCCTTTTGCTCACCAAAAAGTTCCTAAAACATTAAAAACTTCATTTTACATTGCTCCAAATTTGAACCCAATACTTAAGTACTTAAGTCATGTTAAGTGTTGATGTCAACTCTACATACCATTTAAAGAGCAGTGTCTTGGCTAGATCCACTTTTCCTTGTTTATACTCCAATATTGCCAGAGCTGTCAAGATATGGGCTTTGTCTTGCTCTGATTCCACAATAGACAAGGCTCTCTCATAGGCTGTAATATAGAGTTGGAAACAAAAGAAAACAATATAAAATCAATCTTGATTGACAAACTATAGGATTTTTCCATTCTAATTCTATTTTTCAAAATGATCTAAAAAAGAATTCCACTTTGTTGTTCCCTTGTTTTCAAGCAGATGGAATAAAAAATTTATAATAATCTAATTTCGTTTAGGTCCCAAGATGATTCTGTGGATATCACTAGGATTATTATGTGATATTCCCCAGTTTATAGCTTCAGAATCTTGAGGGAGGTCTGAATCATGATCTTCAAAATAAATGGAGGCTTGCAGCCACTGAGATGGCACCGAACTTCCCATGTGCAGACCAGCAACTCCATCATACAACAGATACTTATAATGAGCTGCACGCTCATAGGTTGGGCCCATATATGTGAAAATGCACTCAATTAGCTTTTTTTGAGAAACCAAAATATGCTATTACTAACAATGGTTGAGATCTTTATCAGAAATTCACATTTAAGCACTGTGGAGTAGGAAAAGACTTGCTTTCAATTGCTAACTCATATGTCAACCATAAGTCATTTTGGCCCTCAGTTTCCTTATCTAAATAACGAAGATAAAACTCAGCTCATAACACTGCTGTAAGAACCAGTCAGCACTAAATGATGAAACAGATAAAAGAGTACCTACTGTCATTCCTGACTCCTAGTCAGATTGTAATAAACACTGCAACCCCTAGCCCCATCTCAATATTACATCTTTCTTTATGTAAGGTCATCATGATCAAATTCTACCCAGCCCTGGAAGATAAGATGTTCTTCAGCTACAAGCAACTTACTCACCTTTGCTGCTCTCTTTATATAGACCTTTCATAAATAAAGCCAATGCAAAACCTATGATGTCTTCTAACTCTTCAAGGGGTGTTGACTTAAAAGCCTGGATGGCTTTATCACAGTCACCAATGGAACTAACAAGCAAAGCATAACTTATTGTTAATATCAAAAATAATTTTGGCCTATATCATCAAAATATACAGCTATTACACTACATTTCTTTTAATAACTATTTCATCTATCAGTGTTAAAGGTGTAGAAAAGACTTAAAATAGAAGGCGTATCATTTATTTCACAAAGGATGTACTAGGAGGACTTAACTTCACCCCTTGCTTCTTTTAAATTACATGAGAAAATGACCGGTTCTGCTAAATTGGAAACTGTTTTTTTAACAACCTTGAATTAAAATTCCAAGTGATAAAAATAATTGACTTTTATACAGAACACCAATTTTTAAAGCTTAATACATTAAATATTACCACCTATAAGTATATGGTTTTAGCATCTTTGACGAGCTTAACAGGTCATAAAATACCCAGTCAGGATCAAACCTAGCCTTCATGTAAACTGTTTATCTGCACATCCATTTGTTTTGGAGGGGATATAGAGAAACTAAAAATCCACAGACAAAACTATACATTATCTTTCTGTATTTAATAGGAAGAAGAGTAAAAACTGTTATATATGATACTAAAGTATAATTCTTTAAATAACAAAAAAAATAACTTGTTTTGCTTATTTAAAAACAAAGAGAAGTAGTTGTATAAGCTCAGTTGCCATCACCTAGAATAGAAACACTGTATCTCTGATATTATTATTTGGTATCCATCACTATAATGTGAAGCTGTTTCTATGTTTCATGTGTTATTGGAAAACTTTTCACGAAATCTTTTTAATCTTTGCTTCCTAAATTCACTTTACAATAATAAAAGAATTAAAAAATAAACTCAAATTTTGGTTAATATTTTGATAAAGGGAAGGGAACTACCTTAGGTTGTTTATGGATAAATACATTAGTACTTTTTTTAATGAACATTATCTTCAAACATGTGCTTACTTTTACAGAGAAAAGGAACAAGAGAAAAGGAACAAGGTACTAGAGAAGGGAACAAGGGAGCTTCAACTTTATCTGTAACTTTGTCTTTGAAAAAGAAACCTGAACCCAATTGAGATAATTTTTTTCTTTTTTTTTTTTCAGTTGACAGAAATTTAACATCTGTTTTTTTGACTGGTGAATAGTCATTAAATCGTGCTTTATACTCTATTACTTATTGCATGTTTACGTGTTTAATATATTTCAAAATAAAAACAAAAGAAAATCACCTATTTTCAATGCAAGGTATAAATTTATTAATACTTCAAATATATTTGCCTTATATCTATCTTTTGCTTCAACAAAATCTTGGAACTGACGGAGCTCTATCAACTCCTAAACACAACAGTTTAAAAGAACTGAAAAAAGCAGTCAGAACAATAAAATTTTGTCTATGAATATAATTCAATGACATGGTTATAAAAGAAAAACTGCTGCCTCTGATCTCTACTATGTAGCCCCTTAATTAAAGATGCAGGCACTAATCACAAAATACCAAACTATCGTTCTAATCATGTGTTTCAGACTGGACCATTCAACTCTGGGGAAGCTCTAGCTTCAGGAATGCTTCCTTAGCTTGAGCCATTCCTTTCATAACACTTCTATTCTCTGGTCCTAGTTCTAGCTTCTAGAACAACTGGATTGGTTTAAAAAAAATTTTTTTTAATCTTTTTCAAAATCAGAAGTCTTTGAGAATCTGAAAAAAGCTATATGGCTCCCTCTCCTCCCCCAAAATGCACAGACACACAAAATTTTCATGTACTATTTCAAGAGAGTTTCTGAATTCCAGTTTAAGATACACAGAAAATCAGAAAAAGTCCAATTCTTCTTCCAATTAACTAGGCTTCTACTATTAGAGATAGTAACTGCCTCTCTTTCAAACGTTTTTAATATAGTTCACAACCATCAGTTCTAAAGCACACCGGGGTAGATATGGTTACAGATACAGGGAACTGTTAACACAGCCTGGTATTGTGGGAATTCGGAGTATGTATCCTGGGACATTGTCACCAGCCCACTACTCCAGAAACTGGTCACTTCCTCACTAGTCCCAAAGCTTTTCACCCCAAAAATTTAATAGAGTCATAGGACTAATGGGAAAAAAAATATGCTTACCATAACAATCTGCCATAATTTCTTACTGCAACATTATAAGCATCTTGGTCTTCTGCAGTCTGTAACAACAAAACTGCCCTAAAAAAAAAGACAAGGTATTTTCAATTATTTATTTATTTGCAATAACATTCTTTTAACCTTCCATCTTAACTGAATCTACAGATTTTTGTTCTCTTCATTTAATTCTTTAATGCTAGTTACAACAGCTTATTCATATTTTATTACATCAGTATCACAAAAGAACAGTTAATATTTAGATTTTAGCTTGTCGGGAAAATAACTTTAATAAAGTGAACTCTTAGTAAGTGAAATCATTTATCATAATTGAGTTTTTAATATTCCAGAAATTTTAATCTAAACATGGAAAACAGCTGTGTTGGTGTTTTAAGTTTTGACATATTTGAAGTATATAGAAAACACTCTTAAAAATATTTATATACTGGGGCCAGACTAGTGGCTCGTTGGTTAAGAGCTGGCTTGGGACGCCAGCTCTGAGCAGCAGGGCCCCGGTTCGGATCCCACAGGGGGGCCAGTGACACTGCACCCTCTACAGTTAAGATGGTGAACAACAGCTCGACCTGGAGCTGGGCTGCGGTAAGTCACCGGGAAAGGCGTAGGATGCAGCCCCTGCTGCAGTGGGCTGCCATAAGCTACTGTGAGTGGCCGGCAGCCAGCGTGAGCGCCCAGCAGTCAGTGTGAGCTGCCAAGAGCCGCCATGAGCGGCTGTCCAGAAGCCAGCGACCGATCTTCCTCACCCAAGAAGAGCACAATGATAATACCAACATGGGCCAGTGAAGCAACATCCTCCACAACTAGACTGAAAACAAAAGGACAGCAACTTGTCTGTTTCCCTTCCTCTGACTCCCCAGTGCTATTCTCCTCCCCCAATTCCCCAATAAAAAATCTTAAAAAAAAAAAATTATATACTAGCACTTTAAGTCAGGACGCCAGGAAATTGAGTGCTTACATGTGCCTTACCTGTTACACAAATGCAGAAAAAATATTTAAGTAATACTGAGCTCAGAGAAGGAAAAGAGTCGTCAAGGGTCCCCAGAGGCTTAAAGTAAATACACCAACATTCTGTCAGCCCAGGTTTTTACCATCTCATGCTCAGTCCCCTTTAAGCAAGCAGGGAAATGTCTTAACAACTAAAAGGAGTGGGACACTTAGTGAGATTTTCTTTTCTGTTTAAAGAGAATTAGCCAGGGAGAAAGAACCAAGAAAAGCTTTTAATCCCCTTGGTGTTACATGAAAAATAAATATTTGCCAGAGACGACTAAAAGACAGTATTATATTAAAAATTATACCTGTGGTTAGATTTACACTTAATTTGTAGTTTCAAGCCTCATATATTTGCTAAGGTGGAAAACCACAGCGGTGATCAGGAGAGAAAGAGTGGTGCACATCCAAGTGACTGTGGAGTTGCCATTTTAAGCCAAAGGTAGAACCAGTGTCAGATTCACAATATTTGCGATTATAATATGTACCAACAAAAAGCAGTAAGCACCCTAAAACTGCCTAGTTTTCTGTTTCAATATCCTGCTCACTGTTGTATTCTATCATGTTTATACAGTTTGTTTACTGGTAAGTTTATGTGACACTGAAAGAAACAAAACTGTGCTTTTTCATAAACCTTTCTCCAGTACACCTGGAAAAATAACTTCATTATACAGTCTCCAGTACCATCTAGTGATAACTCCATTGAACTACAGAAAGATCCATAAAAGAATGGCAAAATAGTTAGGACACCTTAATTTTTTTCTCATTTTTTAAAAATTATTGTGTTTTTTTTTGTTTGTTTTTTTGTGTTTTTTTTTTAAAGTTTTTTATTGGGGAATTGGGGGATGGGAACAGTGCTGGGGAATTGGGGGAAGGGGAACAGACAAGTTGCTGTCCTTTTGTTCTTCAGTCTAGTTGTGGAGGACGTTGTTTCACTGGCCTAAGTTGGCACCATCATTGCACTCTTCCTGGGCGAGGCATTTCAGTCGCTGGCTTCTGGACGGCCACTCACTGAGGCTGCTGGCCACTCATGCTGGCTGCTGGCTACATACGGTAGCCCATGGCAACCCACTGCCACAGGGACTGCAGCCTACGCCGTCGCCAGGGACTCAGAGCAGCCCAGCTCCAGGTTGAGCTGTTGTTCAGCATCTTAGCTGTAGAGGGCAGTGTCACTGGCCCTCATATGTGGGATCCGAACCGGGGTCCTCTGGTGTCCCAAGCCAGCTCTTAACCAATGTGCCACTCGGCCGGCCAAAAACTACTGTTTTTTTAAATTTTCCACTGCAGTTGACATTAAATATTATATTAGTTTCACGTGTACAGCATAGTGGTTAGACATTTATATAACTTACCAAGTGATCCCCCATAAGTGTAATACCCACCTGATACCATACATAGTTGTACAATGTTACTGAATACATGCTATACTTTATGCTATACCTTTCATCCCCATGACTACTTTGCAACTACTGGTTTTTACTTCTTAATCCTCTCCCATTTGGCAACCATTAGTTTGTTCTCTGTATCTGTGACTCTGTTTTTGTTTTGTGTGTTCGTTTTTTTGTTTTTAGATTTCACATGTAAGTGAAATATATGGTATTTGTTTTTCTCTAACTTATTTCACTTAGCATAACACCCTCTAGGTTCATCCATGTTGTCACGAATGGTAAGATATCATTTTTTTATGGCTGAGTAATATTTCATTGTATATATGTACCACATCTTCCTTATCTAGTCATCTGTTGACGGACATATAGGTTGCTTCCAAATCTTGATCATCCAATTTATTTTTTACCCAACAAGGCTTCTTTTTAAATATCTATTTCTTTAGATTTAGGACAATGATGTACCACAGAGGTTAGGCAATCAGGTCTCTTAACCTTTCATCTAGTGTTCCCTTGATGAATTCTTATTCTCTTATTTACAAATCAATTAAGTTGCAGACAATAAAACTTCAAGCTGATTTCACTTCGTCCCATTCTCCTGGCTTACGTGAGTACGCTAGCCTTATTTCTCAACATGTCAATCCACTCCTGTTTCAGAATATTTGCTCTTACTGTTCCCTCCGCCTGGAATACTGTTGCCCTGGGAAACCAAATGGCCTGTGGCCTTACTATATCCAGGCCAGGCCTCAATTGCCTCCTTAGTAAACTTACTCCTCTTAAACCTCTCTCAAATTCACTGCCTGGCCCTTTATGCCGCTTTGGTTCTCCTTCTTAGCAGTTATTACCACCACAGGTGTTTATTAGCTTATCGTGTGTCTCTCCCCCACCAGAACAGGAGGTCTATGAGAAAGGGGCCTGTGTCTGTTTTAACTCACTGCTAACCTGCCAGTGCCAAAGACACTGCTTAGCACATAGCAGTTCAACAAATATTTATTGAGTGGATAAATATATAGTAGATTAAAGGGATTCAAACAAACAAACAAACAATATATATATACACACACACACACACACACACACACACACACACACACACATATATATTTATAATGTTCTGATTTCTTCTCTGAATAAATAAATCCATGTATTTAATAAAGCTAGACAAAGCCTAAAGGGATGGATTTTTCTGAAACAAAATCTGAGGGGTCTTTTTGTTTGGTTCTATTTCTTCTTCCTCCCCCAACCCCCTCAATTTAAGCAACGGAAGCCAAATTATAGCTGAAAATTTGGAACTGCATAGTTTTACCCTCAAAGTAAAAGATAATGAAAGATCAGGAAAGAAAAGAAACCAGAACATCTTTTTTAGTACCTTCTTCGTAAGAATGAGACTAGATTTTAAAAGGCCAGCTAACAAATAAGGAGTCATTTCAATTAAATGTAGAGTTTACCTTTGGTATGCATCTGCTGCTTCCTTTTTCAGTTGTAGATGTTCATTTAAGTAACCCAACATTGTGAAAGCTGGAGCATAATTCTGAATTCTTTCTGGAAATCCAAAAATATCTTTTCTTTACATGTGCATTAGATTATGTTTATAAAATATTAGTTTTATTTTCATTTTTTTCAATATCTTAAACACCAGATTATCTCCTGAGATATGGGCATTGTTAAGAATTAGTAGTCTGATTTTTTTCTTAACTATAAAATACCAGTAATCATTTTGTAACTCTTTTAAATAATTAAATAACATTTATAGTTATAATGGTTTCTACTTATGTTTTAAAGTTTAAACATTTTTATCCCTAAAGGAATAATAATTTGAAAATGTACCTCATGTTAAAACCAGTCATTTTGATTTATAAGGAGATTCAGCTCTTTGGCTAATTACTTAAACCTTCCTGTGATTAAATTTAGTAACAATTTCTCTTGGTGGCTCTGTCCAACTTCTATGTGTTGTTTTTTACTTTAATTAACGCAATATTGTACATTAGAAACAGAGGAAGACTTGAGCACTGCCAATGCAGTATTTTGAAATTTTAATGTCAAAACACATCATGTATCTAGCAATGCACAAAAAAGAAACACATCTGATCTAATTAAATAAAAGTTGTTTGGAAGAAGCAAGCCTTCAAATCCCTTAAATTGTTTAACAAAGTACAGTATAAACTCATCCTACGTGATGGTTAGGTTCCAAAGTCAAAGCATAAGGCGAAAATCACACAAAGTTTTTCTTGAAAACTCCTAATGTGACCACACAAGGAGAGAGTTACCAAAACTGAGTCAAACTGAGTAAGAGGAGAGCCATGCCTTCCATCCACACTCATCAGATGAAGAGATCACATTTTCTCTATGTCCTTCCTCTTTTCTAATTTAGTTATTTCTGGTCAAGCACATATAGTTGGATTTGTTAAATGAATACACTGTCATTATGGCTCCACTATAGAGTTAAAAACTAGCTATGCATCACTGTCAGGAAATGATTTGTTCATTGTTCTAGGTATCTAAGTTTTGCAGAAATTCTTCTAAAGATTTAACTCTTTATGTAAATCCTTTACAGATGTTACCCATTCTGTAAAGAAACTTATCAATAAAATTTCTGATGATGAACTTTCTCAGAGGCTCGGTTTTCCTTAGAGCCATTCATTTTGGCATGGCACGTAACATGCTGAAGCCCTCAAGTGCTGATGCTGGTGAACTAACTGTCCTCTATTCAAGCGCCCCAGGATCAAAGCAGGAAGAGTATCCAGTCCTCTCAATATCTACAATGAGGCATTTTCTCTTCTACTGTTCACAATTTATCTGATTCTTCATATTATTCAACTGTCAGTATTCCTGCTTAAATTCCTTGCTTTTTTATTAGAATTTTATCAAGGAAGAAATAAAAAGCTAGTGAAAATAACATTTCTTGAACTTGGGTATGCCAGGTACTCTGTACAACATTTTGTCTAAATCATCTCATTTAAACCCTCAGCAATGGATACTTTCATTATTGTATTATGGATGGGAAAATTAAAATTCAATTTAATAATATGCCCAAGGTTTCATCACGGGTACTACGTGGTGAAGCCAGGATTAAAACCAATAGTAGTTTTATTAAGGGAGGAAAATTAATACAATAGATTGTTAATAAAACGTCACCATTCTGTCTTTTTCCTAAGCCTAAACATATTTTTCGAGTATCTTAAAGGAAAATCAGGTGTTAAAGTGGGAGGTTAAAGGCACTGGGCTTGGAACTTAAAGCATATTATATCACTTAATTCTCATGTCTTTACAACCTAGGTAACATTATCTCTACTTTCTAAGGCTACCAGAAGTTAAGGGAAGCAAAATACTTGGCCTACAACTGGAGAGAAAGTAATGAAATGGCAGAGCTAGAACAGCAGTAACTCAGGCCCATTGGGCTACAAAATGCTTCTACTACAACATGGAAATCACTTTTATTTGAGTCATTGGTAATAACAATTTTCATTACTCTTCAAAAGACTTTACTACAATTTAAAAAGTAGGCTGCTTGGGCACTGAAGGGGGTGGGGGAGAAAAGGCACATTCCTATCCTACGAACACTAATATTTAATTTGGAATTAACTAATTTTAAAAATTCTTTAAATTATTTCAACAGTTACTCAAATACCTTGCCATTACATAACAGAGGCCTTACCTACATATTTACTCAAAACCACCTGTGCTGCCGGGATAGCATTCATCTGGAGGATGTTGTACTGGTACAGCTCTGTTTCTCTGTTGCTCTTATCTTGCAGTGTTGTACAGACCCAGTACGCGTAACCTATTGCTCCCTCAGTCTTTAAAAAAGCCAAAGTTAACAAGTGGACATTGGGGAATAGGTATGCCAATAAAAATTATGAAATGAAACAATGCATTTCAGTACAGTAAGTATCACATCTTAGTTTTCTTCAAGTCAACTGTTAAGTGCCTTTAAATGAAGGGTCACTATGATGCAACACAGCTAAGAACATGTATCACTTGCTTCAACCCTAAACAGAAGATTCAAATGGAATAATTTAAGTGCGGAACACAGAGCCCCGCCTGATGGGTTGGTTTGCTTCTTCTCAGCACCATTCCCATAGGTCAAACTATTAATTACCAATCAAAAGAATTCTAAAACACTTTCATAAATTATCTAGAAATGTCAGCTCAGTCCTTATGTTTACTTTTTGCTAGCGTCTCGGTTTCTATTCCACATGACTACTACTGCATTTATTAAATCCCCATGTCATTTCTTCATCAGATCTGGAAAGATGATAGGGAGATGAAAACAAGAAGTTGTTTAATTAAAGACAGCTTATCTGCTTCTAAAAAAGAATAAAGAGTAGAGACAAGTGCTGTCATTAACATCTGATACCCCTATGTATTCATTTTCTCAACAAGAATACTGCTTTATTCATTAATGAATCCTCAAGAAGAATGCTCAAATTCTTACGTGCATACTGAGTTCTGTAGTGTGCCTGAAGAGATCCATGGTGTCATAACTTGCAACTGTCTCTGCAATAAGAGCCTATGAAGAAAAAAGATATTAAGCCCTTCTCAGATGTATCATTGGTAAAGATCTTCTCCCATTCATAGGAGGTCTGTTCGTTTTATTGATAGTTTCCTTTGCTATGCAAAAACTTTTTAGTTTGATGTAGTCCTACTTATTTATTTTTTCAATTGTTTCCCTTGCCATACAACTCAACACCAAAAAAACAAACAATGCAATTAAAAAACGGGTAGAGGATCCAAAGAAACATTTCTCCAAAGAGGACACACAGATGGTCAATAGGCATGAAAAGATACTCAATGTCACTAATCATCAGGGAAATGTAAATAAAAACCACAATGAGATACAACATCACTCCTGTCAGAATAGTTATCATCAATAAATCAAGACAAATACAGGTGAGGATATAGAGAAAAGGGAACCCTCGTACACTGCTGGTGGAACTGCAAATCAGTGCAGCCACTACGGAAAAAGTTTGGAGGTTCCTCAAAAAATTAAAGATAGAACTACCTATGACCCAGCAATTCCACTTCTGGGTATTTATCTGAAGAAATCCAAAACTAATTCAAAAAGATATATGCACCCCTATGTTCACTGCAGTGCTATTTACAATAGACAAGAAATGGAAGCAACCAAATTGCCCATCAACAGACGACTGAATAAAGAAGTGGTACATATTATACATATGATGGAATATTACTCTGCCATAAAAAAGCATGAAATCTTACCATTTGTGACAACATGGATGAACCTAGAGGGTATTATGCTAAGTCAAATAATTCAAATAGGGAAATAAAAATACCATATGATCTCACTTACATGTAGAATATTAAGAACAAAATAAATGAACAAACAAAACAGAAACAGACTCATAGATACAGAGAACAAACTGATATTTTCCAGATGGGAGTGGGATGGGGGGATGGGTGAAAAAGGGGAAAGGATTAAGAAGTACAAGTTGATAGTTATAAGACAGTCACAGGAATGTAAAGTACAGTATGGGAAATATAATCAATAATATCGTAAAAACTATGTATCGTGTCAGGTGGACACTAGACTAATCGGAGGGATCACTTCATAAGTTAAATGTCTAACCACTATACTGCACACCTGAAACGACTATAAAATTCCATCTACAACCTTCTCCCTTCCCTCTCACCCTTGATTTATTCATGCTGGTATTTGTCTGGAATCAGGTTCTAATCACAGGATCACCTCAGATTCACCTGGGGAGCTTTTTAAAAAGGAGGTCCTTGCCCCGAGATATCTAGTTTCCATACATATGGGGTAATATGTTTACTTTTTAAAATTGCCTCAGGATTTTAAATATTATACATATGATTTTGACTTTATATATGATATGGTAAGCTAAAATTACTTTTAAGCTCATCTACCTGTTACAAGAAATTAGAATTTTTTTTTTAGTTATCTTACATTACTAATATTATTAGGAAATTAATATTAAGTCTCACTTCTATTGTTACCATTTTAATTAAATTTACCAGTTATTTCCTGAAATGAATTATTTTTAACTAAAATATTTGAAAACTAAAGGAAAACATACTTTTTTTTTTTTGGATAGCATCTAAGATCTACAGACCTAGAGCTGTGCTGCTCAGAGTGAAGTTCCTGCAGCAGCAGCACAATCCTTTGGGTAAAGTTAGACATGCAAATTCTTGAGCCCCCTGTTACGTTACACTGAGATTAGTATAGTAATGCCACTGTTCCCAGATGCTACCACAATTCCTGGGAACAGGAGTTTGCCTTTCTAACTCTGCTTGCTTCACCAATTAACTAGCATTAGACCCAAGAGTCAAAAGTATAATAAAAATGATCAAAACCCTGATTAATAATTTTCTGATGTGGGTGATATTTCTACTAGTCTCTGAAGCAAAAAAAAAAAAATCAACCATTTGCTAATTCATTACAATTTCTCAACTAGAGAGGATTTGGAGGTCACTCAGTCCAATACCTTCTTTTTCAGAAAAATTGAAGCCCTCTTTGGTAGTACAAAAATCTAAACTTTTGTTGGAGGAAGAGAGCTCATAAACAAGTACCAAAGGAAATATGAAGATTTTATAGAAAACGAGAAAATAATCAAAATTATCTCTATAAATGTTCATTTTTTGGTAAATTTGCATTAACAGAATTAATGGCTTACTTTTTAAGCATAATAATGTCAGACTGATGGGGGTCAAAGCTCCCTAAATCAAAGGTTAATCATTACACACTGTATGACCTCGGGCACAATACTTAGGATCGAAGCTTCAATTTCCACATCTATAAAAGAGTTTAACGGCTACAACCAACTCAAAAGACTGATGAAAGGTTAACTAAAATAAGGTATACAAAGAGCCCAGCACAGTGACAGACACAAAGGAAGCCCTCAAATGTTACCTGCTATCATTACTATTATTATTATTTTTATTGATAGGTTATTTACACCATTTTATATTAATAGGTTATTTATACCAACAGGGTTATTAGCAACTATATGTTATATATCTTACTTGTCCAATCCAGCACATTAAATAAGATGGGTCAAGAGACTGAGCCATTTTGAAAGCTTCATGAGCTTGCTAGGAAAAAAGGCAAGAAAATAATACATCAAGTCATTTTATAAACTTTGTGTTAATCTGCTTATGTTTAAAAAGAATAAAATACGAGAACAGGAAAAGTCAGACTTGTCAACATAAATATATATGAAGCTAAAACTTCACTGTTTAAGCACAATTGCAATGCTTAAGATAGTGTTTTAACTACAGTCTAAGAATACTCCTAGGTACAACAGATTTCTCTGCAGGCTTGGGGGTTCTGGGCCCTAGCAAAAGGGCGATACAGGAGCCCACCTCATAGTCAGTAGAACTTTTAACCAATTACCCATATATTTACTACCCACAGGCTTGAAGAAAGTGACCAAATAAGGCCACATCTATTCTCTCTGTGAGTTTAATGGGAAGGATAAGAACTAACAACCAAGGAAGTCTCAGACACATATCTGCTACTAGGCAAAAAGAGTGGTCAGTATAAACCTGTGCTAACCAAGTCTTTAAAGATACTTCACTTGGATACATTCAGTTGCATGTTTTTTTATCTGCTCCAAAAAATAACTTATTATATGCTGCTTTATATCATTTTCTCAATAATCTTTGTGTAATAGGAGTCTTATTCTTCCTTTAAAAAAGTAAGCTAACGGGCAACTGTGCCATGCTATCATATAACTGTACTCATGGTTTAAAACCTTACTTTAAATTTTCAAAAAATATTTTCACGTCTTAAAATGGACACTAATATTTACTTCCTAATCTTCTAAAGCAATCTCTGCTATGACTTAATGTATTCCTGAGAATATTACTGAAGCTGTTTTAAAAGAATTATATTCAATATACTGGTTAAAACACAAATAGTACAGATACATTATCTACAGATTTGCAGAAACTTCTAAACATGACCTCCAAACACATGCCCAACTCTAATTCTCTGATGTATAACTGTTCAAGTATGACAAATTACACTGTGATTTTAAAAGGGATTAATAGTCACTAAAGCCAAATTTAAATCACACAAGCAAAGATTAAATTCAAGCTTCCAGAGAGTACTAATCATCTTCCCTACTTCATCACCCTATCCCCAAAACAATTTACATGGGACCCCTCTTATAAGTGTACAGATAAAAAGAAAACACCCAAATAATTCACAGAATTGTTCTAAATGAAAAATCAACATAACTATAAAATCTGAAATTTCTTGAGTGGTATGGGAAGTGTAAAATAATTCTTACGCATTCATTATTCAATAAGATAAACTAAAGGTCATCAATTATCTAGCATATTAGAGAACATACTGGATAGATAACAATGTACAAAGTGTTTCTCCACAAGAAGCTGAACTATTACAAAGAGATCATATATACATAATGTTCTTTACTTTTAATATGACAAAACAGCCAACATATTTACCTCAATGTTTTCATTTGCAAGGTATAACACTCCCAAGTTGGTCCATGCAACAGCGTTCTTAAAAAAAAAAAAAAAAAATATATATATATATATATATATATATATATATATATATATATATAAAATAGGTTTCTTCTCTACGTGGAAGTCTCAAAAAATTATTAACACTAAATTCTGAAGTTCTTTTTCATAGACAGACATATAGAACACTCACAATTTGCTCCGATTGGATTGATTTGATGAAACAATGTTGAGCAAGGGCATAATTTCCAATACCTGAAAAATATAGAATTTGATGAAACTGAATTTTATTACCTGAAATGAGCAAATCTTCTAAAATTATTAAAGTGTTACTCTGTTCTTACCACTGTGACATGAAACCACACCAAGAGCATTCCAGTATAAGCGATTATTACTGTTGAGTCTCACTGCCTTTTTCAGACACTGAAAAGTAAAATTAGGTCAATTTTTATTTCATTTATATCAACATAAATGTGGTTTATGTGAAAACACTATAATATTTATCAAAAACATCTTTCAGAAAAGCACTTTTTTTTTAAGTTTATAAAAAAATTTTTCAAAACCATACATGTAAAGATTTCTCCAACAACTCTTTAAGATCATCCGTATTGCTGCCTGTTTCTGCTAGATGTTGTGCTTGGCGATAGTAATTAATTCCAAGATCACACCATGTATTAGACGTAGACATCAGTTTTAATGCACGCCCATAACACCTACAGAAATATAAAAGCAAATGTTATATTTTGTTATAATGTCCTAGCTCAATTTGAATGTCATTATCTGGCAATCTTTGTAAATTACCTTCCTCCAAGGTGGAGGAGCTCATTTTTCTTTAATACTTGTTTTCCTTCTTTCTGACCTAGAAGGGCTCCTGAAACATTAACATTCACTTTAGATGGTGAGACAGCATACAGACTGGTACAAGCATCCCCAACTAGCTTCCAAAGGCAAGACACATCAGCTCGATGCTGCAAAGCCCTGAAAAAAGAAAAGTGCAATTCTTATAAATCACTCTCAACAAGTATAAAATTCATCTCCCTCATTATTTATAATTAAAACAGAAAAATTATACATACAATCCTGATTAAGAGCTACTTTCTTAGTTAAATGCAGTAAATGATTTTCTAAATTCTTTCTAACTGAATTACATCTTATCACCTCTCTAAAAGGAAGAAGAAAGAGAGAGGAGAAGGAATTGATTGCTTTAAGCTAAGTGCCAGAAATTTTGCAAACATGTCTTTGATACTCTTCATTATTTTTGTTAGAAGTAGCAGGAATTACATAATCAGAAAGTTTTTCAGAACCAATTTACCTTTAACATTGACTTCTTTTAAAACTATGCTTTGTGTTTGTTTAAACAATAACCACGCAGTAAAGTTGGTAACTCTCTTAACAGTTGATTATTGTAAACCCAAGTTTTTGCTTTCAGATCTCCCATAAGAGACTAGTAAATGTATGACATATCAAATATATTTGGTGATCCAAAAAATGTTTACTCCCTGAGACAATACCAAAAAATCTAAACATAAAAATGTGAAAAGCCATATTTATTCAAGCAAGTAGGATGGAATAGACAAGCTCAAAAAATAGAAATATTAATTATGATGATAAAGGGCACTTCCTTTTAGAATGAGAAAATCTCAGCTATACATTTCTCTTCATTTTTCTCTTCTCAAGATCTATAAACACAGCAATTTCATTTAAGCCAAATCTCAATAATCAGCTATCACAAACAGCTATGTTACTGGCAGATGGACAAGCAGATGGAACATTTTTCATAGCCTTTTCTACTCATGGAGTCTAGCCAAAAATCATTTTCCAATGTCTTCCAGAGAAGTAAGATTAATTATTGCAGTCATCACTGAAAGTCCCCTGTGAGGACCAGGAAGGACAACAATTATTTGTAGTTCTTTTTTGCCTAAATATCTTAGTATAATTTCAAAAATTGACAGTGTGAGAAAAGACAAAAAAAAAAAGAGAGAGAAACAAGCAATTTTAACATCCTATACTCTTATCTCCTTCTAAGTTCAATAAAAAATAAAACATCTCTAAAGTGAAATAACTTCTATCACACTTACACAAGAATTGTGAATTGTGGTAGTGTGAACTTTTAAGTATAGAAGTAAATATAAATTTCAGGATTATCACTTTAAAAGTTTTATATACCTCCTTATAATTGGTTGTGAGTGCTACATGTTTTCCAGAACAAAATTTCCCAAGCTAAGAAAGGCAGTATTTTTAGCTCAAGTATCATCACTCAAAGGTTCACATTTACTCTTATATATAGTTCAAAGTATGCTTTCTTCACAATCCTCCCTTTTTGGAAAGAGCTATATATTATGTAAGACTTGAAAAGTGGCAATAAAAATTAGTGGGAGAAAAAAGGCTAAGGTTTTTGTGTCATATTTGGTTCATAATCAAAGCAAAGAAATCCTGGAGCAACCAAATCAAGAGGGAACAGAGAACGCAAGTAGGGAAAGAAAGGAAGGGGTGCGAGCACGAGAGGTGGTTAAGAGCAAAAAAGTTCAAATGCATGTCTAACTTGTGTACATTTTAAAGCCATCTACCACAAATAACACTCGATCCTAGCTGATGAATGTACAATAAAATACCAGATATATTCATATTTTTCTGGTTCCTTTTTTGTTGTTAGACATTACTTTTTTTTCCTGCACAGATTCTCTCCAGGAGCAACTGGATGACTGATTTCCCCTGACCTTCCGCCCTACGAATAAGCCTAAAATAAGCCCTTACCACTGAACATAAAGCATGTTGGGCATCTGGAGCCCTATTTCCCAATCATTCCAATTCAAGATACTCAGATTTCTAGGTCTTCTGAAAGAGAACACCAACATGTGACTACCAGAGTAGCTGCTCCCCTAGCAGATGGCTTCTTCCTTCCCACCCTTCCCTACGCATCCAGCATGTCAGCTACTTAAGAAATTATATCTGTTCCCCAGCACAAAATTAATACAAAATGCATGTTCTAGAATTAATTGGCTAGTCTGTTATTCTTTGTTTGATATTCTGAAAAATGATAGCTATGTCTAACAGAATAAATACAGAATGATTTTCTAAATTTGGCTTTATTATAATACTAAGAATATAAACACAATGAATAATACAAACCACGTGAAATATTCCAGTGCTTGTTCTATGTAGTCTACAGCTTTGCCATCAAGATAATCGACTAGAGCTGCTTTTGCCATCATGAGGTGGCATTCACCCAAACCTAAAATCAGGTAAGTTTTCAGTTGTTAAAACATGTAAAAACCTCTTAGAATGAACTTTGAAAATGGGGATGTTACCTAAATGCTACTCTCAAGATTTGATCTTTTTATGTTCAAAACTGAATAGCAAACTATACCATAAAAATTAAATGAAAAAGCAATTTCCTGTAATGCTTAGTAATTAGTAAATGCTTAGTAAACATTTAATAAATGTGAGTTCTCCTCTTCAGGAGTTGTACAATATTTAAAAAAAAAAAAAAAAAAAAGGTTTTTAAGGCCTAAGTTGCATGTCACTTAAAACATATACTATTTCTGCTTTAAACCTCAACTGTCTATTTAAAAAGCAAAAGGAAATGGAGGAAAGCATACACAATGGGCTCCAGGTTTTTTTAATAGTTAGATATAATCATATAAATTTTAGATTAGATATGGGATGGTGCTATTTTAGTTTATATAACTAAAAATAATTTGTGAAGAATAGGTATCTATGGAGGAACTGAAATATTTAGAGAACTATAAAACAATAAAAGTTGCCTCTAAATTGAAAAAATGAGCTTCTATAATTTACGAAGTAATTAAAATATATTAAGATATTCTGAGGATATAGTGATTTAATCATCAAAATATAAGAACAGGGAAACTCTGTTTTAGAGATCCATTCTTGGATCCAATAATTATCATGCTATTTGTCTAAAAATTAAATCTCTACCATATTACTGACTGTTATAAAACAAGATTTGAACTTTCTATATGCAAATCTACATAGCAAGCTATACTATAAGAGGTTTATACTGGATGCTTGCTGTTCACTAAAGAAGTCCTTTTCAAGTTACTAAATACATTTAGGAAATTTACTCAGGGATCTTAAATTTCCATATCACAAACATCAAAGGAGCTATTAAAAGGAAAATTACCTTTCAAAGCAGGCACATAGTCTTCCTTCTTTTTAATGATCAGCTGGTATTGAGCTACAGCCTCCTTATATTTGCCTAGGACTTGCTGTATTGCTGCAACCTTAAACACACTGTACGTAGATTCTGGGTTCAGCTCACTGGCTTTTGTGAAGGATTTCAAGGCCGTTGTATAGCCACCTCTGCTTAAGTATGCCTCTCCTAATGATTCCCAACAATTGAAGTCCTTTGGGTCCGCCCTTAATGCTGCCTGTAAACTAAAATTTCAAGAGACAGTAAGAGAACTCAAAGTAATAGAACCACCTCCACATCTCAAAAGAAAATATAAAATAAATAATTCAACTGAATCACACAGATCTATGGTACCTTCTTTTATAAAAGTGTTACTTAAAGCAGGTAAACTTTTTCCTTTTATAACTTGAATATTTTTAATACCATGAAATTTTAGTACACATTTGGAATGAATAGGGACAAAATACTTTTTTGAAGAAGTGCTGACCAGAATTTCTTTCCTTGACTGTTTGGAGGAACTTCACCTTCCTATCCTACCAGAAGAGGATACATATGCCTTAGCACAGTCTATAAACCCCTGCCAATCCTACCAAATCAGAAAGAATCACGGTTAAAAAACAGGAATAATAGGCCTGCTTTACATTTCTGATTAAATCCCATTTCCAGGAAATTTTAAGTGCCTGTATTCTAGATATTAATATAAATCAGAAACAACTTTGTCTTGATTTTAATGTTTTATTTATCCGCAATTACAGCTCAAACCAAATGACTACAAATGAGCTGCCGCAAATGCGCTCCAAGCTACTAAATGTCTCCCCGTCCAAAAACAATGCATGTCAGTGGGAGAACAACAAAGGTATTAACCTTGGCTTCTTATCATTCCTTAAATTTCTGTTAAGAACCTAGTACACACATGATACTATTAAGACTACTAGATTGGCAATCTCCTTAACAACAGGATACCACCTAATTCATTTTTGCAATTCCAATACCTTGCATATAATAAGAAGTAGTCAACTTCAAATAAATTTTGCTATTTCTTCCCTTAAAACACAACCTGATCTGAAGCAATTTGTAAAGTTCATTTTGGGTACAAACGGAGTTTAAGAAACCATTAAGCTGTACCAGAGCTTAAATATAATAAGGCGCCTTACTCAGCCACTGCTTGAGAATGTTGACCAGCTTTCAAATAGTACAGCCCTCGCCTAAGCCAGGCCCATTTCGCCGTTCCAGCACTTGCCTTCTGAGTTACTGCTGTTAGGATAGCTAAGGCAGTTTCCTAATAATAAGAAAGGACTAATATTAGCAAAATCAAGTATCATAAAAATACAGAACACCTTTGAAAAGTACACAAATATATTTTCATTGACCACTTCTGATTTTTAAAACTGATGCTGGTATACTGAACTACAGTTTCAACAACAAGTGACATGTAAGTTAATGTCTGCCAATGAAAAGAAAATTTACTCTGTAACAGTGACAAAAATATTTCTGTTGTATCTACAAAGACAAATAAAAAACTAACTTTTAAGTTTACATGTATAAAAATGTTTCTATTTCTATACTAAGCATAGAAACAAAAGACAAAAGTGTTTAAGTTACTAGACATACCATCTCTTCAAGCTCTACACTTAAGTCAACAGCTGCAGCTCCAGATTCAGCATCAGTGTCATCTAATTCAAAAGCTTTCCTGTAACATCCACGGGCTCTGCTTTTATCTCCTACCACATCTCTGTAATAATGACCTAAATAGCAGAAAACTTTGCCCATGTATGTATCCAGTCTGGCAGCCTTTGAATTAAAATTTGATAATAACAGAATATTAGTTTGTTGGGATGGGTCTCTTTAAAACCACAAAAGATAAATACACAGACTAAAGTATTATTAAATATACAAACATAATCCAAAACATCTGTTAATGTAACATTTAAAACAGACATAAAAACTGGCTGTCACTGCTTATGGAAAATAAACATTAGTGTGAAAATGTTATCTTTGTTAAAAGAAATGTAAAACTTGAGTTATTAATCTGCTTCTATGAGTCAAGATAAGAAAGGAAGACTTATAGATGTCAAACATCTAAAAAACAGTTAAACATCTAGAATTACATAAGGCTCATATGCCCATAAAACAGTAGAAATGACCTAAAAACATTGTTTTCCAGAGATAATTATGTCTATTTTCTACAACATGCGTTTCTTAAATAAGTAATTTTTACACTGTTGGTTAAATTTTCTCCTTGAAAACCCATATAACATTCTCACAAAACCTTATGTATGAGAGGTGACACACAAAACACAGTTCAGTGCAGAGTAATTTTAAGTGCCTAACATATAATTATTATTTATGATTTTATAATGAATCCATTTCAACTATGAATTCAATAGTAACATTCGTTTTACCTTTAGAAAGTGGGTGAGAGCTTTTGTTTTATCTTTTCTTGTTTCTTCACCCATGAACCAATATGTCAACCCAAGCTGGTAATGATACTCAGCAATTTCAGCGTCCTTCTCAAGAGCCCTCTGAAAACTAAGTCACCAGGGGAAGTAAAAGAAATATTAAAATACATATAAGAGGGCCAGCCGAGTGGCTCAGTTGGTTAAGAGCTCGCTCAAGCATTTGAGCTCTGAGGAACAGCAGTTCGATTCCCGACCTGAGCTGCCCCTGAGCTGCCAACAGGTGGCAGGATGGCTCAGCTAAAAAAAAAAAAAAAAAATAGATATGATATAGCAGACTCCCAGTTCAAACACTCAGAGAGTGAGTGATTAAAGGATGATGAGTTAGAAACAAGTCATTATGTAAAGATTCAGATTATGAGAAAAAAAAAATTTAAGAGGAGCTTAAAAAAGCACAATGGCCTTTTAGCACTGCCAATGTGCTAAGTGTTCAGAGCACACACCAAGCAGTATGTATGCTAACTGAACATTATGATCAGCTAATCAGATTTTAAACATATCATGGAATTTTTTTATAGTCACTATAAATAAAAACATACTAAATACATTTGTTAACAATACTAATACTTAAAGCTTACAAAGATCAAAAGTATACAAAACTGGATCTTTATCAAGCCCATTCTTTTTTAAAGATTTTACTAGGGAACTGGGTAGGGGACCAGCCAAGTTGTTGTTCTTCAGTCTTCGTTGTGGAGGGTGCCGGCTGCCATCTGGCTTCCCCTCAGCAGCTCGTGGCCTCTAAGCTCAAGGTGCTGTGTTCCGTCTTAGTTGAGGGTGGGCGTAGCCACTATCCCATGCGGGAGT
>NW_017731607.1:397340-398578 GCF_001890085.2 Hipposideros armiger
TTCTTGCTACTTTCTGAAGCAGTTCTGGAAGTCCTCTTTCCTGAGTGTCTTTAGTTGCACTGTCATGGCTGTCTTGATGTCCTGAATCAATTCAATGATTATTTCGACTTTGGGGAAGAGCCAGCAATTGCATAGTGCCAGATCCAGTGAATAAAGTGGATGAGGACACACCATAATGTTTTTATTTGACAGAAATTGCCATACCAGAAGTGATATGTGACATGGAGGCTTTCCGTTGTGATCACAAAATAGGGTGAATGCTGCTGCTGAGTGCCATCCAACAGAAAGGCAGGGATCATCAATATAGGAAGTGGGGCATTAAACCTTAGTAACAATGTGTAACAAGATTCAACTTGTTTAGTGCAGTCAGACGGGTGTGAGCTATGGTTGAGAGAAGATGTGTTTTAAAGTGTGCCGTAAATCATGAATCACGAACAATGCATTAACATGAAATGGACAAACAGTTTCATCCTCCATCATGACAACACTCCATGTCACACATCACTTCTGGTACGGCAATTTTTGTCAAAAACATTACAGTGTGTCTTCATCCACTTTATTCACCAGATCTGGCACCGTGCAACTTCTGGTTCTTCCTCAAAATCAAAATGACCATTGAATCAATTCAGGATATCGAGGCAGCCATGACAGCACAACTAAAGACACTCAGGAAAGAGGACTTCCAGAACTGCTTCAGGAAGTGGCAAAAACGATGGGATAGTGTGTTCGAAGCGAGGGAAAGGGGGATTAATGACAATGTGTCTTTTACTATAATAGTTATTTTTTTATTTAAACACTCACCATATTTTTTTATCACACCTCGTACATCTGCTACATAACAAAGGTTAGCCCTTAGTAAACCCATGTGTAACAAACATAGCAAATAAGGATGATGGAAGAGGAAAGAAGCTGAATTAGAAGAGACCAGGGTGAACTGTTTCTCAACTACAGCGGCCAGGCCACCAGCTGATCAAGAGCAGTGAATCACTTTTTGTGCTTTTCTATCTCATCATATTCACATAGGCTCCTTGATGCCAGTCCTTATCTACACGAGAGGAATCAAAAACTAGTGAAGGTCCTAGGGCCCCATCAGGAACTTCCTTGTCACAAAGACAGCACCACCACACAAGCCAAAGCTGACTATCAAAATTCCAAGTGCAGGAAACTTTTGATAAATATTTATTGTCAATTTAAAAATACACTAGTAGACATGTATACAGACTTGGCTTTTTTTTTTT
>NW_017731607.1:401503-406803 GCF_001890085.2 Hipposideros armiger
CCTGTCTTTGTTGCCATGGTAACTAAACAGTAACTTCTAAAGGGTATGTAATAGCATGGTATCTTGCACATAATGGCTGTTCATTAAATATTAGAATGATCCTTTCAAAATACCATATGAATTGATGTTCCAAAAGGCTTAGTCTGTTAATAGGTAATGGCTGAGAATTTCTATGGAAAATTAAAAGTCTTCACTATTCTAAAAAAAAAGGCTATCAAAATTTTACCTTCAATTTCTACCCATCTGAGTCAAAACTCCCTTACGCCATAGAAACATAATTCAGGACAGACTACCTTGGCTACATAAATTGCCCTTAGAGAAAACACACCTGTGATGAAAAGGGAAAAAGCGAATCATGCATCTTTCCAATCAATGGTCATCTATATTTAGGGTACCTAAAAACTGCACACAGGTAAGCAAAGGGTGGATGGGTGCATGAAAATAGTTCCCAAAAGGCTAGGCTGACCACAAAAAACTTTTCAAACAAGGTAAACTTCCCTATCACATTCCTTTGGCTAACATCTGGGAGCACAATTACAGAAACAAAGAGAGATTTGGGAAGGCTATGTTCATGTCCAGCCCTGGGTGACATATTCTTTACACGTGACCAGGTGGCACTTAGAGGAATTCTCTCTAGTGTTCCTGAAAAGCATCGACAGTAAAAACACTACTGATCCTGTGTAAGGAGACAGGAACACTCCAGCTTCAACCCTCAATCCTCCTCTTCTCCATACTAACTCCTGTTTAGAATACTAGCTAAATAAAGTTGAGGGATAACAACAGAGAGGAAGCAGACTTCACTGTTTTTGAATAAAAAATCATTTAGTTATCTGCTCTTTTTAACATTTAAAAGATTCTAAGATTCCAGATTTGATGACTTTAATACAGTTTGACAATATTATTTTTATTTGTCAATAGGACAAGCTAAACTTGGGGCTGATGAATACCAAATCTCCAAGGATAAAAGGTATTCTGAAGGGGTTCAGGGTAGAGGCTAAGTGATACATATGAGAATTCTAATCACTACTAAAGAATTTGTCTTTTAAGTAAAGTTAGTTGGGGTGAGGGCACAGCAAGTATTCATGTCTTTATTTTCACCTGTATTTTCTAATATTTCTAAAACATAGAATCTCAAGCTCTTTTCTATTTGGAATTGAAGAACCAAGCTTTCTTATCTCTCCCATTTCAGCAATAAGGCAAAATAAAATAAATCAAAAAGGTCATCTAACATGAAATAATATTCATCAGATGACAACTGTGAAAGCTATGCACTACTTGTTTTGTGACGCTTTATAAACTGAGTCGTTTTAAAAATGAATCTTCATGTTTCAACATGCGAACGAAGGACAAAGGAGAATGAAATATATGTGTCCCCAGTGGAAGAGAACCCAGTGATTAACTGCTGTCAGGTAGCAAATTCTACAGATACTAAAGTTCTCTGGGGGAGGGATAGGTCAGCCATAAGAGACCTTACAGATTTGCAGAAGTTCTTAATATACAGAAACTGTGGTTTAGAGGAGCAATAAAAAGAGAAAAAAAAGAAAAAAAAATCATTCAGCATAGCTTCCTACTGTTCTGCATTAACTATTAAACTTCCACCAGAATATCGCTTCACTTCAGAATGTACTAACTGAACTGCTCCATTCCATAAATTCTTACAGCCAACAACTGAGCAGCAAAGAACCTCTCCTTGGTGTACCATCTGTGTAAATTCCACCCACTCACTCCCCTTTTCAAGGATGATTTTTTTCACACAAATCAACATCAGCATAATCCCTTTGCTATCTCTGTATTAGAGCACTTTGTTAAGTATTGAATTTAGGTGCAAAACTCTGCAGACTACTTGTTGATCCCATTTCTTTTATAATTTTGTAGCGCTTTTTGGAATATAAGGACCATGTTTACTTAACAAATCCTTATTATGGACATAAATGTGCTGTTTGTTTGTTTGTTGTTTTTTGTTTGTTTAAGGAGGGCACATCTCAATGGCTATCAAATTCCCAGTTCATTCATTCCCAGTATCATTTAGTCTACCTTCTATCTTCTAGACATTCTCTCTTGTGCACCATTATTGAAGACTTTATACTTCATAAATTGACTCAGTGTGACTCCTCTAATATTTTCTTTTCTGATGTTCATGAAAAGTGCTCTTGCACATCTACCTCTGACTCAGATAAAGGAAAAGGGATCCACTTACTTCTCGTCCAAAAAAAAAAAAAAAANTGGCAGCTCAGCGACAGTTCAGCTTGGGTGCAGCGTCACACGCCCATGTGGTAACCGAACCGGAGGCCCTGTTGCTCAGAGCTCGCACTCTTAAGCCAACTCTTAACCAACTGAGCCACTCGGCCGGCCCAAGCCCATTCATTTTGAATTTTTGAAAAATGTAATACACTAAGATATAACTTGATCTATGAGCAATCTATATATCCTTACCCTTTTTCTGCTTGTAGATAGTCCTTTTTGGTAAAATGAATCAAAGCCTCCAGGGCATAAGCTTCCGCTAGGTCAGGGTAAGAAGAGAGAACGTCTTCCATAATCTATAAAGTAGAAATCTGTCAATTCCATATCCAAATAAAAATAAAATAAAATAAAAAAAATCTCAGTTTGAATGAAAAAAACTAACCTTTGAAGCTTCATCTAATGAGCCTTTGTTCAGATAGGCCAAGCTTTTGAGAACCAAAAGTCCTGGGATATTATTTGCATCAGAGATCTAGAAAATAATTGTAAAGAATTGCTATAAATCTCCTTCAATACAATGCAGCAATGTTTGCTTTAATTAAAGAATGACCATAGAAGAGTATAAAGACCCAGAAGTCCTGATTTCTATCACTATTAACACTTTCATTCTCTGTAACCTTTTTATTAGGGAAAATTTCAAATACATAAAAGAACTAGAGAACAGTATAAAACCATATACTCATCATTCAGCTTCAAAATTACTAACTCAAAGCCAATCTTTTCTTCTCTACACCTACACCCATTTCACTACACTCCTACTCTGATTATCCCAGATATTATAACTTTTTATCTGATACTTCAACATCTATATCTAAAAATAAGTTCATTTTTAAATAACATAATCATACTACCACTATAAACACCTACACCAAACCAATACATCCTTAATATCAAATAATTAGCCAATGTATAAAATTCTCAGTTGTCTCATAATATATTAGAATAATTTATTTTAATCAAAAACTACACAAGGTATGTACATTTCAAATGGCTAATAGGTCTCTTAACACCTCTTTTAATCTATAGGGTTCCCTTCCATCTCTCTCTCTCTCTTTTTTTTTTTCTCCCTTGCAATAACTATTGAAAAATATGGAACATTTGTCAGTTGCTCACAAGCTGGTTTTTGCTGAATGTATTCTCATGGTATTGACATGTTCTTTGGTCCCCTGTATCTCCTGTAAATTAGTATTTAGCTCTAGAAGCTTGATCTGATTCAGGTTTGATGTTTTGGCAACAATACCTCAAGTATACTTGAACTTGGTTATGTCTGGTTGTCTTTCTTTTTATGGTGTTAGCAACCATTGCTCTTCAATGACTAAATCTATTCATTCATTACATTGTAAAAATTGTGATTTTTTTTTCTCATTCTATAATTCATTTGTGGAATACTTCAACAACGAGAAATTTGCCTTCCTCTATTACCTATTCCAGCATTCTTAGGAATAGTCCATATAAGAAAGGCATGATAAATGCCTTGATTCTTTTTGATTGGTTCCTTAGCATCCTCCAAAGATTTATTTTATTGAGGACGGTTTTTTTTTTTTGGTTTTTTTTTGGTGAATTATCATGAATACATTTTTTTAAACATACTTGCTGTCTTTCAATCCACTGCAGTTACTGGTGCTCAAATCATCCCCTCTTCAGCCAGTGAGAATCATTTCATGCTAGTTCCTGAGCCCTTCTGATACAATGCTAGCAGCCTTTTACTGTTTCCTTGCTTTCTAGCATTATAAGATGTTCTGGGCTCATCTTGTACATTTTCTGTGTCAGACCTGAACTCTACCAGTTCTCTAAGTAACTTTTCATTTTGGTTTTATTATAAAAAAAATTACTGGAAAAACCTCTACAAGGCATTCACACAAAACACATTATAGGTGGGAAGGCAAGCAGAAAACAAGAAAATAAGATTAGTTCTTGAAGGAAGCTGACAACTATTCTAATTTTAAAGAAATAATATGAAATGCAAAGCCCTTTGAAATGTACAAAACGATAATTTTTTAAAGTCAAAACCTTGCAATATACTAATATAGTTTTAATTTTAGATTAAAAAAAGCTCTCATCTGATAAAAATCTCTAAAGGCACTATTTTGTTATTATTCATAATTTACTAATTGAGTTTTTTGCTAGGGAATTTCAAATTACTGGAACAAAAAAACATTAAGAAATCACTTTCCTTCTTAAATAGCAATCTTCCTTTCAGTAGTTTTATTAAATTGAATAAGACAAATAAACGACATTCTCTACCATGAAGCTACTACTGTCCTTAACAATTCTTGTCAATAATCTATGAAATATTTTCTGTAAGAAAAAATTTAGAATACCAAATTAGTAATAATCAAGTAGTAGCCTAAAAGGGCAAAAAGAAAAGAGAAGAACAAGAGCAAGAACTAAAGAAAGAAACTGCATCATAAAGAGCACTGTAAGTGCTTAACAAGAAGCAAATAAATTACTTTAAGAGTTTCCAATCTTGCAGATGCAGGATTTAACACAAAATTCTTCTAAGTAAATATTTGAAGTAAGGAAAAAGTGGCTGATGCCTGGTTGATTGGAAACAAAATAAGTTGAAGGGGAAAATTCAATAAGACTACCTGATCAAGAGCACAAATTGCTTCCTCTGAAGATTCATAATCTGAGAGTTTAATCAAAGCCTCTGCTTTCAAACGAAGACAAAGATTCTTCTGATGCAGACTGCCACCAGACACAGGAAGATTATCTATGTTCTTCAGAGCTGACAAAATTAAGGACATCTAAATGAAGACAACCATATCACTTCACCTGTTTTTCTTTTAAGGGAGACATGTAATAAATTGCAAACACAATAAGAATAAATTGCCGGGCCGGCCGAGTGGCGCATTGGTTAAGAGCTGGCCTGGGATGCCAGAGGGCCCCAGTTCGGGTCACACATATGAGGGCCAGTGACACTGCCCTCTACAGCTAAGATGCTGAACAACAGCTCAACCTGGAGCTAGGCTGCTGTGAGTCGCAGGCGATGGCGTAGGCTGCAACCCCTGTGGCAGTGGGTTGCCATGGGCTGCCATGTGTAGCCAGCAGCCAGCGTGAGC
>NW_017731607.1:408868-411632 GCF_001890085.2 Hipposideros armiger
TTTTTTTAAACCACTATCTTTTTCCTTTAAGATGAAAAGAAACAGAGTTGGCCACCCTTAAAGATGTCCAGAGTACCTTGACTGCACGAAACAACAGCTTCCTTAGGTCTATGCATTTTGACTTGGGCTTCCGCCAGATGATACCATCCAGTTGTGCAGAGAGGGCTTTCTTTTAATCCTAAAAGAATAAAAGCAATCACAAAATTCAAGGTTTCCATGACTACTGAGATGAATGGCCCCACCACTACTCCCCAAATCAGACTCCTCCCCTCTCCCTCATCTCTCACATCTAATCAACCACGAAGTCACACTGATTCCAGGCCCCAGTTCATTGCTCTACCGCCACACTTCAGTTCAGATCTCCCTCATCTTTATCCCAGGTCACTGCAAGTGCCTGACATCCACTCCGATTCATTCTCTACACTGTAGCCAGACTATTAAATGTGATTATGAAATCATCCTGCTTAAAACCTTCTACTGGTTCCCTGCTGCCCTTAGGATGCTTAACAAGATTTGCAAGGCCCCTTTCCAGCCTCAGTCTTGCCCCATTATGCTCCCATACTTCATTGCCAAATCTTACTGAATTACCAGCAGTTCCCTGAATATCAGCTTTCCTCTCACCTCAGGCTATTTCATTTCTTGGCCTGAAATGCTCCTCTAACCGCCAGGCTTCTATTTGTCATTCAGATCTCAAGCTGAATATCAGTTCATTCAGAAACACCACACCAGCCCCCTGACAAGACTAAGTTAAAGCCTCTTAAGGATAGGAATATTATTATCCCTATTTTATAAATGAAAACACTAACAGTTTAACTTTCTTAAGGTCTTGAATTAATGAGTGGAAGAGCTGGAATTCAAACTTAAGCAGACTCCAGAGTACGTAACTTCAATTATCTTGCTCCTATCTGAAATATACATTTCTTATAGAAAGGCCCAAAGATAAACGCCTACTGACTGAATAACAATTATACCTCATGTCGCATGCCATTCACTGTACACTTACCTTCTGTTAGGTTCCTAACTGCATCTTCATACTTTTTGTCTTGTAATGCTTTAATACCTAAACCAATGAGGCCTGGACCACTTTTTGAATCCATTTCCACTAGTTTGCAACAATACTGATGTCCTTCATCAGTAAGACTTCCTGGAATTAAAAGAAAAAGTTACCAGCATACATATACCAAATTTCTAAGCACCAAACCTATATACTTAAATCTCAAAAGCTGTCTTACACATCCCCCACCATATCCTGATTCCAGGCATTCAAAACTTAAAATAGACCACCAAATGTAGAAAAGATTAACGTTTCACAGAGAAAATTATACTCCTTCACCTTCTTAAATATTAGAAGTCAAAACCACTCTCCCCACAACAGTATGAATAAACAGAACCTGAAGTCATACTCAAGCATTTCAAACAAGAAACCTGCCTGCTACTTGCCACTAGGCTCAGATACACAGCCCATTCCTGGCCAGGTCTCCCTTTCCTACTCAGCAGTAACAATGCTGTTTGTTAAATGAAGGAATTCCTATCAAAGGGCAATGTCTTCACCACTCTCTCTCCCTGGGAAACCATGTGCTGCTAGAGACACAGCATCCGAGACGCCAAGCCCAGTGGACTCTTCCGACTTCCTAGGCTACTTACTCATCGGGACACCACACCAAGGCTTAGTTACATTTGTCTTAAGTTTACAAGTTCTGCAGTACATTTCCACATTCTTTCAAACCTTTCTTTTCCTCTGTAAGTGAATCGTTAAGTTTATATAATAATCATCCAAAGCCAACACTGATTTCAAATTTATTTTGGTAAAATAATTTAGTTTAGAAAATACTATGTTTTGTTGTATTTCCATTTTCTCCAACTTCAATCAATCTCAGGATTTCCATTCCCAGGAAAGCATAAAAACAAGTAGAATATGTGATTTCGAGAATAAACTATGAATAGTATTCATCACTTTAATAAACTGTTAAACCACTTAGGAAAATTCTTAAAAAGTAATTAAGACAGACCACAACTTAAAGCAATAAATAAAGGGAGCAAATAAAAATAACTGATCTGAAAAAGAGACATGATGCTTTAATATTGATATAAAACCTAGAGCCCCAGGCTACATGTGAACCACTGTTTCAGTCACAGATGTCAATTGTAAATTTTTTGCATGATACCATTTGGCTTACACATTACAAAATTTTCAAAACCAGATACACACCAACTATATATTGATTTAGAAGTCCAAGTTAGCACCAAAAAATTGAAAGAATTTCTAATGGCTAAAGAAGTAAAACTTCAATACTGTTTGGTGAGATATGAAAAAAATTGGAAGAAATACTACTTTGATTAGAGAGCCAGCAAAAAAGGATATAAAACTACTACTATTATGATTATAGACATGAATCCTTCCATCTATATGTTCTCACTATTGCTTCCATAAATATGAATTCCAAGAATAGACATGCTTAGCGCCATACACGCTATATAACCTCCAAAAGCAAATCAGTGGGTATTGTCTAAACTAAACATCAGAATCACCTGCACGACTTGTTAAAAACACAGACTATTAAGCTCCACATGCAGTTTCTGATTCAGCAGGCCAGGCATGAGCCCTGAGAATATGCATTTTTAACAAAGTTTTTAGGTGATAATGACGCTACTGGTCCAGAGGTCGTACTTAAAGAATCACAAGTCTACAGTATTTACCAATACCATATACTGCCTTTATTATTAGTCTTCATATATATATATATATATATATATATATATATAT
>NW_017731607.1:413951-421385 GCF_001890085.2 Hipposideros armiger
AAAAAAAAAGTACAAGTAGGACTTGTAAGGGAAAGTTAAACTGGGGAGAGCTAAGTCAGATGCAATGGTAATGATACTTTTCTAACAGCAATTTTCCCTCAGTTATCTCTAGCAAGTTTTCAGTTATTTTTTTCTATTATGAAACATGTGATTGCTATCCACATTACAAAGCATTCCCATGTGAATACTCATTTATGAAAAAGATGAAAAAAAATGGATTAGTAAAGCTCTGCAATAATTTATAATCGCTACCACACTGGTGCTGGTACTCTTACTTTTATTTCAGTGACTGACTCTGTGAATTTTGTTCACATCAGGTGAATACAGTCATGAATAGCAGTGATATTCAATTTAAAAAATAAAACAAACAAACAAAAAACCTGTTCAGCACAGACGCTGAGAAAAAGAACAGAGGCTCTGTTGTGCAAACCAATATGGTTCCTCCTATAAGCTGACTGAAAACCAGCCTTGGACACATCCACAACTACAAATTTTGGCGACTCCCAGCAAGCTAGCTGTCATCAGTTCTCTATTTCCCTAAAGAAAGTGCACAAAGAAGCTAGGGCATGAAGCATACACTGAAACCTTCTCTGACTTGAATCTAGCTATTGGATCATTGGGAAAGTCATGACACATTTTTGCCTTGAAAAACATAAAAAAATACATCATGACTTTCCCGACGATCCAATATTTCATTAAAAAAGTAGATCATTCACAAACTTCATTCCTGTATATTACAGTATTTACAATAATGCACTTGTGACACCATGCCATGACATCAATACTGAGAATACTAATCTTTCACAAAATCCATTGCATGACATTTGTAGCCCTATGTAATATAGTCTGACCTATTTAACCAAAATACATCTTAGTTATTCCTTCCACTATAGCAAATAAAACTAACTTACTATTCCCCAAAACAGCACCTAGTTCCAGACCTCTGCTCATTCCATCTGGAGTACTTTTCACCTCTTCCTGTTTAATTTCTATGGAAAATTCAAGACCATTTTCAATCTTCACCCTCAAAGACTTCACTAATCAACAACCCATAATTCCTCTGTATCACTATACTTTCCTATATTTATTAGCCTGTTCCTGTGCACGAAGACAACATGTCGTACTTCCTTTTATGTCCAGAAATATTGAAACAATAACTTACACACATAGGAGGCACTAAAACAATTTTTGATTGATAGCACCATCACTCCCACACACTCATACACCTCTAGGACACACAATATAATAAAGAAATTACCTGATTCAATTAAATGCAAACAAAGCACTTCTAATGGATATTGTACAGTGGGATAGATGTTTATCATTCCTTCGCAGGACTTCTTCAACCTAGCAGTCTCATGAGGAAACTTGAAAATATAGAAGTAAAATAAACTAAGTAGCAGTAAAATATACTTCTGGACGCTTTCCTCTTTAGAACAGAAAAGTCACATTAGAGATTTTTAAAATCAACTTACTTTCAATAAATGCTGAATGAAATGTCTATAAAGTGCTTGGTGGTCTTCACTAGGAATCTTATCTGATAAGTCCAGTGCATTCTCAAAAGCAGTTAAAAGCTAAAACAAATAAACAAAAAAGCTATCATCTGTAGCACACTTAAATGACAACTTTAAAACAGTTGAACACGTAAGACTCACTTGTACAAACTAGCCCCTCAACTAACTGCAAGTGCATTCTCTTATATGGCCTTGACAATATCAATGAGGAAAAAAAAACGTGTATGTAAGTTTTAGAACACATTCTAACTCCACTGGCCAGCAGATTGCACTGAACTAATAAGGGATAACTATAAATTAGTAACATTAATTTAATAAAACATTCTTATAAGTGTTTGCTGTTCCCTACGAAGTTGTCAACCAGAGAGGTATGGTCTTAGACGCCAATACAGCCGCAACTGTTCAGATCATTTTTAAAACATCTCTTCTGAAATCACCAGCCTGTTCTTTGGAACATTTTCAATGGTAGCAAATTTTCAATCCTGAAAAAAACTTTATGCAGCTAAATTCTACTTTTGGTAAAACGAAACCCTAGATATGACAAAACTACAGGTAAAATGAAATAATTTCTCTTATACAGTATACTCGTCCAAAAGAGGACTTCTAAATATGTTTTGAGCCAGATCAGCAATACTAAAATATAAGGCAAGCACTTTAAAGGATACCATTCATTTGGCTACACACATTCTATAATTTTTAAGTGAATTTCCATGACTTTATAGTGAAAACTCATAATACATTTCACTACCTCAAATTTTCTTTATAGAGTATGGTATAAAGTCTATATAAATATGTAAAATTTTACTGCTCTGATAAATGATCTTGCAAAAAAATAAAGGAAGCCTAACTTAAACAATCGAGCACAAAGAGTTTTAAAAAAAAAGTAATGCAATTAATCCACATGGAAAATAGGTGATACATTTTTTTCTGAACACACTTAAATAAAGCAATTATCATTAGCATTCAATGTGAAAATAATCCACACCAAAAAACCATTTTACCTTGTTTTTAACGGTTAAAAGTCAAATCTTAAGATAAGTATAATTAGTTCTCTTTCACAGAGGAGTGTAGTACAGATAATTCAAAAAAAACCATTTTATTTATTTTGGTATGTGTTTGATATTCTGGTAACCTACACTATTTCAAGGAAAATAATGAAGTCATAAAATGAAGATATAATTTAAGAGAAGTTGGTAAATCAGCTAATTCTGTTCCTGCTCAATTTTTCCACAATTGAATCTACACACAGATAAACCAATACACAAACTAATGCAAATCTTATTCTCACATTTTTATCCCCAGTACTTAGGGCACTACCTGACATATATTAGGTTCTTGATAAATATTTTCTAAATAAAAAAACAAGTTAATGTGTGAACAAATGAACAAACATACAAAGAAGTTAGTTTCCCATTCTATATAAAGCCTATCATTGCTTACATTTAAAAATTCCATTCAATTTAACAAGTGTACATTGAGTGGTAATTTACTATAGTAAGAAACTAAGTTTACTTTTAAACTTACAAATATAAAAAAAAAAATAGAATGGAGATATTTCCCAGTTATAGTTCAAAACCAATGGCTTTTTTTTCCACACTCTTTTAAAAATTCTTTTCAATTATGTCAAAATCTGCACATTAAAAAAGAGTATTTCTAGGTATAAGCAGTACTCTAAATACTAAATATAAATACTCTAGTTAAATTGTTAAACCTCAAAGTAATTTAGTATTCTTAGTTCATAAATATAAAAGAAATATCACTTTAAGGTACAACTTATTAGAAATTATATTTTTGTAAAAGCCAAATTCATAGTTTCTTTTTTACACTGATAAAGTAACTGATTTATTGTGGATTCTTATGAATACAAGGGAGTAAAATTCTGATGCCCTGAGTACCAATTCCACTCTGTCCTGACTTAGTGTGAGACTGTAGGCCAATAATTCTGACTTCATCAGGAAGAGCCTCTGAGTTTAAATGGAACATTTATAAAATATCTAATCTGACATACTGTACTTGTCTATATTAGATCATTATGTACCCATTTTCTAAATTTAATTAAATGATCAATTTTCATGATACAAACTGTGGGGAATAAACAGGTCAATACCAATTGCTGGGTCTCATTATTCTGATCCTCAGTACTCTCAGCCAGCAAGAGAGTCAGTTTCTTCCACAGCTGATGAAGCTCTTGTTTGTCTGCACCTTCTTCCTGCCGTGTCTTTATCAATTTATGCCATGCACGGGCCACCTATCAAGGAGATTTCAAATGGTTATTTTATCTTAAATACTAAAAATGCCAATAAAAAAATAAAATCTAAAAAAAAAAATTTTATGTGCTAATACATAAAAATAGCAAAAGCACAGAACTCCATCTATTATGAACTCCATAAAAACAAGTTGATTGGGCAAATCTATTGTACACAGTCCTTATATCAGAAGTATGACTGATATCTACCAGAGTAGATATAGGAATAATGACTTGGCCCCATTCTCATAATTTATGGTATCAGCTATGGAGATACCACAAATGGCTCACTAAATTCTACAGGTAATGCTTTTACTTATTTTATTTATTCCTGCCCCGTTTCCAAAAAGGTTTGGAAGTTATGATACATGAAATTTGAATTCTAAGTTTTTAAAGCACTATAATTTGTATTATCTCTCTAAATTCATTTGATATCATAATACATAATAACTTTATAAACTTTCCCTTAAGCTAAATAAAAGCTTTCTTCTAATAATGGTTTTATCAAAGGAAGTCTACTACCCCAGAAAATCATTAACCAACCTCTACGTGTTTCTTTTCTTGGTAATACAGATCCACAAGTTTCTTACAGACATCACACCACTTTTGTTTGTCAACACTTAAAATAAAAAAGAAATAATAAAAAATAAAGGATTTTGAATCTGATTAATGAAAACAACCGAAGACTTAAGAAATTAAAATTAAAATACCCCAATAATACTGTCAAGTACTATTTTAAATTAGAACATAGCATATCTTTCATACTACAGTAAAATTTTATAAAATGAGCCTCTCATAAAAAAACAAAAAAAGTTTAAGAAATATTATCTTACATTATGTTGACTGAAAATATCAAAGTTCCCCAGTCAGTCAGTCCTCTTACTATCAGTACTGAGTCTGTTCTGATCACAATCAAGAGATTCTGTAATAACAGCTTGAAAGAAAAATGCTTCCCAATTCCCAGTAAATGTTTGGAGTACTTCTACATGATTTTTAATCAGTTTCTTCTAAATCACGCTTTTAAAGAAACTGGCTATCCTCCATATATTGATTACCTTTCATAAAGATCCAGGAGCTTTTGGTAAACACCAGGTAAGTCATCCTTAGCATTTATGTGATTACATTTCTCATATAAGCTTGCTAACCCCTACAAGAGGAAATAGTAGAGATTATTCTTCCAAAAAAGTCTAATGTTCTCACATTTATCTTGCTAAAGTGACAATCTATACATATTATTCATGATAAAGGTAATTACAATTTAGAAATCAAATATGTCTGGGATTTGCTTCCAAATATTTGGGGTGGGAGGCAGCAGGTGAAAGTTTAGATGAAAAAAATGACTATGAGAGGAATTTTATTGAAGCTGGGCAACCGGCACAGAGGGATTCATTACACCATTCTCTTCACTTCTGAAAATATATTTGAAGTGCTTCACAACAAAAAAAGTTTAACAGTGACTATACAATCTTAACCCCTAAGACATTACCATCTGATGCTACTTTTATATGGTGAAACAAACAAAAAAAAACAAGTAGTTTGTGGAAACTGTCATTTTTGCTTCAAATAAAGAACAGATATCCTAAATCAATCAGTACATAATAAAAATTAGCATCTCTCTAAGTGTGTTACCAGATACCCTCATTCAGGTTCTTGTTCATTTAAGCTTGAGACAAACAGGTTCATGTTCTCTAGACCTACTACCCACCTATTGGTCACAGTTTCTAAGATGTGATTGAGATATGAAACAAAGTTATTAGATTTAAGAAAGTTAAAGAAACCAACTAAAGAACCTGAAGACCATTAAATAACAAAAAAGACTTTAACTTGTACTCAAAGATAGAAAATTGCAAGTTTTTTATATTATTTTACTTTTTTAGAAAACATATTAATATACAATTTATTTTTTCTCAGGTAAACATAAAAAATATTCTTGATAAGTCTGTCAAATGCACATATAATTAAGTTGGAGATTTACATAATCACAGTTCAATTCCAGTCCTCACATTTGGAAATAATCCACTGGATTGGATGTTAAATAGTGGTAAACAGCATCCTCGGCAACACTTTTTAAAATATGTTTCAGGTTTAGAAGATCAGTAAATTGAAATGTTTTTTCAATGGAGGGTAAATGGAGGTTTAAATTATTATTTTAAAACTGGGAAAAAATTACTTTCTATAATACAGGGGGAAAAAGTTCTACATACCTGCCAAGCTAATAATTGGTCTGGTTCTAGTTCAGCAGCTTTCTTATAGGCACCCTGGGCCTGATCAGGCTGTTCTAGCTCGGCTGCAGCAACACCAATAAAAACCCAGGCATTGTAGTTATTTTTCTCTTGTTTTAACACTGTCTGATTAAAAGAAATTCAAAGTGCAGGTCATTAAGTTTGGAAGTTAATGGACAAACAAAAACAGTAACACAGTCTACTTGAAGGTCAGGAAGTCTGCATCTACCACTAACAGGCAATCTTAAAAATACCACTTAACCTTTAACCTCCCTGGTCTTCCGTTTCCTCCGGAAGGACGGGGTTGGACTGAACCAGTAATTGTAAGGGGTCTGAAATATGGGGAATATTTTTAAAAAGCTGCCCAAGTAATCCTGATGCTTCCCCTTGAGAATACTGGATATAAAAAGAATAATAAGACTGTTTGATCACCCAGTGATCCTGCCTGCCTCTACTCCACACGGCTACTAGTCAACTCACAATACTGCTTCCCATATTGTTTTACCTTATTCAACTCCCATATTTTCATTCACTATGATAACATTTCTCCATAGTAGACAGGTTTTTCATTGAAATTATAGGCTAGGAAAGTAGACTGACCCCAATGTGACTGTACAAAATATATTCAAACAAACAGTTTGAAAAGATGAGGAATGTTTAAACAATACATGTCAATAGAATAAAAAGTATATAAAGAGCTATTAGTTTCAGAAATAATAGCTACTTGCTAAGGTAAAATGGTTTGAAACAGAAAGCAAAATGTTACAGTAAAAGAAACAAAATCAGTAGCTAAAAGAAAATCAACTATTAAGGTTTTACATACTCTGGAGAAAATAAGAACATTTCCATGATTTGAGCCAGTCAGGTTATTAGGTTTATGTGAATCCACATAACACTTCTAGCAATCTGTCACCAATCTACACACAAGTTCCATTCTATTATATTATCCAACAATGCTGCTGCCCCCAAAAACAACAGCAATAAGGTAATTAACAAAGTTAAGCTCTAAACATTGGGGCCTTACTAATGCTTTGTGTCCCCAATACCAAGAACAATGACTGGCATATAACTGCTGAACAAATGATAAATGCCACAGTCAACCAGCAATCAGTTGAGTATCTGCTATCTGCCTAATGACCAGATTTTCAAAATCGGAAACAGGCTTTTAAGGAATTATAACAATGTGATACAAGTAGGTATGACGTTCTAAGAAAACAAAGAAAAAAGTGAAAAAGGTGAAAGGGATTAAGAAGCACAACTGGGAATTACAAAATAGTCATGGGGATGTAAAGTACAGCATAGGGAATATAGTCAATAATATGGTAATAACTATGTATAGTCCCATGAGCACTAGACTCATCAGGGGGATCACTTCGTAAATTATACAAATGTCTAACCACTATGTTGTACACCTGAAATGAATATAAAATAATATTGAATATCAACCATAATT
>NW_017731607.1:426710-430276 GCF_001890085.2 Hipposideros armiger
TGCCACCTTCTAGCCCTGAAAACATCTTCCTCTTTTTGGGAGGTTAGGTAGAGAAGGGAGAGACTCATTTTCTAAACAAAGCTTTATTGAGCATCTAATAGGTACCATCAAACCCATTTCCTCTCACAGAGTAAAGAACTACTATCCAAAATGACTCCATGTAATCCCATACTCCTCTATTTGGGATACTTCACTCCATTCCAAGTACTTCTAATACTTCAAAGAAAAACCTGGCTCTCTTACAAGAGTCTACTATTCTTCCTCAGCCCCGCACGTTTTCCTCTTACACATCTCCTCCCATGTTTTCTCCTCAATCTCAATTGATTTTGCTAAATAAGAGCATTTGTTTTGCACATTTCACTTAGTGAAAGTTTTCTACCAACCTAAAAGATTTTAATTCAACATATTAAGCATAAAAAGTATCAACAACTGCACTTTTAAAAAGTTAGAAAGTGATAGCCATGCCAAAAAGACAGTGATGTATCTCAAAACTAATAAATATGGGTAGATGAATTAATATGTCCTACACATTCCATCTAAAGCTATGGAACCTTAAGCTACATTCAATTGTACAGATACAAAGATTCCACAAAGCAAAAAATTAATTAATTAATAACAACAAAAATTATAAATAATAGTAACAATGACAGTGAAAATTACAGAAAAGTAAATGATACTTTTAAATCTAATAACAAAAGTCTAAAGGCATTTTGTGATGACCTTTCTTCTGAAAGGAATTGGTAAAAACAATTATTAAGTAAAAGTAGACTCCAATTACCTATTATTTAGAATTCTGGACACTTAACTTACCTTTTACCTACTTTCACTGCTTCTATCTTCTTTTTGAATGCAATTTCTGATTGTTCCTTAACCATTATCCATCTAAATTATGTAAAATATGAGACAGGTACATAAATAGNACTGACTAATTCCCCATTTTGCTTTCTAGTTGGGTCTCTCTAGTATCAATTACTTGGAGGAATTCATATCTGAATCAAAAAGACTATTGTATATAATAACAGAAATAGGTTCACATGTGTATTAGTTAGATGAGCCTAGTGCTAAAGGAAATAGTCGTGTGTGTCCCCCCCGCTTCTGCTCCCTCCACAGCTTGAATAGACGGCCTACCCTCTTCTCTATCAAAAATTTCTGTCATGGCCTCTATCCCTGCTGGGCTAAGTCACCACTAGAAACCTAAACCTCACCAGGGCATCCTTTACCCCTTAAGACTCTGTGTATTTACAGTAAATGCATACTGCTGTGTATTTCCCCCCATCTTATCCAATTCCCTCCCTCTCACTCTCCCAAATTCTTCAATGTGCCCTCTAGAACTCCCAATCTGGAACAGCTCAGCTCCCTCTACATTTTTAACCTTTCTTTTAACTGTACTAAGTTCTGCCTCACCTGCGACTTGGCTATTCCCCTATAGATTTTACATGCTGCAGCTGACTTCTTTTCTCTTACATCCCACGTATCACAGGACCAGGAAATGTGGATGGGGTCCTCCTTGCTCCCACTGTCACCTTCATTCCTCTTCTCCTCCTTCAAAAACCCCATTACCTTTGAAGTCCAAGGCATCCAGCGAGCCTATGAAAAGTATCCTTCCTGTTGCTGCCATCTACCAAGCTCCTAGGCACTCCCCTTTCCTTCAGTGAAAATGCCCTCGCCACCTCAATTCCTGTAATCATTCTATCACCTGAGGAACTGAACATACAAGGAGAAACTACACAGCTGAGTTCACTGATTTCATTATAATAACAAGAAACTTCAAATGGATATTCACTAGGGCCCGGCAACCCTTCCAATCCTTACTAGTATGTTTGTTTTTGCACTAAGAATAATAACTATTTCATACCTCTTTTGTCTCAAACCTCGTATACAACTCCTCTTCCATTCTCAGCCTATATTTCACTAGAAAATAGAAGCCCTTAGAGGGGTACACTCTTATCTTTCCACCCGCAAATCTACAAACCTGACAGCAATGGATCTGCATCTATCTTCCCGTCTTTTAAGATGGAAGAAATATCGAAGGCCCTTCTCTTTATCCCTGGATACCATCCTCTCTCACCTTCCCATGGACTTTACTCCTACCACTTCGCTCCATCTCTCCAGCACATTTAATTTCTCCCTCTTGGAATATTCCCATCAACATATAAAGGAGCTTCAGAATCTTGATTCTCCCATCCACAAACCAAACAGAATTAGAATGTCAACAAAAAATCAAAACTTTAAGATATTCCATAGTATAACACATCAGAAGATACCTAAGAGATAATTAGGTTTTAAGAACTTGGCTTTGATAAGTTACCAATACAGAGAAAGACAAAATTAAGTGTGGCAGAAGTAACTTATCGTAGCACAACCACTCTGATGATTGTACTAAATGACCTTACCACTTTGTTATATTTAAATACTAAATGATTCACATATTATGAATCCATATGGTTATATAGGTAATATACTTCTACCGTAAAGAAAAAAATATTGGTTACCTTACAATGTTTCAAAGCTTCTTTGTATTCTTTGTTTCTGATTGCATCTCTAGCACTTTTTAGAGCAGTCTTCACTTCTTTGCTGGACATTCTGTCAAAATAAAAAGCCTATTTGTATCTACAATAATAACCTATCTAACTGTAACAGTTCCAACAACCTTAAGAAACTTGTGATTCCTTCTATCTGGAATACTCTTTTTCCCCTTAACATAGCTTATTCCCTCAATTCAGATTTTTACTCAAATGTCACTTTCTCAGTGAAACCTTCCCTGGCCACACAATTTAAAATGTCAGCACTGCCTTCCCCCAACTCCCAACCACCCAAATCCCCTTAATCCCCTCTCTAACTCTGCATTTATTTTTTTTTCAAAGTGCTTATTACCATCTTATACACTTATATTTTATACACTATACATTTTATTTATTTATCTTATTTATTATCTGTTCCCCAACCCCCTCAGAACATAAGTTCCACATAAGGAGGGATTTTTGTCTTTTTTTTTTCCTGCTTTAGAGCCAGTACCTAGTATCTGACAAATTGTACATATTAATAAATATTTGTTGAAATTGAGTTGTATATGAATTATACTCACTCTCCAAAAATGATCTTATGGACCAGGACCCAAAACACATACCAATCTTAACCCAATTCTATACTAACCAAGGTTCAGTAGAATAAATCCAAGTGAAAGAGTACTACTAACAAACAAATTTCAGTAACTATGATGCAAGAGTTCAAAAAAATATTTTGTTTTAAAACTAGTTTTTATAATATATAAATCATGATATTAACTTTCTTCACAGTAAGAATTACTGTGGGATGATGATAGTAATATAGTATTCTTTGTAATATTGTAATCTTTGAAGAGAAATACAATATTTACACTTAAATGCAGGTGACGAATAAAAAGATATTTCAATTGGTAAACAAAGTATTTCATCATTTAATATTAAGATACATTAATTTAATTTTAAGTAAACTAACATATCTTACGATTTCACAATTTATTCTGATTTACCAATAAACAAGTCAAATTCAATCACAACTAGATGTTGAAAAAAGAAACATTTTTT
>NW_017731607.1:434031-434849 GCF_001890085.2 Hipposideros armiger
ACATTAAAATGACTAACGTGATGCGCAAATTATATACTTAAAACTATGATAATAAAATCAGGAATTGGGCTCTGGGACAAAAATCTGCTTCTTCCAGACTTTACCAAAAGGGTTCAACAGTCAAGAAGGACCGATGATTTTCCTGCAGCAAAACAACGGTATTCTGAACCTACGTCAATTAATCGAACACGTCATACAGCCCAACATTTCTTCTTCTAAGAGCTTGTTTCTTTCTGAAGACAAGGTGCACCTGAGCTTTTCCCCACATAGAACCTGAAACTTTACTAAGTAGGCCCCACTCCTTACCCTACCTGGACACAATAAATTCTGACTGCACGGGCAAAGGCGGGAATAAGATGAGGCAGGCTACAAATTTCCTTAGGGGAAGGTATTAGAGGGGCTCCACAGTATCCATATCGCACCTGTGGCGGTCCAGCCAAAGCCCACACAGAAACGCCCGATCCAACTTCAGTGACGGACGCGCGCTGCCACCTCATCACCGCCCAGTTCACGGTCCCCCCTAACACTTAGCCACGCTTGTTCGGCGCAACACGAGCAGCCCCGGCCCCTGATCTTTCGCTCTTGAGGTTTTCATTTGAACCATTTCAACCTCCTACTTACTCCAACTTCTGCAAAAGCGACCCAAACCTACCTGGGACAGACGTTCCTATAAACGCCAAGTCTGGAGTGTGAACGCATGCGCATTTCCCCAAGCATCGCTCATGTGACTGGCAGTGGCTGGATCTTAGTTTGCTCGGTATTTGATTAAACGGTCTTAACGTGGGTTAAGGCGTGGGATACCTCCGTTGCGCATGTGC
>NW_017731607.1:437123-439772 GCF_001890085.2 Hipposideros armiger
AATTGCAAAAATAACCATGCAATTGGAGACTACAAAGAGATCTTAATAATCAATTAGGGAAAAAACATTTTTCTAGGGCTCTTAATAACATTTGTCAAAACATTTAAAACTTTCTTATTTCGGGTCACAAATGTATAGGGAAATGAAAAAAATAGTAAAACTAATATTTATTTAATGCACCGTAACTGAAAACACTAGAAACATTGAAAGTTAAAGTGTTTTTTATTAAAAAAAAAAATCATATCAAGAGTAGTTTGAACAGAGCTTGCCTTCTCATTGTACAATATAATTTAGATATGGAGCAGGCATTTTCAATATGTCTTGGCAAATTGTCATTTTCCTTTCTAAATCTGGATCACCCTCCAACATTTTACCCTTGCACTATCAACGTTGTGATATATTTCCGAGAGTTCCTTTAATGTGAAGATTTTTGCCACTGTCATTCCCTCTAGGACATGTTTATCCTTTCTTCCCAGTGACCGTCCTCATTAATCGATGAATGTATCTTCACTAAGTTCCTCTGGCTGCACATCTAGTGTATCAAATGGCTGCCAGCAGTGTCAACATGTACATGTCAGCTATTTCTTCTGTAACTGCAGTTAATGTTTAATTCAAATTTCACTTCCAGTGTTACCATTTTTTACTTCTTTATTGTACATTCACCTTTGTTGACCAATTCCCTCTTTTGATTATCTATTTTTATACAAAAGTCACATGGATTAATCACTGGACACAAGGACACAGCACAACTACACACTTTACTGTCTGTGTATACTGAATAAAAGATGTGCAGTGACCAGAGACAGACTTGGAAAGAAATGACCTGATTAGTCCCTGATTGCAATACACATCTGTAAATTATAATAGTGATTTGTAGATTAAAGAGCTAGCAGCATAGGAATGTGAAAGTTTGTATTTTATGTAATAGCTCACAGCTAATATACCTTGGTAACTAAAATTTGAACGCTGTTGTTGGGTGACTGGTGTTATTTAACTAAGCTGGGATAAGCGAAATCTGTGCATATCTGAACCATGCTAAGACAGGGCTGCCTGTGTTTTTAAATGTTATCACCTTAAATCAAATTTAAGTTACTTTAAAAACTCTGATCAGNCACACACTGAAAATGTTTTTACAATTTAAAAACTTATACCCAAAAGTAGTATAATAAGCCATCTTTGGCATCTAATAAAAAATTTTAATATTTGGCATCTAATAAAAATTTTAATATAAGTGATGTGTATTTTAAAATGTGTATTGGGTACTGGGGTTATTAGGATTTTGAATTTGTTTTTCAAGAGTAGGAAATTTTATCACCTAAAATGGTGTTGTGTTCTTGTGTTACTGTTTCATTTCCTTATGATTGGTGACTAAGAATCTTTTGACTATCCAAGCAAATGAGGAAATACTCATCTATTCTTAAGAGTTCTATTTCCAAGAAAAATTTTCAGTAAGAGTGCAGGAAGTTGGGAGGGGACTTCATAGTATAACAGAGTAGTTAGAACTTCTCATACATCAGGTTTATTTTAATTTTTCCATGTCATTTCAGATTACATACTTATCTCTCTTTTAAGTCTCAATTCATTTTTATCCCAAACCTAATTGTTCACCTTTATTTTAGTAATTTAACAAATCGGCACAATTTTAATGGCAAAACGTCAGTGACATTAAACCATAAATAACTGAGAAATAGGGAAAAACTGCCATTATAAAGTCTGTCTCTTCCCTAACAGAGTTGTTTTCTTCTTTATATGATTTCTGCCTTTGGAACCCATAAACAGCCCTCAGCAATTTACTTTTGTCTGTAAGTTCCCAGCATGATATTCTCTCTGATTTGAGTCACAAGTTTAATCACCTACATTTTCAGCACTATCAACTACATAATCACCAATGATTAAAGGAAAGCTAAACTATACTATAAATTATATTTCAGTGATATATGTAGGTATATTAAAAAGCAATTTTGTTAATTTTTTATTCTTAATTGAGCAGGTGGAATGAGCAGTGGACTAGGGTGAGGTGATAATGACCTGGACTAGAATCCCCAACGGGTCATGTCAAACAAGTCACTCAGTTTCCTTATCTACAAAAGGCTGCATATGCTGTGTATCCCACAGGGTTGTTCCCAGCATCAAATGAAATAATGAATACAAAAGTGCTCACTTAACTCTTAAGGTTTCAAAAATGTTAGATGATGCTTTTCCTGGAAGAAGTATATTTTGAAGAGTTTGAACAAACAGAAGGAATAATAGTAATAAAAATTAACATTTATTGCATTCTTACTGTGTGCCTGACAATATTCTAAGTGTCTTACATGTCTTAATTCATATAATCTTCAGATTTCTATAAAGTAGATATTGTTATCATCCCCATTTTGTAGATGAACACTAAAGTACTGAAAGGCTAAGTAACTTACCAAAAGCCACTCAGTAACTAGCATTATTGGGATTCAATCCCAGGTAATCCCCCAGCCCACTCCTCAAAAAGAAAGCATTTTGTTAGATAAGAAAAGAAAGCTTATTCAATTCTATTATGTGTGTACACAGAAATGGGAAAAGGGAAAGAAGGATTTTTCCCAGTTTTATTGATTTATATAATTGACATATAACATTTGTATCAGTTTAAGGTGTATAACATAATCATTTAATATA
>NW_017731607.1:443682-455377 GCF_001890085.2 Hipposideros armiger
CTTTGACCTGCATGAGCCTTTTTGACTCAAGCTCCACCTCCTTCTTTGAGACTTTTCCTCTACCTCATATCTGCGTCTGGGTAACTGCCAGTTACCTGACTTTCCTTTCTGTAAATAAGGATGATAGTCCCAACTCATACTTCATCCCAGACCCCATCATAATCACTGACCAGGCTGAGGACCTAAGGATCTGGTCCTTAGGTCAGTGCTCACTCCAGGCCAATCAAACTCTTACCCTCTTAATTAGCTACCTTACCCAAGATTCTCAGGAGAGCCAGGAAAGAGGAGAAATTGGAAGTTATGAGAGAGGAACCTTTACCTTCAACCATAATCTTATCCCTGCTGCCCTAGTAATGCTGAAGTCATTTGTTGCAACTCTACTTGAGTACCAGCAGTTACAGGAATCACACCAAAGGTATACATAACCATGAATAGTCAAAAGAGGATGCCGCTAAGATGGGGTAAATCACATGTTATTTAGTAAGAGAGAAAAAATAAAGCTAAATTTGGAATTAGTCATAATGATAACACTAGGTCAACAACACCGGGTTAAAAAAAAAAATAGGGAAGGGGCATAACCTTACCAGAAAGGTTAAATGGAATCACACTTATTCATTGCTGTGGCAAAAGACACAGTAATCTGGATTTGGTACAGCCATTTTTCAAGGCTAAAAGATCTTTCCTTGAGATGCTCTACACTCACTCATTACTGTATCATAGTGTTGACTGAGTAAGTCAGCACAACCAGTACAATATCTACACCTCAGTTAATCTAAAGCTGGGTAAGATTCTGCACCTAATTCCAATGTGTGTGTGGTGTTTGGGGGGGTTGGGGGATGATTTCCACACACTAACAAGCAATTTTCAGACACCAGCTGGGTGTCCTGCAATTCAGCTCAATTCTGACACAATCTGCCTGGACAGANTTTTTTTAGTGTCCTTGTGTGGTTTTGGTATTGGTGTAGTGTTGGCCTTCTAAAATGAGTTTTGGAAGTGTTGCCTCCTCTTCTTCTTTTTGGAAGAAGTTGAGAAGCTTTGGTATTAATTATTCTTTAAATGTTTGGTAGAATTCACCAGTGAAGCCATCTGGTCCTGGACTTTTCTTTGTTGGGAAGTCTTTGATTACTGATTCAATCTCTTTACTCATAATTGGTCTGTTCAGATTTTCTATTTCTTCATGATTCAGTCTTATTTGGCTGTATGTTTCTAGGAATTTATCCATTTCTTCTAAGTTGTCCAATTTGTTGGCATATATTTATTCATAATAGCCTCTTATTGCCACTTAAAATTTTTGTGAACAGCCAGTACAAGGAAAAGGAATAGGGAAAATCCTTGAGGATGTTGAAAAATGAGATCTGTACTTCAACTGACTGACTTGGAAAATCAACCAATAAATACTTAGTTATTATTTTTATGATTGAAAGAAGACTCTAGACTCAGGTTTTATATTTTAATTCTAGGTGTATTTACCTTAAACAACTTAATCTGTAAGCTTTAGAGACTCACATGTAAAATGTAAATAGTTACTCCTTGCAGAGTTTTCCTCTTGATAAAATGAGGTAGCAGGTCGAAATGTTAGGTAAAGCACCTAATGCAGGTATGGTTTTTTCCTAGAGCACGAGTTCTGAACTAGTAGACTCTATTCTCTCTTGCAGTAATTGTCTTAATAGTTAAAACAAATTGTTAAGCTATATACTAATTCCAATTTCTTTCCCCCCCCAGCATTGTGGAGTGGCCTCTTCACTCACTTAACAGAATCTTGGAATAACTTTAAGGGCCTAGATCCAAACTATACAACATGGATGGATATCATGGAGAAACACGGCTACCGAACACAAAAATTTGGAAAATTGGACTATACTTCAGGACATCACTCCATTAGGTAAAAATAAAACAAAAATAATCCTAATAGGCTCCTTTCTGCTATAGCACATATATCTACTCTTTTNAAAAAATGGGCAAAAGATCTGAATAGATATCTCTCCAAAGGCGATACACAAATGGCCTCTAAGCACATGAAAAGATACTCGACATCATTAATTGTTAGGGAAATGTAAATTAAAACCCAATGAGACACCAATTCATACCCAGTAAGATGGATATAATAAAAAAAGACACAATAATTAGAGTTGGCCAGGATCTGAGGGAATTGGAACCCTCATTCATTACTGGTGGGAATGTAAAAAGATGCAGCCACTTTGCAAAACAGTTTAGCAATTCTTGAAATGGTTAAATATGAATTACCACGTGATCCAGCAATTCTACTTCTAGGTACATATCCAAGAGAAACCAAAATCTATGTCCACACAAAAACTTGTACATGAATGTTCATGGCAGTATTATAAATAATACTGCCAAACAGTGGAAACAACCCAAATATTCCATCAACTGGTAAATGGATTTTTAAAAATGTAGCAATATTATTCAACGATAAAAAATAAACGTGGTACTGATACATGCTGCAATGTGGGTGAACCTAGAAGTCATTATGCCAAGTGTAAGAACCTAGTAACAAAGGACCACGTATTGTATGATTCCATTTACAAGAAATGTCTGGAGGAAGCAAATCTGAAGAGACAGAAAGATTAGCAGTTGCCTAGGGTTTGGGGGGATGGGAGAATAGGAGGGTGATAGCTAAGGAGTGCAGGGTTTCTTTTTGGAATGATGAGAATGTTCTAAAATCAATTGTGGTGATGGTTGCACAAATCTCTGACTATACTAAAACCATTGAATTGTACACATTAAATGGGTATATTCTATGGTATGTGAATTATAATCTTAATAAACTCATTTTTAAGAAAGAAAATAAGCGCCTCTGTCGGGGTCTTCAAGGACATAAGCATCCTCTCTGCCTCTGTCCTCCGACCCCTGCACCTGCATTGGTTTTAGCTTTGGTGATGTTTTAGGAATGGGAGGTGTAGTGAGTCTGGTGAGAATCAACTGCAGTCTGATGCACCGATCTGAGAAGAATGATATAAACAGTTCCGCTGTGATAACAAATCGGACAGTTAAAGTTACTGTTACATTCTATCATTAAAATACCTTGAAATCTAAATATCACTGGTTTTCCCTGGCCCAGAATGATGAGGAACTGAATACNCTTCAGAGTAAGGATTAACTAAAGGGAAAGTCAATTTCCCCATATATATTCTGGTCCAGAATCATATTGAATTCCCTTCTCGAAATTGCAGCTCAAAACCAAACCTGTCTCCCTAAGACGATTGTCAACAAAGTGTTTTGCCTACTCCCTTGTAGAGTTCTGGCAATTTCCACTTCAGATGCGGAGAAACCCTGTTTTAAAAAAAATACCCATTTTAATAACAAGTTCTTTTCATAAAAGCATATCATTTATTTTGCGGCACATTGGAATGGAGCATAATTGCATTCGCGAAGTATGGGCAGCACCTCCTTCTGTACAAAGTAAACCTCAGGAGTGAACAAGGGAATGGCTGTTTCTTAAAAAGCAATAGAAAAGTAGAAAACAGAAAGGAAAACAGCCGTATGGATAAATTACTTGTAATGTAGCAAGTATAATATGTATTAAAACAGTCGTAAGGACTTTCCAACTACTCCATCTTAAATGCAAATAAGATGTTAAGTAAGTTTCTGTAATATCAAATCCACACAAATGTTGAATTGTATTTATGTATTTTCTGATGTTAGTGATATTAACACACCCTGGGCATCACTTTTGAAAGTTTACAGCTAACCATCTATTCCTATGGACTAAAGTGAAATAGAATATAATGTTGCAGCAGAAAGCATTGGAATGCTACTCTTGAAGTCTCTTAGGGGAAAAAAAAATGCAGCAGCTCACTTCAAGTTACAAAATTTGAAATATATTGTATCCTTGTGGTTACATCTATAACTGGTCTAGTCACCAAATAGTACTTATTACTGTTCACTGTGTTTGTTCAACAAACATTTCGAACCTCCTACCTGTCAGCAGTACTCGTATGTTGGGTACTGGTGGTATTAAGTTGAATATGATCAAGAAATCATACATCAATTAAAAACACTGTAGGACTCACCTCACCTCAGGGCCTTTATATTCCCTCTTCCCTCTGCCTGGGATGCCCTGCTCTTTGCTTTTTACGTGGCTGGCTATTGGTCTTTACCTCTCAGCTCAGATAGCACCTCCTGTGGGATAGCTTCCCAAGCACACTAAGTTAGTATATCAGCCCCATCATCCTACTTTGTACCTTGTTTGTTTACATCATAATCTTTATTTATTTTGTCTATTTACTTGTTTTGTGTCCATCTCCTTTGAAGAATATGAGCTTCATGAGGGTGGGGACATTCAGTCTTATTCAGCCTTCCATCCTAGCTGCCTAGTTTTGCATCCCTAGTGCCTGCCACATAGGAAGGACTCAGTAAACATTTATTGAATGAGTGCAAATGCCAGCAATTATACTACGCTGTTTTAACTACAGTAGCTACAATTTGTAGGCATCTTGGAGAACAGTGATTCGCACCCCCTGGAGGAGCAGGAAATGCTTCACCAGGGAGGAAATGCTTGAACTGGGTCACACAGGAAGAGTGGCAATTTGCCAAATAGATGGTGGGAAAAAGGACATTCGACACAGAAGGCACAGTATGCACAGAGGCAAGGAAGTCTAAACCAATTATCATTAGTTCCGGAATACTAAATTGTTTAGGATTGTGAAAGGTAAAGGTCTAGGGGCAAGCTGAGGGTTCTGAGCCCTTGCGTGTCATGCTTAAGCAGTCAACAATGGGAAGCTGTGAAAAAGATTTAAGCTGGGCTGTGATGTGATCAGATATTTTAGAAAGAGATCCACCAGAGCGGTGCAAGGGATACAGGAGAAGGGAAAGAGGAGTGGAAGCAAGAAGGCCCATTAGGAAGCAATTACAATTGTCCAGTGGAAAGATCCTGATGGTCTGAACTCTGTCAATAACTCCACAGAGCAGCAGGTCTCACTTCTGACTGGACTGCGGAATCACCTGTATTGTGTTTTATTTTTGTTTTTAATAACAGACCCCTGTATCCCAGATTCAGGAACTGCCCAAATAGGGATGACTCCTCTCTCTGGACTGTACCTTACTGAGATTCTCTTAATGACAATGAGAAGGAACACTAAGGAACACTAAGAAACAGGGGCTGGTCAGAGCAATTTTACTGTCCCTTCATGCCCTGACCAAGAATATGCTAGATCACACTCATATACTGTCCGTACTGCTGCCAGCCTTCTTCAAAGGTGGGATCTCCATAATCCTCAGCCAACTTTGTGGACATGATCTGGCAGTTGGGGTTTGGGGAGCCAGGGTAGCAGGAAGGAGGCGTTCTGACCCCTTTCATCACCTCCTCTTATTGGGTGGAAACGCGGGTCCCTGTGACATCAATCCTTTCATCCTCTGAGACATGCACTGTGCTGACATCCAGACTTGTCTTTCTTTTTTCATTTGAGTCACTAAAGGGACATTTTCCCCTATTCTCCTATAGAAATACAGAAAGCAAGCCAGCATGATCTCCAAATAGAAAAACTATCCTGCAGGTATTATATTTTCTCCTTCCTCCCTCTAGTCTGTCAACTGGGGAACAGGCAGTGAAGCTTGGTAAAACTTACTTAAGAACAGTAGACAATCAGATGTTAAGAAGCATCCTGACAAACTCTTATAGGGTAGAGTTGTTATAACCTTATTGATAGAATAAACATGAGCTAAAAGATAACAAATATTTATCTTGATTTATATCGTAGGCGAAATTATTTTGGCTCTTCGCCAGTTAGATCTTCTTCAGAAAACGATTGTCATATACACCTCAGACCACGGAGAGCTGGCCATGGAACATCGTCAGTTTTATAAAATGAGTATGTACGAAGCCAGTGCCCACGTTCCACTCTTGATAATGGGACCGGGGATTAAGGCCAACCTACAAGTATCGAATGTGGTTTCTCTTGTGGATATTTACCCTACTATGCTTGGTAAGTAATATAATTCTGTAAATATTTATTTGTAATAATGCTGGAGAATGAATAAGCAAAGCAGTCAGAGGCTCTGCTGGCTTGTTTATAATCTTGAGCAGCTCATTTAACTGTGAGTCAAATCCATATCTGAAAAATGAACATAATATTCCTTAGCTTCCTTTGTCCTTCATTTACTGCAGTTATTTTTCCTTCAAAAGATTCACAAACAGGACATGGCTATAGAGTAAGCCATGTAAGATTTTCAGGTTCAGAGCTTTAGAGATACAATTTGTATATCATTTGATTCTCTACCTCCACCTCCCTGAAATGTAAGCATTTTCCTTCTTGAGTATTTCATCCATTTTGAAACTACTAACTTTGTACAATGTTAGAAAAGTCCCTTAACCTGATGCTATCAATATATTTTTCCTGAGAATCTTTAGATTGTTCAGTACTATCTGCTTCACTAGCTTCTTAACATCTATAAGCGTAACCATAGGTCTGAAACAGCAACATTTGGATAATGGTAGTTAGCAGTTTTTACTAGAAAAACGCCATCATCAAATTCAGAGGAAATAATATAAAACTGCTAGTTTCTATCTAATTTAGCAGAGTGCTTTAAATCTAATGACATTTAAATGTTGTAATTCCACTGTTCTAAGGTACCATCAAATGCAGAGAGTATCATCAATTTATAAAAAGGTTTTGGTGAAAGAAAAAAACAACAACATAATATATGTCACACATATATATATATATATATATATATAAATGTGAAAGAAACGTGTCTGAACATCAAGAAATAAGAGAGTTCTTTTTATCTCCCTCCTTCTGCTACACAGTCTTTCCCTTCATCTAACTAAAGACTATTCCAGGGTCTTAAATTTCTTTACAGTTAATTTATATCAGTGCCCTTTCTTTTTCTCTTTAATTTCACATCACTTCTTATATATTTTAACACACTTCTTTGTTGTTCCTTTGCCCAATGTATATTTTTAATCTCTTCAATTTCTTAGTCATCATTTGCTGTTTCTCCTGCATCCCAAAGCTATTTTCGCACTGAGCCATATCTCTGCCACTTTCTGGCTCCATCCATTTTAGCCAATCCTATTACTTTTCCTCATCTCTATTTTCATAAGAAATGTACATGTAATTCATGTATATTTGTAAGTATCTCTTATCATCTTTATAATTTTATGAATATATGCTTATGTATATTAGCATTTCTTTACAGCTACCTCTTCTAGTTTTTCCTCCTGCAGAACTCTCCCAACCCCACCCATTTGCAACGAAAAATCTCCTAAGGATCATCATATTTGCTTAACTTTTTAGCCTTATTCTGTTTTCTTGAGGTACAATGACCAGAACAGCAAAAGATGATATAAACTTGGGGTGATTATTTCTCAGTTTTCCCTCAATAGATTTCATAGTGACATTTGGCATTCTGTTTGTCTTTTTTACTCTGGCAGCTCAATAATCCAGTATCTTTAGGGAGTTGTCTATACTACATCCTAGTCTGGTTCTGGTCATCCTATCACCTTATATGTTAGTTTATTAATATGCATTTTTTAAATCATTCTTCTTTAAATACTGTTTAAAATTTGCCCACAATGCATATGTTCTACTTTATAATCTTGAGATCAAAATAGTACGTACTCTATTTTTTTAAATATATATGCATATCCAATTCTAAAATTCCAATTTTAGAAAATAACCTATAGATATACTGAAAGATTTGTCACCATGGATATTTATTACAGTATTATATTTAAAAAATAGAAGCTGTATGAATATCTAATATCTAGTAATAGATTGGGTAAAATTTTATTTTAAAAGGTGAAATGATATGTGAAAATGGCTCCCATTTTATTAGTGAAAAGAAGATGTAGGCTGGGTAGTTACAAAATTGTCACTGTAGTATGGGGACTATAGTCAATAATATTGTAAAATCTATGTATAGTGTCAGGTGGGTGCTGATCTTATCATGAGGATCACTTCATAATTATATAAATGTCTAACCACTATGCTGTACACCTGAAACTAATATAAAATAATGTTTAATGTTAACTATAATTGAAAAAAAATAGTCATGAGGATATAAAGCAAAGCATAAGGAATATAGTCAATAATATTGTAATAGCTATGTACAGTATCAGATGGGCAATACTTACTGGGGTCATCACTTTGTAAGGTGTGTAAATGTCTATTCACTGTTGTTTTGTACACCTAAAACTAAACAATACTGTATGTCAACGGTAATTGAAAAATAAAGTTCTAAAAATTAAAAAGAAACTATATGAACAGGGGTTTTCTGTTTTATTTTGTTTTGTTTGTTTGCTTATTGAGATAGTGTCTATGTCCATATAAGCACATTTTGGGTAGTAAAAGGGTAGGGTACTGTTAACAATTATACCAGGATTAACAGGCATAACCTGAGTCTGCTGTCTTATTGAACAGCCTTAACCAGCCACCAAGGCAAAGATAATTCTGATGGTCTGTGTTTAATCTGATATTTGATTCAGCCTTTTAAAATAAAGCTGCTCAGTTCTGGAAGTGTTTAAAGCTACTTTAGTAGGGATTAAATCTAAAATTAGACCTATGGGATAGTATGTTCTATTTTACCTCTGCTTAATAAATAAACTTACACAGAGTTTGATAAAGTATCAACAAAGGACTTTTCTTTTTTTATAGCTTTATTAGGCATAGCTGTATTATTTTGTATGAGTCCAATTTACACACAGGGTATGGGATTAAATTTCCCAGGTCAAAGCCTCAAGCCAGACTTCCTCTTCCCCTCCATTCTATGGACTTTAGAAATATCACATAAAAAATAGTGATTCAAAAAACCTTAAGTAGAAAGATTTTGAATAGGAAAAAACAATTGAGATTACTGTTTCAATAAACCTGTCTTACTGTAAAAAGCATGTTGAAATTTAAGATGCTACAATGCTTTATAAAAATTTGAATTTACAAGTTTTTTAAAGGTATTTTTTAAAAGTGTTTTCTGTAAATTTATATTTAATGATAAAGTAGGAAGAGTATACTTAGTCTATTTATCTTGTAGGTCCTTTATAGTATACTATCACATTACCATTTTCTGAACTAGCAGAAAAGTGCCATTTTTATGAAAAGGAATTCTTTATACTATTAAAGTTGACATCATTATTTCAGAGATTATTCTTTTACAATTATTCCCCAAAATATTTTCTTCTCTAATAACCTATTATCAGGATCCTTCAGCTCAGTTATAAATACAGGTATTCTCATTTTAAAATTAAAATTGTTTTGATTTTCTTTTTCAAACTTCTTATGTTCGTGCAATTTTTTTCTTTTAATAGTTGATAGTTGTGTAAAATACCTACCATCCTTTCCCATAAAAGATTAATCAAGATTTTTTGAATTGTGAAAATGTAACTGTAATTATATACAAATACAGTTATGTTTAAAAGAATGCTTAATTGCTAGTGATTTCAACTGCAAAACCCTCATTGTTATAGGATCTTAGTGGAGGTTTGGGAAGGGCATTCTACAGAGACTATTTTGTTTTTATTTTATTTATTTTTTATTTTTCAATTAAAGTTGACATGCAATATTATATTAGTTTCAGGTGTTCAACATAGTGATTAGACATTTATATGATTTACGAAGTGATCACCCCATAAGGCTAGTACCCACCTGACACCATACATGGTTATTACAATGTTATTGACTCTGTGTCCTATTCTGTACTTTACATCCCTGTAATTGAGGAATATCTTTCTATTTGTAAATGGCAATTTGTACATCTTAGTCCTTTCCCCTTTTTCACCCGTCCCCGCAACCCCACTCCCATCTGGCAACTATCAATTTGTTCTCTGTATCTATGAGGTTGTTGCTGTTTTGTTTGTCCGTTTATTTAATTTTTTAGATTCCACATATAAATGAAATCATACGGTATTTGCCTTTCTCTGACTTATTTCACTTAGCATAATACCTCTAGGTCCATCCATGTTGTCACAAATGGCAAAAGGGAACCCTTGTGCACTGTTCATGGAATTACAAATTGGTATAGACTATTTTGTTTTTATTGGTTGGAAAATATTGTGAAGTTGAATAACTACAGTAAAGTAAGACCTGTGGTGTAGTATTGAAGATACAGTAAAGTAAGACCTGTGGTGTAGTATTGAAGAGTGCAGAGACCCTGGACTGCCTAAATTCAAATCCCTCCTTCAGTATTTACCAATTGTACGGCCTTGGGAAATGTACTTAATATCTCTGGTCTTCAATTTTCTTATCAATAAAATGAAAATAATAGTGGCTATTGCATAGTTTAGAACAAAGGCTGGAATATGCATGGTAAACAATTAAATGTGAGATATTATTATCTTTAATATTTTTTATTCCTCTTAGGTATGCCCTTAAAATGTACATAGTTTGCATCATTGCCATACCATTCTAATCCCCTATCTATCCATATGGTCAGGAAGAAATACAATCTTTTCTCTCTTCAAGAGACCATCACATATATCCAGGTCTGCATTTTTACCCATTACTGCTTTAAATTTAAGTCACTTTTTTAAGAAGTCTGCAGTTACTTTTAACCTTTGCTTATACTGCCAAGAAAGATGAAATTTACTTAAAATGAATTAGAATGACAGCTTTGCTAGAAGAAAAAATACAAAAAATGGTTTTAAACAAAGATCAATGAGTTTTTTGAAAAGCAGTTTAAGCTAAAGGGCTTTTAAGGAAACTATTGATAAATATCTGAGAAATGAATACCCGGTTTCCTGAGGCACAGAAAAGTTAACAAATATGTAAGGCATTTATTAAATACTATGGATATTTGACATGGGTTTTACTCTTCAACATCCATTTACAAAGGTCTATTATCCTACTAATAATAGACTGGAAGCAAGTCATCATTGTCTCTTCCTGGACTCCTGCGATAGCTGCCTAATGCCTCCCTTCTACCTGTGCCCACGTTTAATCAATTCGCCATACAGTAGTTAGCATCAGACCATGTCACACTTCTTTCTGCTCAAATCCTCTACTGGTTTCCCATTTCCCTTCAATCCAGAATCTCTAATTGGGCCTGCAGTCCAACATGATCTCTTCCCCTCCCCAGTTCATCTTTTACAATTTACCCCTCACTTTCTCTGCTCCAACCATATAGGACGCCGTGGTGTTTGGGGAATGAACCAAGCAGGTTCCTGCCTCAGGGTGTTTCTATTTGCTATTCCCTGGGCTAATGCCCTTCCCCTGGATACCTATCTATAGGGCTCACGTTAGCCCTTCTTCAGGTCTCTATTGAAATGTTACTTCATCAGAGAGGCCTTCCTCAACCACACTATATAAAACAGCACATAAACATGCCTGCCATCATTCTCTAGCTCCCTTATCTTGCTTTATTTTTCTTCAATGCATTCATTATTGCCATCTGACATATCTGTTTGTGTGTCTGCCCACATTAGAACATAAGCTCTAAGAGAGTTTATCTGCTTTGTCTACTGTTTTTTCCCCTACTGCCAGAACAGAACCTAGTTTGTTGAGTAAATGAAAAAAATGAACACTTTAAACTCTTATCCCAGCTTACTATTTACCTCCCATGTGAACACAGAGGAATCATGTAAATTTCCTTAGTCTGTCAAGCTTTAGGAAAATTAGGCTAAGAATAGATATGAAATAAGGTATTTCTAAGTGTTGAAGGTTATTAACTTGCTAGATGCAGGAACTTCCCACTCATGGATATATGCCAATGGGTTCCTGCTTCCCAGCCATCTTCAAAGTCCTCT